>NC_080423.1:12391625-12758292 GCF_029873635.1 Malania oleifera | reverse complement strand
ACAAGCATAACTCATCCACTGCATCCCCTCTGTATATTTTCATTATAAATCTGACGCTAACCTCCAATGATACCCTCTTGATTTGTATTCCATAACTTATTTCAAACTTTCCATATTGAATTATAATCAGTGTCTCACTAGGTATTTTGATCAGTATTCCAATTTCAACGTAGAATTTAAGACACAGGGCGAAACGTAAGCTTGGGACATAGGTTTCCAAAAGAACATGGAAACTAAGGCTCAAAATTCTTCCCCAAAATGATATTCATGCCTCTAGTGATGAAAAAGGTTGATCGAACTTGTTCTTTGAACAAGCTGCCTACGTACCTTACTAGGATAAGGTCATAACGTAGTTCAAACTCTATCGGATTTGATAATTCATTTGAGGTATTGACACCTACCAATCAGGTCCGAACTTTCATTTTAGACCTTAATGTAGGCTGGAGATATGGGCTAAAGAAGGAAAATATTTAATAAGGCTCAAAGTTATGAATTTCATTAAAGTAATTAGTAGTAAAGGATCATCTATAAAGCATTGCCCCTAATTTTTTTTTTATTTCCTTTTTTTACTTTTCCTTTTGTGAAGGGATTTTGATTTTCCCTTTTTATCTAGAATTTACCTGGGGCTTTATATTAATCCTTTTGAAATTACCCTAGTTTGGAGTGTGATCCTTTAATGGGTTATTTAAGAAATAGATTTTTAAAGCTCAAAGGGGCTAGCTGTAACGACCTGCTTAATTTATCCTATAATGAAACATATTTAATAATAATATCACTCGAACCCGTGGGTAGCGGGGTATGCCTGACATACACAGCGGAAACCTAAGCAATAGTAAATATAAATCACATTCTTATAACCACAAAAAAATACATAATACCAGAGCCAGCTACATTCCCAAAATACTGTATTTATATACAATTTCTAAAAATACAAAAATATATACATATCTAGGAACTCATTACACAAGTTTCCTATTCATAGATAAAAAACTTACCCTCCTAGCGGGGTAGTAACAATCTATCTCAACGCTGGCCTCGATTCGCCGGTCTTTCTAGATTTCCTGAAAATTATTTAATGTTGGGGGTGAAACACCTCTCAGTAAGGGAAAATAAACTAAATACAGCTGTGTGATAACATGAATATTTGATGCTATAATACATATACAGTACATTTCATATTCTGGAAAACATTCATGATAACATATTTGAATAATCATAAACTTTCATAATTTCTAATAATTCATACTAATCATGAAATATCTGATATATATGATAATACTAAAATTTACCCAAGATGTATAGTTAGCTGATGTCATGTATTACCCCCCATGATGGGTTGTGCAGCCTGAAGGTGGGACCTGACGATGGCTGGCTGACCACTGCTGAGTAAAAAATGTCTGTAAGTACGATGGGCCCGCCACACCTTGGTCTGGACTGCTAGGTGGGCGTCTACAACGCTACACTGAAAGCCACATCAACTATCCATCTCCCACCCCCTCTACTAGTAGGGGCGATTAGTTTAAGTCTGAACATAACAATATGATCTGTATAGCTACGGTACCATGCTCTTGTAACTGAACTGAACTATCATCTGGGCTCTGATATCATATAATACATGATAATATACTTGTCTAATATAAATAGATTGATAGCATTTTCTGAAATACATATATACAAATGGCCTTGCGCCAGTTTCTTTCATATCTGCGGCCTCGCGCCGAATATTCATAAATACGACTTTGGGCCGAAATCATACATAAAACACAGCCTTGCGCCGGCTATCAATCACGACCTTGCGCCGAATATTTTATACATGTCATTCTGAATAAAATAATTCATTTATTATGTATTTTTAAACCATAATGTACTGCTTTATTTCATAATCTCTAAAAACATGCTTTATTCTTGAAATTTCCATAACATAATACTTTTCATGTAAAATAATATTCATGCCACATGATGCTAAATAAAACCATACATTTCATTCTAAAATCATATTTCTTGTATAATAGCAGTATTTTCCCAAATATGCATTTTCTCAATAATATTCAAATATAATACATGCTTCTCTGAATATAATTCTATTAGTCAATTAATAATAATTTTCATGGAAAAATAACTGCTTTAGTTTATTCCCTTACCTAATACTGAAAAGAAACCCCTTAAATATACTGGTCTTGCACTCACAGGGTTCCCCGTTCAACTCCCTAAAAATAATAACTCCTAAAACTAAACTTTAGTATTTCTCCGTTAATAGCCTTTCCTATAACTACGGAAAGACCAAATTTTGCATAAAAATTCTTATCTTATACTAGGGATGAATTTCAACTCGGTCTCACTATTGATCCACTCCAGTAGATTTGGAGAGAACTTCTCTAGGAGCGTCATGATGGCCTCAGATCGTCGATCCGGCAAATATCGGAGCCGAAATCGAAAAGAGAGGAGAGAGAAATTGTAGAGAGGAGAGAGAGTGAGGATTTTTCTTGTTTTCTTTATAAAAATCCAAGGTTTGGGCTATTTATAGTATGACCTTCGTCGACGAGCCATATCACCTTGTTGACGAGGTCAAGAGGAAATTCGTCGACGAACTCTCCCATTCGTCGACAAAATCCAGAGATGCCCAAAACATCCTCTCGGTATCTTCTCGTCGATGAAGCACACCTTCATTGATGAGCATATACTATCACATCGTTGCGTTTGTCGATGAAATCTGCAGCTACCCCCTTTTTTACTGTTTTCATTTTTCTTTCTCTTTATTATTTAAATACCATTATTTTTCGAGTCATTACACTAGCAATTAAGGAATTTTTTTATTTGATTTTATTTTGGAAAGCATAAAGATGACCTGCCATCCTTTTGGTTGTAACCATTACCTCACATGAATTATCAAACACTAGGAAATCCAAACCCAGGCTGAATTTTTATTAAATTGACTTTTAGAAAAAGCTAGCTTAAAATTCTAGTTCAAATGGGTTAACAAGTGGTAAATGCATTGTTTGGTTTTTTTTTTTTTTTGTGTGCACTAATCGGCCAAATATAGCCACCCATCATTTAACCAGAATACAATCATTTCATCCATAAGACACTAAAAACTATTTAGAATAGAAAGGCAAAAAATTCTTTTTCCAACAATTCATGAGGCAAAATATATATATTTTTTTACAGCATCCAATTAATTTGATAACAGCTAATAGCAATACCCCTCATGAGAGTTATAACATATGTTGACTTTTTGAGTCCAATTCCCGTTTTGATGTTGGCAAAGCACTTAGAACTTATGTGTGTACTTAGTGTATGAGCAGGTTTACATTCTAGCATATACATAATGTACAGGGGAAGTGGAAGTCAAGATAGAACTTAAAGTTCACACAACTTGGCGAATTCCATGTCGTATCCAAGGAGTAAAAGAAGAAGAAGAAGAAAACTATTTTAAATTGTAAATGCATTTTGTTTTTGTATTTAGTCTGTAATAATGCATTGCATGCATGATGTGGATGAAAGCTCATTTGACCGTAGACAGACCTTAGGGACCAACATTTTTCACATTTCTAAAAATGCTAAAATCATACACGATTTTCAAAATAAATTTAGGGTCAAAAAGAGGGCTAAAAATAATTTTATAAAGAATTCAGTCGACTGACATTAGATTTTTGGCTTAATTAAAAAGCCTTGGTTGACTGAACTCTTCTAGTTCAAACCTACTCAGTCGACCGACCATACTTAAGGCCAAAAGTCAATGTTTGACCAAGCCTCGGGCAACCGACCTAAATTGAACGTATCTTCCACGGTCGACCGACCTTCAAACTTGACTATTTCTACTTGCCTCGATCGACCAAACTTTCAGTTCAAAAATACCCTTGCCTGACCGAACCTCATGAATCGGTAGACCGACCTTAAGGCTAGCCAACCGAACCTATAAAGGGTGGAAAATTGCCTTTCACCAACATATCGGTCCTTCCCTCGGCCAACCGAACCCAGTATTAAAATTCAAAGTCACTGTATTTGTTCAATCGACCGGCGATGCCAACAATCAATCGAACCTCTCAGGTTCAGTTTTTTTAACTGCACTAATCAGGGTTAAAATTTAATTAAAAAAATTCAAAATTTCCTTCGTGTCCCCAAACGGTCATTTTTCCACAAAGTCTATAAATACCCCCTCATTACTCAATTTTAAAACTAATGCTTAGATTATAATTCTCTCAAATATTTTTGTGATTTATATTTCATACTCTCTCATACTCCTTTTATTTTGAAAATCTTTTCAAGAGAGCATTCACCTTGGGCATTCATTTTTCAATATCAAAATCATTTTTACTCTCACTTAGTTTACATTTTTCAAAATCATTCTTGAGAGTAAGATTATAGTTTCTCCCACATATTTTATTTCATAAATATCTTTGGGAGTAAACTTCATATAACTTGTGAATCTTACACATTTATTGCAAGATTCCGAAGGCTCACTAATCCTTATTGCAAATATTTCTTTTGAGCAAATACCCTAGGCTTCTCCTATATTTATTTTGAAATATATTTTTGAGATAATCTTTGGGTAGATTAAGAGTACCTTAAGCACATTTTTATTCACATATCTTTTCTTGAAAAGGTCTCTCATTTTTATTTGAGCATAAATTATTTGAAAGCAAAACCCTAGGTTCTCCTATACTTTGACTGAAAATCTTTTTGGAGAAAATTTTTATTAGGGTTCAAATCTTTAAGCACTCATAATGTGTGTGTGTGTGTGTGTCTATATATATATATATATATATATATTATTCAAAGATTTATTTTGAGAAAAATACCCATACTCACTTGACCTTTATTTCATTTCATACGTGAGTGCATTGTGCTTATTGTTGTACATCTCTGCTTTTTGAGAAGCACTTGTTTGTACGAAAAATATTTCATATTTGTTGTATTCCCAATGTGTGGTCAGAGGAGGATTGCACTGGCCTGTAACGTGCATCGAATTGCTTAGACTTGGTTAAGAAAGCATTGGATAATTCAGACCCGGTTAGGAGGACTAGGAGCACCGTAAGATGCAGTTGTAAAGGTTAGGGTCAGCCCTGTGAATGTGACCTAAGGTATTCCTCGCCTAGTAAGGAGAGGAGGTTTGTAATTGGTGTCGCTCCACCCATAAGCGAGCAATTAGTGGAATCCTCTTACTTTTTACCTTGAGGCAGGAACGTAGGCAAGTTTGGCTAAACCCCGATAACATTTTCTGTGTCTACTTTTTATTTCTCACACTTTAAATTTCCACACTTGAATGTCATATTTAAACTGTTGTGCATGATTTAAATATTTGCATATCTCATTATCTGTTGAATTGGTGAATGCTTAGAAAGACCCTAGGTTGTGAAATACTGAATGTGATTTGAATCTGACCTAGGAAGGATGAATTTTTAAATACCCAATTTACCCCTCCTCTTGGGAATACCCCAATTCCAACAACATATGGTCCTTCATTTCGGAGTCCATTTTCCACAAGGGTCCTTGTGAATCATCAACATCCTCTTTTGTATTAATTCATCTTTTTTAATATTATGGATGACACATTGCTCCACTTGGCACCAATTAAGATGTTTTTTCAATTTTTTTTTATTTTTTTCATTTTTTCCATTTTTAATCCTTCATTTTTTTTTTTCATTTTTTTTCTTATTGAATGGATTCACAAAATTATTGGTTTCAGATCTTCCATAATGGCAAAACCATTTCCTCTATCCTTGCACAAAACACAAGCAAAATCAAATAAAATTTGGCAAAAAGGTGACCCGGAGATGCAATTGAAATGCATTTTTATTTTTATTTAGAATTCAAAATAATATGAACAAAAGGAATTTATGGGAAATTTTCCTTTTAAAGAATGAAAGATTTTGTTGATTCTATCACCACTGGGTACTTAAGCATATGTTTAGTTTTCCATGTTAGTCGTCCCACTTGGGAGTATGTAGAGTAAGAGGGGGGGGGGTGAATGGACTCTTTTCGCGGAATTCGTATTTTTATACAAAATAAAATACTTGGTAAGATTGCAAGCAATTATATTACAATATACACAAAATAAATCATGCACAAGATAAAATAAAGAGTGAAGGGAGAGAAAGCTTAACACCGGAGATTTAACGTGATTCGGCACCAAGCCTACGTCCACGCCTTAGCACCAAGCCAAGGATTCCATAATCCACTATGAATACTCCTTCATTGGTGGAGCAAGCCTTACAACACGAGTACCAAACCCTACACTTGGGAACAAATCCCTACTGCACTCACCAAGAGCCTTTGGTTCACCAAGAACCTTTGCCAAACGGTTCACAAAGAACCTTTACAACCAGGAAGATGATTTACAAAGAGATGCCCCTTTAATTTGAGTTGATAACAAATACAAACCAAACCTCACACAACTTTTTCAGTGATTGAATCAAACAAGATAAATGAGTAAGAGAGAACTTGACTTGTGAATGAATAACAAAGATGCAAAGATGCAAAGTGCCTAGGTTTTGTATAAAATGATATTTTTCACTATGAACTTGTATTGTTGACACTACGAGTCCAATCCGGTTTTGATAAAGACAAATTACTTGGTATTTGATCTGTGCAATTGAGTTTGTGAATAGGAACTAAATTAAGCATGTACGGAAGGATAACAAGTCATGGAAGCCGCAAAGTAAAGCTTACATATCTTGGCGAGTTCCATGGAACTCAAAGAATACGAGAATCAAGATGCAAGCGGCAAAATTTAAGAACATCATGGGAATGGGTACTTAGAACTCATGTGTTTACATTTTCATATGATTTAGTTTGAGGCTCAAATCACATCCTAAAATGACTTTAGAACTCGTGCATTTCATGAACATCATTAGGGGAATTTCATAGACTTAGAAATATTCTTAAAACCCTAGAAGGTATTTTTATAAAGGACCCAAGAATGAGAGCAAAGCATATTTTTAAATTAGAAAAGAAAATTTCGGAAAAAGGGCACTTCGGTAGCCTGAACTCAACCTCACTCGCCTGAAGAATTTCTTTAGGAACCTGAAGAATTAATGGGAAACACAGAATCTGGCCGAGGCACTTCGGTCGTCTGAACTGGGAACTTCAGGCGCCTGAACTCGCCACTTCAGGAGCCTGAACCTTACTTTAGGTGCTTGACCCTGTATTACAAGTTAATTTTTCAAAGCTTTAAGGGACTTCGGTCACTTGGGCTTCGACCTCAGTCACCTGAACTTGCGGGAAAAATTAAAAATTTAATTTTTATTAAAAGAACTCGCGAGATATTTCTTTGATTCAACGGTTGAGATCAATTCTAAGGATAAGACACTATATATACTGAATATCTAAACTCTAGTACATCAGCCAAAACGAAAAGAGAAGAGAAGAGAACTTCAGCTTGAAAGAGAATTGAGAAATCTGAGCATATTGATACACGATTGCCTGCACTCTAGCTTATATTCATTAAGCTTAGGCAAATCTACTCCAGAAATCAAAGGGGATTCATTCACACAACTTTATTTCTTCTTGGTATTGAGGTTTGGTTGATTCATTTAGCTTTTCCAAGAGATTCTCATATCAACATCTGTTATTGAATATCTTTAGAGAAGTTTGATATTGAGTTTTTTTTTTCTCATATTCATATAAAGATTGTTTTTTACAAGTTGAATACTTGAGAAATTTTTTATTTGGCCATTGTTTAAAGAGTAATCATTCAAGTGTGTTCAAAGTTAAAGATGCGATATTTTGGTTACTTCTAAACTAGTTGATTAGATATCCTAAGAAGTGCATGACTATATCTATACATATTGAAGGATATTTTCTGAAAATCTTATATTAAGTTTTTGATCCTTGGTATTCTCATCATATAGATACATATATATATACACATTAGGGCAAATACTACCAAGATCACATTGAGATTGAAATCTTGAGAGAAATATTGTTTTTGACAAAGTGTGTGTCAAATCTTTGCAATCTTCAAAGCTGTTTTTGTATTCAAAGATTTAACCTAAGTTCTCCAAAGTATTGATTCATACAAACATTTTGGGAGATTTGATAAAAAGAGAATTGTGTGTTGAAGCATATCATACATAAACGATTGTATCGTTTCATACATTCTGAGCTTCAAATTACATTATATGTTAATGTATTAGGAATTTGAATTGTACTCACTAGCTTTTGTTGGAAGCAATTTTTGAGTGTTTTTACATATTTCATTGTATTCATGGTTTGACTTGTGAACCGAGGTTTGAAGAGAAAGTTGTATCTCTTGTAAGCAGCGGAGTAGGAGGGAGTTGTACCTCTTGTAAGCAGCGGATTGTAAGGGAAGCTCCGTCCTAATTTAAGGAGCAGAGATTATAGTGAAATCCTTGAGTGGGTTGCTCAAGGCGAGGACGTAGGCCGAGTTGGCTGAACCTCATAAAAACTGTGTTTATCTTCTCTCTTCCCTTTACTCTTTTCTTTCCACACTACATTTGATTTATTCGTATTGCGTGTATAGGTTAAATGATGTTATACACAATTAATTGGGTAAGAAGAACTCATCGGTAAAATAAATTTAATTTTGTAATAAATCCCTGAAATTGGTTAGTTAAATATAAAAATAGGGATTAAGTGGTAAATAGGTTCAAAGAATTTTAAAATACCCAATTCACCCACCTCTTGGGATTACACCTAATTCAACAATTGATATTAGAGCGGGTGTACATAGACTTAATAGTTCTTGTGTAGAAAGATCACATGACACACATTGGTATAACTCCATTCGGTGAGGGACACTCATCCACTAGACCACCAATTTTTTGTGGTGTAAATTACACCTATTGGAAATATAGGATGAGCATATATCTGTTGAATGTAGATTGGAAGGTATGGAAAATAGTGACTAAGGGAAATCACATTCCCATGAAAGTAATTGATAAGATTAATGTACCTAAAACTGAAGATGAGTATATAGAGGAAGACTGAAAATTAGTACAAATCAATGCTACTGCCATGAACTTGCTTTTATGTGCATTAGACGTAAATAAATTTAATAGGGTAATTACATGTAACTCGACTAAAAGAATTTGGAAAAAGTTAGAAGTTACATATGAAGGCACTAAGGAAGTCAAAGACAGTAGGATAGACATGCTCACCAGTGAATATGAAGCATTTAAAATGACTATTGATGAATCTATACAATCCCTGTACACTAGATTCACACACATCATTAATTCTTTAAATGCACTTGGAAAAACTTACCCTACTTATGAGTTGATCAGGAAAAAACTCAGGGGATTACCTTCAGTGTGGGAAGTGAAAGTTACGGCAATAGCAGAAGGGAGAAATCTCAAGGAGATGTCAGTGGACGAACTCATTGGATCGTTTATCACCTATGAGTTGGCAATAAACGAGAGGAGGAATGAGCAAAGCAAAGGAAAGAAGGTCACTGCACTTGAGGCATCATCAAGCTACTTAAGTGAAGGAAGTGATTCTGAAACGGATGATGACATGGCCTTACTAACAAAGAAGTTCGGGAGGTTCTTGAAGAAGAATAAGAAGTTCAACAAAAAATTTCAAAACTCAAAATCAGAAAAAGGAGAGTCAAACATGAAGAAAAAGAAGGAAGATCCTCCAACATGCTACAACTGCCGAGAGGTTGGACACATCAAGCCTGTTGACCTGATTGGTCACGCCCTATTTTGATAATGACAAATACTCTTGGTACTAATGGTTGTACTAAGAACTGCATGCAGGATCACCTTGTGCGCGCTTCGGGACTAAAAGACTTATTATGATGGCGTGCGGTGTTCGTGTCGATGAATGAAGAATCTTGTGCTGCATTTGTATTTATTTTTCAGTTTCTTCATTCTGGGATGTAATTTTATTATGGACTGTACACTCATATGGCTTGTAATAATTTGCATCATGCATGATAGGTAGGTATGCTCGAATTGACCTTAGATTGACCATAGGACCTCCAAATAACATGAAAAACTTTTTTCATAAAATGCCTAACTTATACAAAGGTTTTTAAATGGTTTTAAAGTTAAAAGAAGGCAAAAACTAAAATTTTCAAAGGGGTCGGTCAACCGGCCAGTCGACCGAATGTTAGAAATGAACAATTTTCTTACTCAATTGGATGTCATATCAAATCATGTTCAAAATGAAAATTGTGGCATTTTACCATAGCTTGAGTTTTATACCAAGAACGTCCAAATTGGAGTTACACAGAAAAAGTTATAGCCAAAACACTGAAACGTGTCCGTAAGAGAAAAACTCCCTTTATGTTTCTTCCGTCTCATTGATGGACATTTTTCTTAAGCCAAAAGTCATTTTCTTAAAATGTGTTCAACATAAAAGTTCTAGTATTTTCTCTTACCTTTCTATTGGTATCAAGAACATTCAATTTGGAGTTGTATAGGAAAAGTGATGGCCAAAACACTAAACAGTGTATGTGTAGAAAAGTAGAGGCCGGTCGACCGAGCCTTCACTACGGTCGACCGAAACTCGTTGATTTCAGCCCCGATCGACCGAGCCTTCACTACGGTCGACCAAAACTCCTTTTGGTCAACATTTTTTACCACCCGGTCGACCGAAACATGTAGTTCAAGAAGCCCTGGTCGACCGAAACCTCCCTAGGTCAAAGATTGACCACTCGGTCGACCGAATCTTGTAGTTCAAAAGGTCCTGGTCGACCGAAACCCTCTTGGGTCAACAGTTGACCATCTGGTCGATCGAGATCTTTTGTACTACAACTACCTGGTCGACCGAAGGGTTCTCGGGAGAATTCCCAACGGTCTGGTCGACCGAACCAGGCAGTTCAAAATGCCCTGGTCGACCGAAACTCAGAAAATTGGGAAATTGCCCTCTCCTAGTCGACCAAGACCTCAGTTCAAAAGTCCCCTGGTCGACCGAATCATTTGAGACTTGGTCGATCGAAACATTTTTGGTCGATCGGACCTCTCGGGTTGCCCTGATTTTTACCGTGGATAAACATATTTTAAACAGGGTTAATTATTTTAAAATGATTTAAAAGTTTCTTAATAATGCCCAATAGGTCCCCAAAGGTCAAAAATACCTCCTTGCGTATATATACCCATTCATTTATCATTATTAGCAAGGATTAGCAAACTTGATTAGGGCAAAACTCTCTTAACTCTCAAAACCCTATATTAGCCAAAAACTTCTTGCAAACACTCACATACTCTCCAATCTTTATTTCTCAAAGCATTATGAGTATTTCTATAAGGTTATAGTGTGTAATCTCTCTAGTTAATACTCTCTTTTGGTATAAAGTTTGATTGATTCTATTTGAGAGTATAGCCTAAAGTTCTTCCACGGATTTCACTTGATAAATCTTGTGTGGGAAGACTTTGAGGGTTGTGGTTCTTGCATTGTTGTTGCAAGATACCTAGACCTAGATTTTGTGTGCAAAAATCCTTTTGTGAAAAGCTAATCCTTCAAACAGCTCCATTGTGCTTTAGACATTGAAATATCGTATTGAGTTTGTTTGATCTATCTTGCTTAGCATATTTGAAACCCTGATCTGATTTTGTGATATTCAAATATTGAGTTTCAAATCTTGCATAGATACACACTCTAGATCTTGATTGATTATCATACTTGATTGAGTGTTCAGCACACATTAGAGCACTGAGCATATCTACATATCATTCGTGCTTGCTTTATTGATTAAGCTGTATTGGTGCACACATATGCTTTTCTAGAAGCATATTTCCGTGTACAAATTTTATACACTTTGGTTGTATTTTCAGGCACGGGCCTGAAGAGGGAGACTAGCCTTAGAATAGTCCCGGATTGGCTTAGACCCGGTTAGGAAAGCTAGGTGCGTCGTCCTGTTAAGGCGTGTAGGTTGAGGTCAGCCTCGCTAATTGACCTGGTTAAGGTTGAGGTCAGCCCTGTGTTAATTTGACCTGGTTGTAAACGGTGTCGCTCCACCCTTAAGTGAGCTATTAGTGGAATCCTCTAACTTGCGAGTTAGAGGCGGGGACGTAGGCACTGTTGGCCGAACCTCGATAACATTTTTGGGTGTCGTCTCTTTTATTGCTTTATTGTGCATGCCTGGTTAAACATTTATTGCAGTTTAAATTCCATTTTATATTTACATTGATTTATTTTACATGCACTAGATTGACCTTAAGCTTGTGTAATACTGTTGTTAGTGGTTTGACTTAAGGCAATAAATTTTAAATATCCAATTCATCCCCCCTCTTGGGATTGCACCAAAGCTAACAACAAAGCCTGAGTGTCCCAAACTAGTGAAAGCCTCAAAGAAAAAGAAGAAGGCACTAAAAGTCAGTTGGGATACACACAACACTAGCGGTTCAGAATTTGAATTCAGTGACGACGAGATTACCAATCTGTGTCTAATGACACATGATGACCTAGAGGTACAATCATCATTTTCATCATCTTCGTATTATTCGAGTGATTCTGAAAATGAAAATGACATTATTTCATATGATGAACTGAAACAAGAATACATGTACTCTATTAAAATGCTTGAAAAGAAAACAAAGAAAATTTCTAAGTTGAAAAGTAAAGTCAAAGAACTTTCAAGCTTAATTGAATGAAAAAATGAATCTCATGCATCTTTCATAAAAGACAAAAAATTGAAAATTGAGGAATTAGAAAAGAATTTGAAAGATAAATCTGAGATTATTTGTAAATTTACTGAGAGACAAAAGAATTTTGAAAAGCTCATAGGATCTCAAAAAAATTCCTTAGAAAAGAAAGTGCTTGGTTTTAATGGGAAGAAAAATCTAAAGAGGAGACATCTTTGCATGGATTATTTTATGGGAGAGTCAAAGTCATATGTTCCAACTAAGAATTATCATAGAAACACTACATGCTTTAAATGTAAAAGGTTGGGTCACATAAAATTCGACCATCCATTCAAAAATAAAGATGTCAAAATTAAGGAGGTATGGAAAGTAAAAGGAGAATCTAGTACTAACCCCCCTGGACCCAAGAAAATCTGGGTACCAAAGCTAGTTGTTTGATTGTGTCTTGCAGGTATGCTTAAGATCAGCATCCTCAAAAGATAGATAGTATGTTGATAGCGGATGCTCATGTCACATGATCAGGGATAAAGCGAAGTTCACATCCATCATACCCAAGGTGAAGGATTTATCACTTTTGGAGACAAAGCTAAGGGAAGGATCACAGGTGTAGGTAAAGTTGGTAAGGACTCTTCATTAATTATAGATGATGTTTTATTGGTTGAAGGGTTAAAGCACAACTTATTGAGTGTAAGTTAACTGTGTGATAAATGTTACAAAGTATCTTTTGAACATGACAAGTGTATAGTTGAACACAAAACTGATAATAAGATATTGTTCATGACTGAACGTCATGAAAACGTATATACCACAAGCTTTGATAACTTAACCTTACAGAGTGTGACATACTTCTTTGCTATGAATGAAATTAGTTGGATTTGGCATAGGAGACTAGGACATGCAAACATAAATTTAATCTCAAAATTAGTTAAGAAAGAATTAGTCAAGGGATTGCCTAAGACTAAATTTGTGAAAGATAACATCTGTGATGCATGCCAACTAGGAAAACAAGTAAGAACAAGCTTTAAGAAGAAGAAATAAATCTCCACCACTAGGCCACTCCAAATGCTACACTTAGACTTATTTAGACCAAACTTCATTCAGAGTTTAGGAGGAAAATCATATGCCTTTGTCATAGTTGATGATTTTTCAAGATATACATGAGTATTGTTCTTAGGTCACAAAGATGAAGTGTTAGAAAAGGTGTATTCCCAAGAGGGGGGGTGAATTGGAAATTTTAACTTTTATCCTAGGTTAAGTTAGAAATCAATAAGTTTTGGTAACTTAGGGTCTTTCTACACAGTTCCAAATGTGCTGATAAGTAAAATACGTGGAATTTAAATCATGCACGTCATTCATACAATAACATATATGTGCGATAAATATAAAGTGCTGAACTGTAAATAGACACACGATATGTTATCGGGGTTCGACCAACTGTGTCTACGTCCCCGCCTCTAGCTCGCAAGTAAGAGGATTCCACTAATAGGTCACTTAAGGGTGGAGCGGCACCGTTTACAACCAGGTCAAATTAATACAGGGCTGACCTCAACCTTAACCAGGTCAATTAGCGGGGCTGACCTCAACCTACACGCCTTAACAGGACGATGAACCTAGCTTTCCTAACCGGGTCTAAGCCAATCTAGGACTATTCCAGGGCTAGTCTCCCTCTTCAGGCCCGTGCCTGGATATACAACAAATGTGTATATATTCAGATGGCACAGTGATTGTGCTTTTGTGTAAAGCAGATATGTACCCAAATGCGCGCAATTAACATACACCACAAATGATATAATAAGTAAGCTCAATGTGATCTTAAGATGTCTACTCTCAAATAGATTTACTATCGATGTAATTCGTGCGTGAGAGTGCAAACCTATATGATCTTTGTATTACTAGATATTCAATATAAATGCTAAAGCAAAGATATTAGCCACACTTCATATATTTCAATCAACAAGTTTTCTTAATACATATATGTATATGAAGCTCTAGCAATGTATAAGTTTGGTTTGCAAAAAGAGTTTAATCTTTGTATTCAACTATAGATATAATTCAATGAATATTACAATAAAGATTTTTCTCACAAAAACAAATATCTCTTTAAAGATTTATCAGGACAAAGCACACTAGATATTTGAAAGTATTTTGAAAATATTTTGCAACCAAAAACAAATACAATCTTCTTAAGATGTTGCAATGAAGGTGCAAATCTTAGAAGATCTTTCAAAGTCTTCTTAGGATAGACTTGTTAACAAAGTCTCCTAAGAATACTTAGGTTTAGCTCTCAATGAAAATAAATCAATCAAATATGAATGGGAGAGTAAACCTATTAAATATAAACACTCAATCGACTTACAGAGGATTTAAGAGATCGAAGAAGGTAAGCATGAGTGAATGGGGATTGGATATGAGTATTATAGGATTTGGGATTTTTAGAGAATTTCTCTTAATCAATATTTTTAATCCCATGCTAATTATCCCAAATGAGGGGGTATTTATAGAAAACCCTAGAAATATAACCGTTGGGGACCTATTGGGAATAATTAGGAAAGTTTAATGACCTTTCAAATTTTTTAACCCAGTTTAAAAATATTAACTGTAGTAAAAAAATCAGGGCAACTAGAGAGGTTTGGTCGACTAGAACAAGTTCGGTCGACCAAGTCTCATATGGTTCGATCGACCAAGGGACTTTTGAACTGAGGTCTCGGTCGACCAGGAGAAGGAGATTTCCCAATTTTCCGAGGTTCAGTCGACTAGGCCATTTAGAACTGGCTGGTTCGGTTGACCAGACCGCTGAGAATTCTTTCGAGGACCCTTCGGTCGACCAGGTAGTTGGAGAACAAATGTTCTCGGTCGACCGGATAGTCAACTGTTGACCTACGAGGGTTTCGGTCGACCAGGGCCTTTTGAACAACAAGTTTCGGTCAACCAAGTGGTCAATCTTTGACCTAATGCACTTTTGGTCGACCAAGGCTTTTTGAACTAACTTGGTTGGTCAACTAGATGGTCAAACTTTTGACCCAATGCACTTTCGGTCGACTAGGGCTTTTTGAACTAACTTGGCTGGTCGACCAGATGGTCAAACTTTTGACCCAATGCACTTTCGGTCGACCAGGGATTTTTGAACTAACTTGGCTGGTCGACCAAATGGTCAAACTTTTGACCCAGGGAGGTTTCGATCGACCAGGGCTTTTGGCTGATCCACTAAAAGTGCACCATGTGTGCATTTCGGTCCCGTTTCGAAACATACAAGCCCTATTCAAGTGCCTAACAAACATATGTGTAAATGTGTGTGTCCTAGGGTCATTCGGGGTCCAATTTGAAGATACCAAAAAAGTCCGGTGTCGGTCAACCAAAGGTCGACCGAAGGGTACACCCTAAGGTCTTTCTAAGGTCATTTCTCATTTACAGTTTGTTTGAGCTTACGTAATAAATCATATATGTGATGTGTGTGAGCTTATTACAAACCAAAAGACCTATTTAATATTACAGACCAATTTCCCTACTGAATATATATATTACAACTGAAAAATGTGTATTGGTCTTCAAGCTTTAGTTCCTCTTTGTGATCTACCAATTAGAATTCCTGCACATCAACTCAGCAGATATTAAATACATGAGTATTTGTCATAATCAAAACAGGGATATGACCTATAAGGTCAACATGAAGCATCTGAACAATTTATAAACCTGTGCAAGAAAATCCAAAGTGAAAAGGGATATACGATCACTAAAATTAGAAGTGATAGGGGTAGAGAATTTAAGAATCAAGGCATAGAAGACTATTGTAATTCATTAGGAATTGCCCATAATTTTTTAGCTCCTAGAACACCACAAAAAAATGGTGTAGTTGAAAGGAAAAATAGGTCTATACAAGAAATGGCCAGAACTATGCTTAACAAACATAAACTACCTAAGTACTTTTGGGCAGCGGCAGTGAATACCACCTGCTATGTGCTAAATAGAGTTCTGATTAGACCATCACTTAATAAGACTCCGTACGAGTTATGGAATGGCCATAGACCAAACATATCATAGTTTCATGTCTTTGGCTGTAAATGTTTGTGCTTAGAGACAATGAACATCTAGGAAAGTCCGATGTGAAATTTGATGAAGGTATTTTTCTTGGGTATGCCTTAGATAGTAAAACCTATAGAGTATATAACAAATGAACATTGATGGTTATAGAATCTATTCATGTTGTGTTTGTTGAGTCAAATCCCTTCTCCAAAAAATTGATGAAGATGAACTTGAAATAAACAAAGAATTTGAAGAACTATCCATTGAAAATGATTCATAAAAGAAAAATAAACTTAAGGAACCATCCACTGAAACTAATCAAACTAAAAATGAGGTTAATGAACCACATAGAGAATGGAAATACATAAAGAATCATCCCATAGAATAATAGGTGAACCATTACATGGAGTAGCCATTCGATCCTCACTTAGGAATAT
This sequence comes from Malania oleifera, assembly GCF_029873635.1. NCBI lineage: Eukaryota > Viridiplantae > Streptophyta > Magnoliopsida > Santalales > Ximeniaceae > Malania > Malania oleifera. The sequence goes on along the minus strand of NC_080423.1, from coordinate 12,741,284 downwards.
GATTTGTCACACTGCATTTCTATCTCAAGAAGAACCTAAGAATGTGGGTGAAGCTATAGAGGATGAATCATGGGTGCTGTCCATGCAAGAAGAGTTAAATCAATTTGAGAGAAACAAAGTATGGACATTAGTTTCCAGACCTGAGGATAAGTCAATCATCGGAACCGAATGGATATATAAGAATAAGAAAGATGAACATGGAGTAGTTGTGATAAATAAGGTTAGATTAGTAGCTCAGGGATATAATCAAGAACAAAGTATAGATTTTGAAGAAACATTTGCACCTGTAGCTAGAATGGAAGCCATTCGAATGCTTTTAGCATATGCAACTTTTAAGGATTTCAAGTTATATCAAATGGACGTCAAGAGTGCATTCTTAAATGACTACATCAATGAAGAAGTGTATGTAGAACAAACCCCAGGTTTTGAAAACCACAAGAGTCCAAATCACGTTTATAAACTAACAAAAGCCTTGTACGGTTTAAAGCAAGCTCCTACAGTTTGGTATGAAAGGCTAACCGATTTTCTATTAGAAAATGGATTCAAGAGGAAAGATAGATACAACTCTGTTCATAAAGTCTAAGAAAGATGACATTCTCCTAGTTCAAGTATATGTAGACGACATCATATTTGGTGCTACGAATAAAAAATTGTGTGATGAATTATCCAATACCATGCAAAATGAATTTGAGATGAGCTTGATGGGTGAATTAAATTTCTTCCTAGGACTTCAGATTAAACAAGCAAAACATGGCATATTCATAAGTCAATCAAAGTATATTCGGGACCTACTAAAAAAGTTTAATATGGAAGATGAAAAAATACCAGGTACACCTATGAGCACTTCATTAAAATTAGACAAAGATGAACAAGGTATACCAGTAGATGTCAAACTTTATCATGGAATAATTGGTAGCTTATTATACCTGACAACCAGTAGACCTGATATAATGTTTAGCATATGTTTGTGCGCAAGATTTCAGTCTGCACCAAAAGAGTCATACTTGTTAGCTGTTAAACGAATACTTAGATACCTAATAGGAATCGTGGAAACTAGATTATGGTATCCTAAGTACACATCTTTTAAGATTATCAGCTATTTATATGTTGATTTTGCGGGTAGCAATGCGGATAGGAAGTGCACGAGTGGTACTTGTCATTTCTTAGGACATTCCTTAGTCTCTTGGTTTTCCAAGAAGCAAAATTCAGTTGCTCTTTCCACAGCTGAGGCTGAATATATAGCAGCAGGGAGTTGTAGTGCTCAAAGGCTATACATGAAGCAATAATTGAAGGATTTTGGATTAAGTTATGAAACAATCCCTATTAGATGCGACAATATGAGTGCAATAAACATCTCAAAGAATCCTATATTACATTTGTAACGACTTGCTATTTAACTGTTTTATATATATATATATATATATATATATATATATATATATTATACTATAACATTTAAAATGCTCTAATCCACACTGGGTTAAACTTAATCATCAATCTAAATAGCGAGAAGCAAAAATCAAATAAACATAACCATATGTAATTATATACAATACCAGAGTGCTAAATTGTTTCCCAAAATATACATATATGACTTTTCCCCAGAAATATCCTAAACTAGCTAGGGCTATACAAAAATACTCACTCTAATATCAGGGCAATACTAAGGCCCCTCTATCTGCGAGCCTGATCTGCTCGCCTACCTGGATCACCTGAAAAATGTTAAAGTAATTGGGATGAGCCAATGCTCAGTAAGACAAAATATGCTATTGCTAGTGTGTGGCAAATGAGTTACAATACTGTGAAAATCTATTACTATATAGTCATGAATCATTGAATCTGTAAAGTACAATACCAGTAATATAATCTTCATCTTTTACCTGTTGCTTAACATTTCTGTGCTTTATGTTTCTACTCAAAATACTACTAATATATATATATATATATATATATATATATATTATGTTTCTGTAAACCTGTATAAACATAGTAATAACTGTAAACTTCCCAGTGGATAACTGTGTGTCATGATTTAACCCCTCATGATAGGGTTGTGCAGCTCGTAGGCGGGATTTACCCTGGCTGGCCAATCAGGAATAAATCACTATACTCCATAGTCTAATCAGCCCTCCTTAACCCATATTTGATGGGGAGCCTGTCCACTCATGGGCTCTATGCGATCGACCTTTATACCACGTATTATTTGAATAGGTGGTTGCACTCTATATACTGTATGTAGCTACAGTACCGTGCTCTGTAACTGTATGGTCCAACAGGGTCTGATACCATATAATACATCTCTATATACAACTATCTGTTTTACCATGATTCTATAATAACTGTATAAACCAAGACGTTGTAGAAAACTGTATCTATATCAACTGTGTTTCTGTAATTAACTGTAAATTTGTATATCATGGTACTGTAAAACTGTACAATCATGATATTTCTGTAATTGCTGTAAAATACATTCATTGTCTGTATATTCTGTAAAACAAATCTCTGAAAAATACTGTAAAGCATGTTTTTATACTATATCTATATTCTCAAGCCACACAGTAATTTTAAAACATATTAATCATACTTGATAAACTGCATAAGTCTCTGCTGTGAATAATACTCTGATGGAGCATATATAATTTTATACTAAAAGCATACTCAAATAACCTAGCATAGCATATTTCCCTTACTTGTTTCCTTTTAAAAATCCCCTACTATAACGGGTCCAACACTCGCAGGGTTCTCCACTAAACACCCTGAAAACCATAAATTTCAGAACAAAACATTACTATTTTTACGTCTATTACATTTCTTACAACTGCTGGAAACTCAAATTCCGAATAAAAGACCTTACCCTGGATTTGGGATGAATCCCAACTTCGTTCCACCAACGATCCACTCCGGTAAATTTGAAGAGAACTCCGTCAGAAGCGTTGTGGTGGCCTCAGATCATCGATACGGCGACTGACGGGACCGAAATAGAAGAAAGATAGAAGAGGGGCCATAGGAGAGAGAGAGAGAGAGAGAGAGAGAGAGAGAGAGAGAGAGAGAGAGAGAGAGAGAGCGGTGCTGTATTTCTGAATTAATTCGAAGTTTTGCACTATTTATACTGCGGGATTCGTCCACGAGTCACGTCACCTCGTCGACGAGTCCTGTAAAAAGTTCGTCGACCAATCTACACCCTCATCGACGAATTTCAGACTTCCCAAAATTCCTTTCTCGGTATCTTCTCATCGACGAAGCCTGGGAAAATTTCTTGGAATTATCACCTCCAAAATGCAATGTCGTTGATGAACGCTTCGGCTGCCTCCTTCTATTACTGATTCCATTTCCCTCCTTTTTTATTATTTAAATACCATTATTACTCGGGTCGTTACAACATTCACGAATTAAGCATATAAAAATACAACATCATTTTCTTCGTGACCATGTACAAAAAGGGGATGTGACACTTGAGTTTGTATGCACAGATGAACAATGGGCAGATATATTCACTAAACCACTTGCGAAGGATAGGTTTATCCAAATTAGACAAGAATTAGGTCTTATGCATAGTCAAGAGGTTGCCTAGAATTATATTGGATGATATAATTTAGGGGGAGCAACGTCACTTAAAGATGTAATCACTTGGTATCAAATCAATCAATCAACATTTGTGCACATTCGACATAACATTAGTCCACATTGGGTATCATATCAATATTTGATATCCTCACATAATCATTGAAACTTATGCATTAGTAAGGGGGATAGTTGATGTCAAAAAGAGGGAGAAGTAAAATTTTTCCAAATCTGATGGTTGAACAAGATTAAAACTTTAAAATTTCAAATGGGAGAAGAACATAAGGTTATGTCCATTCATGTCTTATCATTATACACCTTTTTGTTGATGTCAAAAAAGGGAGGAGAATGAGCAAAAATTGTTATTGATATTATACAAAGGGGGAGATATGCAAAGGGGGAAAAGGATAATAGCAACACAAACAAAAATTGTTGAAACATCATGAGCATATTCATTATGAGCATATTGTCATTCATTGAATATTTGATGTATTAATTAAGGGGGGAGCCTTGTTAGGCGTAACCCATTATATATATATATTTTTTGCTCGTGTATTTGTCATCATAAAAAAAGAGGTACATTGTTGATTCTATGAGTCCAATCCGGTTTTGATAATGACAAATCACTTGGTATTTGATATGTGTAATTGAGTTTGTGAACATGAACTATATTAAGTACGCATGGAAGGATAACAAGTCATGGAAGCCACAAAGTAAAACTTACATATCTTGGCAAGTTCCATGGAACTCAAAGAATACGAGAATCAAGATGCAAGCGGCAAAGTTCAAGAACATCATGGGAATGGGTACTTAAAACTCATGTACTTAGATTTTCATATGATTTAGTTTGAGGCTCAAATCACATCCTAGAATGACTTTAGGACTCATGCCTTTCATGAGTATTATTAGGGGACTTTCATGGACTTAGAAATATTCTTAAAATCCTGGAAAATATTTTTATAAAGGACCCAAGAATGAGAGCAAAGCAAATTTTTAAATTAGAAAAGAAAAATTCAGAAAAGGGCACTTCGGTAGCCTGAACTCAACCTTAGTCGCCTAAAGAATTTCTTCAAGAGCTTGAAGATTAAGTTCGGTAGTCTGAAGAATTAATGGGAAATATAAAATATGGTCGAGGCACTTCGGTCACCTGAACCTGGAACTTCAGGCGCCTAAACTCACTACTTCAGGAGCCTGAAACTCACTTTAGGCGCCTGACCTTGTATTCCAAGTTAATTTTTCAAAGCTTTAAGGAACTTCGGTCACCTGGGCTTCGACCTCAGTCACCTGAACTTGCGGGAAAAATTAAAAATTTAATTTTTATTAAAAGAACTTGCGAGATATTTCTTTGATTCAATGGTTGAGATCAATTCTAAGGATAAGACACTATATATACTGAATATCTAAACCCTAGTACATCAGCCAAAACGAAAAGAGAAGAGAAGAGAACTTCGGTTTGAAAGAGAATTGAGAAATCTGAGCATATTGATACACGATTGCCTGCACTCTAGCTTATATTCATTAAGCTTAGGCAAATCTACTCCGGAAATCAAAGGAGATTCATTCACACAGCTTTATTTCTTCTAGGTATTGACGTTTGGTTGATTCATTTAGCTTTTCCAAGAGATTCTCATATCAACATTTGTTATTGAATATCTTTAGAGAAGTTTGATATTGATTTTTTTTTTCATATTCATATAAAGATTGTTTTTGATAAGTTGAATACTTGAGAAAGTTTTTATTTGGCCATTGTTTAAAGAGTAATCATTCAAGTGTGTTCAAAGTTAAAGACGTGATATTTTGGTCACTTCTAAACTAGTTGATTAGATATCCTAAGAAGTGCATAACTATATCTATACATATTGAAGGATATTTTCTAAAAATCATATATTAAGTTTTTGGTCCTTGGTATTCTCATCATATAGATACATATATACACATTAGGGCACATACTGCCAAGATCACATTGAGATTGAAATCTTGAGAGAAATATTGTTTTTGACAAAGTGTGTGTTAAATCTTTGCAATCTTCAAAGCTATTTTTGTATTCAAAGATTTAACCTAAGTTCTCCAAAGTATTGATTCATACAAACATTTTGGGAGATTTGATAAAAAGAGAATTGTGTGTTGAAGCATATCATACATAAACGATTGTATCATTTCACACATTCTGAGCTTCAAGTTATATCATATGTTAACGTATTAGGAATTTGAATTGTACTCACTAGCTTTTGTTAGAAGCAATTTTTGAGTGTTTTTACAGATTTCATTGTATTCATGGTTCGGCTTGTGAATCGAGGTTTGAGGAGAGAGTTGTGTCTCTTGTAAGTAGCGGAGTTGGAGGGAGTTGTACCTCCTATAAGCAACGAATTGTAGGAGAAGCTCCGTCCCAATTTAAGGAGCAGGGATTATAGTGAAATCCTTGAGTGGGTTGCTCAAGGCGAGGATGTAGGCCGAGTTGGCTGAACCTCGTAAAAACTGCATTTGTTTTCTCTCTTCCCTTTATTCTTTACTTTTAGCACTACATTTGATTTATTCATATTGCATGTGTAGGTTGAATAACGTTAGACAAATTAATTGGGTAAGAAGAACTCATCGGTAAAATAAATTTAATTTTGTAATAAATCCCTGAAATTGGTTAGTTAAATATACAAATAGGGATTAAGTGGTAAATAGGTTCAAAGAAGTTTAAAATACCTAATTCACCCCCCCTCTTGGGATTACACCTAATTCAACATGTATAAATCATCAAAATCATGTTAAAAGAGTCTATGGACTTGTATTTATAGCCAAAACATCCAACTAACCTTTATTGAACCGTTGGGAGTAATTCTCAAACAAAACTAGCCATTTTTTAGTCGTTCTTGCGCTGTTCACAAGACCCCTGGTTGACTAGTCACCCTCACTGGTTGACCAGTCCCCTGTACTGGTTGACTAGTCACCCCACTGGTTGACCAGCCCTATACTGGTCAACTAGTCACTAGTAGAAAACCAAGTTTGAATGCTTGTTTGACATCTTATATGCTTAGTATGTTGCTTATAAAAATATGCTTGACTTTTTTTGAACCTTTTGGACATAAGACTCATTTTGTCAAAGCCGGGACTAAGTATATAAATGTTCAAAACACTAAGATGTTGAAAACTTGTCCCTTATGCAAACATATTTTGAGTATAGGATATTTTTGACAAACTCTTTGTTTTGACTTTGAAAACCAGGAATGATGAGTTTGTGAGTTTAGTGCAATCCTATAAAATTATGTGTCCTAGTATGCATGTGCTAATTGCTCAAATCTTGCTTAGAAATTATGTATGAAACAAAACCGCAAGAGTTACAAAATGTTTCATATTACATATAATTCAATATAAAACATCCTTCGGTTGTGCTTGAGTCATTTCCGAGTAAGTGTCCATTTGATATTTCCTACTCGGCGTCTACTCGATCCGATCTTTGCCTTTAATCCAATACTTTCATGTACGAGTACTTGTACTAAACACGATCTGCAAAGATAGGAATAAACTAGTAACAACAAATAGGTTAATATCATCAAAACATATAAACCATGATAGTGTAGCCACCAAGGCTAACGTTCTCCCTCTTTTTGATGATGTCTAACCTATTAATAATTTACTTAATCTTTGCATTTATATTTATACTAACCATGGCTTGATATGCAAAGACAAGCTTACCTAGAACCACTAATGGGTTGTTATCATCAAAATAAGACAATTAAACTCACGTAACCTCTAAGGCTAACACTCTCCCCCTTTTTGATGTTGGCAAACCATTGGGGTTCTTTATAGGGTATATTTAAAGCGTCCCCCCCCTTCAATTTATGCATATTGATAAATAAGACTACCATTTGCTCCCCCTTACTTTATGCTTATAAGGCATAAAAACATTTCTTATCCATGAAGCTTTAACATGCAGTTTATAAAATAGAAAGTTCATGCAAGATGAAACAAGTAAGCAAAAAGAACTTTTATGTATTTCTCCTCACATGCATTTTCTATTCATTTCACTTCTTCCCCACACATAACACCAAACATATTCTTCCTAACAAATAGGACACCAAAAATCTTCTCCCCCTATGATCATCGTCAAAAAGAGAGGTACAAATCATTTTTCTAAAAACATTTCTCCCCCTTAATATTAGTTTTCATGGTGGTGAGGTGAGTGTGTGCTAGACTCATATGCCAAAAGATTGTGCTAAACCACAACATCGGAAATGTCAAGAATGGTTTTCTTACAACTCATGAATGATGATTTTTTAAGAAAATACCATTTGATGTTTGATCAATCATTCAAAGCAAATTTTCCAATTTTTGTTATGTTTAGCTTTCACTAAGGCTCAACTTCAAGATTGGGATATGTTATGTTATGCTAAGACATTTTACAATGTTTCCAAATAGGAGCATATATCATCAAAACAATACATAGCATGCTTTTGAATAAAAAATTCAAAACCTTTGTAATTCATATGAGAAAAACAAGGTCTTTCCATTTAATAAGCTTGGAGCACACGCTAATTATCCTATAAACAATAGTCAACATTTTCAAAAAGAAACCAATTGATAATGACATATACAATTAAATCATCGCATTAGTTTTATAATTTGAACTCATCAATATTGGCACGATTCTAAAAAATTTCCAACAAAATGATTTCAACAACTTAGAAAGCAAAATCTGGAATTTTCACAACTGAGCTCTATCCTAAAAAAAAAAAAAATAGTGTTTTTAATTTATCACAATGACAATTCACTTGGTCAACACTTACTCATTTCTCCTAGGTTTCTACCTAATTCTATTTTCTAATCCTAGGTTCTAAGGAAGCACAATTCAAAGAATTCATGTGATTCCTTTTGGTATCCATTTCTCTTTGGGTGCCAAGGGGTATTTTTTCACTACCCATTCAAGCTTCCTTGCTTTGCCTCTAGCTCCTCTATTAGGGCAAGAGTACCGAATATGACCCATCCTTTCACAATATAAACAAACTTTGTTTGTGCAAGAGTTTTGCATTGTTTATACTATTTTTTTCTTGTGGGGGCATAACCATGAGATTTATAAGAGGTTTTCAAATTCTTTTTGGAAAAGTTATTTCTTTTAACTTCTAAGAATTTGTTTGAGTTTTCTTTCCCTCTTGTGGCTTTACCATGATATTCATTTTTCTTTTTCAAGATAGTATTTCTTTTAAAGCATTTGCAATTTGATTTTTCAAATTTCCTACTTCTACTTGAAAGGACACATGGTCTTTTTTAGCTTTTTCCAAAAGCTCATCTTTTTCCCTTTTTAAATAGCAATTTTCCTCTTTCAAGGTGGAGCAAAAACAAGTCTCCTTTCCTTTGTATTTGGACAATTTGTTTTCCAAATCTTTGATTTTGACAACAAAAGATTCATTTTCTTCTTTCAAAGAGGATTCCATTAGTTTTGACAACGCAAGCTCTTTCTCAAAATTTTTGTTCTTCCTTTTTGTCGAAACTAATTCATCAAACAATTTTATACAATTTTCAACTACTTCATCATTTGAAGGAAGATATTCATCATCATCTGAACAAGATTCTTCTTGTTCATTGGCCATGAAGTAATAGTGTGCTTCAATTAAAGTGTCTTGGTGAGTAGTGCTAGGTAAATCTAAATTAGGACCAATTTCTCTCCTAGACTCTTCGTAAGTGATTTGAAGCAAGTTCCACATTTCTTTTGCGGGTTGACATTTGCAAACAAGATTGTATTCAACTTCATTTAAAGCACAAAAAATGAAATGCCTTGCTTTAAAATTCAATTATACTAAACTCTCTTCACTTTTTGAAAGCTCCTCTATTTCTTTCGGTTCCCCTTCTTCATATTTGAAGATGTAGTCTCCCTTTGTAATGACTTTCCGCATTTGAAGACCATGTGATTGGATGAAGATTTTCATTCGATTTGTCCAAGATGGAAAGTTTGAGCCTTCGAAAATCGGTGGTTGATCAAAAGATCGTCCATTTGAAAAGGTGTTCACTGAATACTCCATTTTATCTTTATGCTCTGGATTTTACTCTGAAAAATGCAAGCGTCTCACTCTGATACCACTTGTTAGGCGTCCCACCCAGGAGTATATAGAGTCAGAGGGGGGATGAATGGACTCTTTTCGCGAAATTTGTATTTTTCTACAAAATAAAATATTTGGCAAGATTGCAAGCAATTATATCACAATATACACAAAATAAATCATGCACAAGATATAATAAAGAGTGAAGGGAGTGAAAGCTTAACACCGGAGATTTAATGTGGTTCGGTACCAAGCCTACGTCCACGCCTTAGCACCATGCCAAGGATTCCACAATCCACTATGAATACTCCTTCACTGGCGGAGCAAGCCTTACAACTTGGGTACAAAACCCTACACTAGGGAACAAATCCCTACTACGCTCACCAAGACCTTTTGGTTCACCAAGAACCTTCACCAAGAGATTCACAAAGAACCTTTACAACCAAGAAGATGATTTACAAAGATATGCTCCTTTAATTTGAGTTGATAACAAATACAAACCAAACCTCACACAAATCTCTCAAGGATTGAATCAAACAAGATAAATGAGCAAGAGAGAACTTGAGCACTTGTGAATGAATAACAAAGATGCAAAGTGCCTAGGTTTTGTATAAAATGATATTTTTTACTATGAAATTGTACAAATCATCAATACCATGCTAAACAAGTCTATAGACTTATATTTGACTCACTCGAAAAATGAGCAGCTCGGAAGCTATCCCAAGTATAAGAGTTCTGTCGTATAATATTTAGCTCAAATGTCAAATCATCTCCTTAAGAAATGCAGTTTAACTCCAAATTTTATGTAATTCCAATCGAAAATAAGAAACAAAAGTCATCGAACACAGTTTAGATTTAGATTTTTTGCTTATTTGAGATTCTTTTTGATAAATTAAAATAACGTGCAATTTAAATTCTAAATCCTAACATGCACTAAATTAACACTGAAAAATGGAAATCCTACGTTTAAAAGCTAATTAAAACTCACATTGAACTTCAAAATAAAACCTAATGATGATAACCTTCCTAGTAGCTTAAGCGTGCAATAATAATAAAAAAACTCAATCAAACCTAACTTCAACAAGAACCAACCTTTTTTACCCAATCAAGAACTAGAACAAAAATTAAAACTTTAACAACTAAACAATAATGGAAACACGATAAATAATTCAGACTTTAATAAAACTAAATTTAAACTAAATAGAACTCAACAAAATTTGAATTTTAAAGAAGACAACTGATTTAAATCTAAAGAAGATATTTTTTTTCTTTGGTTGTTTGAGATTCTTTTTGACGATTTAAAATAACGTGCAATTTAAATTCTAAATCCTAACACGCACTAAATTAACACTGAAAAACGAAAATCCTACGTTTAAAAGCCAATTAAAACTCACATTGAACTTCAGAATAAAACCTAATGACGATAACCTTTCTAGTAGCTTAAGCGTGCTGTAATGATAAAAAAACTCAATCAAACCTAAGTTCAACAAGAACCAACCTTTTTTACCCAATCAAGAACTAGAACAAAAATTAAAACTTTAACAACTGAACAATAACGGAAACACAATAAATAATTCGGACTTTAATAAAACTAAATTTAAACTAAATAGAACTCAACAAAATTTGAATTTTAAAGAAGACAACTGATTTAAATCTAAAGAAGATTTTTTTTTTGTATTTTATTCTTTTTTTTTTAGATATCAAATCGAATGCTAATCAATTTAAAAATATAGCTCAAGCATAAAATTAAATCTAATGCCAATAATAAATAAGAGAGAAAGGGAAAAAAAATCTTTAAGGATAACACCCAAACAGAGATTCAAAAGTAAAACTTAACTGAAATTCAATGGAAAAATAACACTATTCATTTAAGTAATTTAAAGCAAGAATAATAAATAAATAAATAAAAGGAGAGAAAGAGAGGAGTATTGGGAGGCTAGTCGTAGGGGAAGTTGAGGAGCAGTAGGGGCTCGCAGCAGGGGTTTCGGGTTCCCTTGGGTTGCAGCACAAAATGAGGGCTCGGGTCTTTCCAACACTAGCACGGCAGCGGAGCTTGGGTACGTCGGGTTTAGGAAGAGCAATGGAAGAGGCTAGAACTTCTCAGGTGCAACAACTGCAGCAAGAACAAGAAGCTTCAGCAGCAGCAACCAGCAGTATGCACGGGAGTAGGAGGAGCTGCAGGGGCTTTGGTTGGGTAGCAAAACAAGAATAGGAGTAGGGGAAGCAGCAGGTCGTAGCTATGGCAGGCGTAAGGGAGACAAAACCAAGAGGGAGATATGGGAAGAAAGAAGAGAAAGGAAGAGAGGGAGAGAAGGAAAGAGAAGCAAAATGAGAGAGGAGAGTTAAGAGAGGGAGAAAGAAGAGAGGAGAGGGAAGAGCTGAAAACCGAGAGAAGGGAAGGGAAGAGAGAAAAGAAGAGAAAGGGAAAGAAAGGAGAGCAAGGAAGAGGGTTCTAATTCTGTTTGGAAGAAAAAAATATATATAAGGGAGAGAGAGAGAGAGAGAGGGCTGCCCTACCTAGCGCCAAAAGGGGAGGACCCGGTTGCATGGTTAGGTAAAATCAACCAAAAATTTTTTTTCTTTTTTTTTTGTTCTTTTCTTGTTCCTCCATTTTTCTTCTTTTGTTTCTTAGCGAACAAGGGAAATTTTGATCTTCATAGAGCCTGTATCTCTCGAAACTTAAAACACGAAAGTTGTAGATAATTTTCTTAACTTTCCCAAAATTTTGAATGGGCTCAATCAGAGCTCAGATGAGAAAATTACGCACATATTACGATGTAGTATTGGTTTTAGCTTCCAATAATTGTCCTGCGATAAAAAAATACTAAAAATTCATAAATTGCTCAATAAAATTCAAATATTATAAATAGGACACAATGTTAAAATATTGAGGGTAATTAGGTATTTAATTAAAAATATAAGCCTCAATATATAAATTAAAGAACCTAATTACGCAGTTTAAGCGCATAATCACACCCCCTAACTAACGTTTTACTAGTCTCTAGCAAATAACGTAAATGAATTCTAGGGCGATACCCACAAATACTAGCTCCAACAAATATAAAACGATTGCACATGCAACACAACCATACCATTTCACATACAAGAATATAACTGAATTTCACACAAGCTCATCACATACAATGCATACAACTCCAAAGTAAGTCATTCATGCAAGTTTCATCGTTATATAGCAGTTAAGAACAGTATACTCACATGAAGTTAACCAGCAATACAATTCAGAGTTAATGTAGTTATATAAATTCGAGTATAAATAGGCAAAGTCTCGAGGTATGTGTAATATGTATGACTCGTTACACCAAGGATACCAGTGGACACCTACAGAACGGACATTTTGAATCGGCCTAACTGCTATACCCTTAAAAACATTAAAAAAATGAGTTCATTTGTCATGTATAAGGAGGAGTGTCGCAATCAAACATCCCACATAGTGCAAGGAACAAGCGCTAAATGTATGAAGTTGACTAGTATGAAAAGGATCTAATCCATTTGTGAGGTGTCGGGTCTTTCACTCTAACATCTTCTCACCTACTCGCCATATCCAACCACGACCACCCTAGATCAACTTATTCACAAACCTGGCGTGAATACATATGAAGCATTAAGCGGTTGAAGAGTCTTCATACGTGGAGAACATGTGTTGTGTCCCTAACTTTGTGTGGTATTTATGTGGAGCAGGTATTAGCCTTTCATTTCATGTGCATTTCTATTTTTCTTATTCTTTCTTCTGCTCATTCTTCAAATTCTGTCTTTTCTTGGTCAATTAGGACAATCATTACACTTCTTTTATTGTCTTCATGCCACCAATGGGAATTAAACTCAAACAATAGTCCATGAACTAAGTCTATCTCTAGGGGTGGTTTAGCCTTCACATCTTGAGTAGGCTACAAGACCTAAGTTTCTATCTTCTCACTAGATACCACCTCTAGGCTAGCAAATCAAAACCATATACTAGTGTACAAAGAATCTTCCAAAAGAAAAGAGAACAGAGTTCCATGAACTCTGATTTGATGTTAACACTCAAAAGGATGGTAAATAGCTCAAGGATATCTCATAAGGTGTCATAGTCGCAACGAGTGTTCACTCAGTGCTCACAAGGAATCCTAAGTGTAATGAATCACGTGAATGTGTCTATTCAGTCTCATGAGATACCATGTAAATACAAGAGTTTAAATAACCAAATTAACACGAATGAACTACTAATCAATTCTTCATGGTGTTACAAAGTCATATAAAGAGAAACTTCATAAATGACTTGAGCATATAATTCTTAGGTTATATGCAAGTATGTAAAGGGTATAAATCAGTGTTAATCATGGCATAATCGTCTATCCTCAATACTTTTTTTTTTATTACTACAAAACTTAGCAAGTGCATGCATAGTATCACATGCAAATTATCACCCCCCAACTAAAGTGGAACATTGTCTTCAATGTGAAAGTATAGGGGAGATAGAAAAGATGTGCATGGGAGAAGTAAAGCATACTTGGGTGGAGAAGTAATGGAAAATAAAAACTAAAATTATAGAAAAATGTACTTGAAAATTGACTAATAATAAAATAAGGTAAAACAAAATGAAAAGATGGGAAAGAAAAACATCACAGTCTGTCTAGCGGAGGCTCTAGAGGAATATCATTTGGTGGGTGCAGGTCTATAAATTGAACCGACGAGTCTCCAAATTTGAGTCGCCACAACGAATCTATCTTGTTACCTACACCAAAGTTAGCCTCAAATAAATCAATACGTTCTAAGGTACTAGAAAAAACATGTGCAGATTGCCTTCCTTATTTTAATAAGAAGGGATCTTTTGTAATGCCCTGGACTTGCCACGTGGGCCTGGAGTGTTAAGAGACCAGCACGCGTCTCTGATACCATTCACATAGCAGAAATAATTAAAATAACCTCAAACAAAATATACTAGAGTTCTATAATTACATAAGCAGACCATAAAATTCAATCCCATTATTCATATTACAATACCAGTATGAAATCTATATTAAACATAAAACTAAAATACATATCCAATCTGATATCCACTCACAAAACTACCCTACCCTTGAGCTATCTAAGCTCAATCACCTGGAAAACCTGAAAAGATCGATAATTCAACGGGGTGAGATACCTCTTAGTAAGGAAGAAATAATTTATAACAGTGTGTGCCTGAAATGTTTAATATATAATTAAAATATCCTTACAACACATTCATAATCCAATAGTAGCCGAAATAACACATTCAAATCACACAATGGTCAACTTCTCTGTCACCAAATCACATGCCCACATATATGATTATTTTAACTGATAATTCTCGAGAATAGGAAAGTTTACCCGCCCATACAACTAGATTCACTCTACTCTAGTGCTAACACTAGGGCACTGACCTTTCTCAGTAAGCCCTTGGGTTATGTATCCAGATAAAGTCTTCGAGGATAGGGAAGGTCACCTGCCCATACAAGTGGCTTCCCTCTACTCTGGTATCCACAAATAAATACCAGAATACTCGCCTTTTTCAACAAGCCCTCGGGGGAAGTAATCTACTTTAACGTAAATACTTAATTAATTACAGTCACATGCAACCAGCAATAATTGTTTCATAGAACTCCACACATATATGCATACCACGAATAATCCACACAGGATAATCCACATAGTCTTCAATAATACCCACATAGGGTCTATATCCACACAAAATGTAATCGTCCACACAGGATTCCATACATGACTATCAACCATATGACATACATGTCCACACAGGACTGGTCCACACAGGATCAATCAATCACATAGCATACATGTCCACATAGGACTGGTTCACACATGACTATTCAAACCACACAGGTTACAAGATAAACACTCCGTTCATGGTAAATAGGTAAACAACCTCCTCATACCACTGGCGATATTTACCTCCCAATATAAACGCCCATATAACGACCTCCTCATACCACTACCAACGTTATATGACAAATATACTAGGTACGATATAACGACCTCCTCATACCACTGCCAATAACAAAACCAGTCACTCAACATATCCACAACTCTACCACAGAATACACAACATCAATATCTACACCCAATCAGTATACTCAACCAAGTAGAAATTACAGCCAAACAATATTCACAATCACCATAAATTATCACTCCACAGTACTCGCAACCATTAAATTTTCAAAGCTATTTTCATGCCACACAATTTTTCCCAATATATTATATATTTTAAAACGGTATTTTCAATACTAGCATGATTCAAAAAATTATACCTCAATATGTAGAAATTATTCTCCAAAGTAGTCAATTTAAAATTAATGAAAATACTATTATAAAGTATTTCCCCTTACCCGCTCCTCGGGATTCGGCCTAAAATCAACAAAACGAGACCCTGTATTCCAAAAATCCCAACTTCCTCAAATCTCAGAAAAATACCCATTAAATACTTCCTAGGCTCCAAATACCTCAAAATAATAATAAACCTTAAATTATCTCACTTATCTTGATTTTGGGATGTTTCCCAAACTTCTTAAATTGAAAAATCACTCCGCCTATATTGCAGAGAATCTTCCCAGGAGTCTCGCGGTAGCTTCCGATTGTCGAACCGAGCTAAATCCAGCCCGGAATCGAAGAGAAAAGGCGGAGGAGCCGTGGTTAGAGAGAGAAATAGAAGAAAATAAAATTCCTCCTTTGAAAATCTAATTTTTCCCTATTTATAAGTAACTTGCCACGTGGCCTTGTTAATGAGACATCTGGACTCGTCGACGAGCCCAAGAACACCACTCATGGACGAGACCGAAAGCTCGTCGAAGAAATTCAAAATGTGAGAACCTCTCTCGGCAAACCCTCATCGACGAGAAATGTATACTCGACGACGAGGCTCAGAAGATTGCTCGTCAACGAGAAAATTCCAGCTCGTCGACGAGTGCCTGCTTTTACCCTTTAAATATTTTT
Organism: Malania oleifera; assembly: GCF_029873635.1. Lineage (NCBI taxonomy): Eukaryota > Viridiplantae > Streptophyta > Magnoliopsida > Santalales > Ximeniaceae > Malania > Malania oleifera. Next base: position 12,724,734 of record NC_080423.1, on the reverse strand, counting down.
CCCCTTTTCGTCTATTTCCCCTTTTTTCATTTTATTATGTTCCCTATTATTTTAAATAATTAAAATTTTTCGGGTCGTTACATCTTTTGTTGACTTTTTGAGTCCGATCCCTATTTTGATGTTGACAAAGTACAAGTATCTCATGTATGCATTTAATGTTTTTGAATAGGTTCATGATTTAGCACACACATGAGGTAAAGGACATGGAAGCCTGAAGGAACATAAAGATCATATTTTTCAGCGTATTCCATGAAGACTGAAGAGCAAAAGACGCAAACGTTCATTTTAATTTGTATATGCATTTAATTTTTATATCTTGGTTTGTAATAATGCATACATCTGCATGATATGTCTTGTATGTTCAAATAGGCCTTAGATTGACCATAGAGAGACACAGAACCTTAGGGATCGGTCGACCGACACTAGATTTTTAGGGTTATTTCTCAAAGACCTTACACTGAGCTTAGGACCCTAAATATTGTATAAAAATGTCCCCTATAGTCTTGAAAATAAACATTATATAATTAGGGACAATTTAATAAAGGGAAAAAGACCAAAATGCCCAAGGATAACATGTTCAGTCGACCGAACTCAGTTACACTGAGTTCCTTAATCGACCAAACTCCCATGGGGTCAACAGGTTGACCTCTCGGTTGATCGACCAGATATATATAGGTAAGACCTAGTCGACCGAACCTCCTCCGATCAACAAGTTGATCTCCTGATCGACCGACTAGAAAATGAACTCCAACGTTCTAGTCAACCGAACATTCTTGGGAGAAGCCCCAACTGCCCGATTGACCGAACCTCCTAGTTCAAATTGATCCGGTCGACTAAATCGCACGATTTTGGAAAATTGCCTTTGAACCCTTAAGTCCGGTCGACCATCTTTCGAGTTCAAAATACTCCCGACCGACCGAATCCAGTCACTTAGTCGACCAACCCTCTCGGGTTGACAAATTTTTACCGAGGTTAAAAACGTTGTTTTTTTTACTAACCTCACTTAAACCTTTTCTACAATGGCTAATATTTCCCTAACGATAATAATTTTTAGAAAATCTATAAATACCCCCTCATTTACTTTGATTAGTAACTTTGATTAACAAATTTTTTTTCTGAAATCTTTTTCTTAATCAAAGTTCCCCCACATACTGTTTTACTTGAAAAATCATTTTGGGGTCAAATTTTTTACTCTCCTACTCCCTTTATTGCTAATTGGAAAGTTTTTTTGTAAAAGAGTCTCTATTTTGTTTGGGCATCTATTTTGATTGAGTTTATTGCAAAAACAATTTTTGAGCATAACTCTTAATTTCTCCAAATACTTTCTATTGCTAATCTTTGTTGGAGAAATACTAATTTTATTTTGATTTTTGAAGAATGTGCATATTTCTCTCAACATCAAAGATCACACATCTTCGTTTTTGCAAAAATATTATTAAGACCAAAAACCCCAGGTTCTCCCATATTATTATTGAAATATATTTTTTGGGGAGAAAATCTCTTATTAGGGTTTAAATATATTTACGCACCCTTACTTTATGAGCATTATTTCATATCATTGGAGTGTGTATTTTTATAAGCTTAATGTGTACATCCATGCTTGTATTTAGAAGTTTTTTCATATGTACAATTTACTGTAACGGTTGGGTTTAGCCTGGAATTGAACTAGGGAGTCTCAGCCTCGTAAGTGAGACCAGTTCGATTCAGCTCGAAAATTGAACTGGGGAGTCTCAACCCCATAAGTAAGATTAGTTTAGCTCAACCTAGTAATAGAGTTAAGGTTTTCCTTACCCCATAAGGAGAGGATGTAAAAGGCTTCTACTCCGCCTGTTTAAGTGAGTGAGTAGGGTTAGTGGAATTCTTAAGGGGTATGCTCAAGGCGGGGACGTAGGTAGTATTGGCCGAACCTCGTTAACAAATCTGTGTGTCATTCTCTCTCTATCTTATTTAAATTCCTGTACTTAAATTTCAGTATGTGTATGCTTGTTCATGTTTTGTTATAACCATCTTGCATGCACACATAACTAATTTAAATAAGATATGCTGCATATGTGTATGTATGCACACACTAATAACTTAATCGTTGTACGTACACGTTTTCAGTATTAAATGAGATATGAACTGTGGTGAATCGGCGTAATTGTTTAAATTAGCGAAAAATATTTTAAAACTCAATTCACACCCCTCTTGGGATCACATCAATTCTAACAATTGGTATCAGAGCTTGGTTGCAATAAGTTTAACCGCTATTTGCATAAAGATTGCAACGACTCATTTTTCGGTGTATCCTTTTTTTGAGGGTTATTCCTTTGTAAATCCTCCATTGTTTTGCAAATTGACGTTGTCAATATACTTTTTGTTGACACGTCTCGGCACACCGACCCAAATGGCGACAAAGTGAGTAGTTTAAGAAAATGGAATGTTTGAGATTTTGATTTTTTCAAAAATGTGTTCAACAAAGTCACAACTAACTTGTTATTTTAATAAGTGTGGTTAGTTGACGTAGATATCTATAAGTTTCCTAGTCTCTAGGCTAACCTAAGATAGGAACTTGTAGTCTTGATTTGCATAATCAGAGTTGGATTTGAGAGTATGATTACGCATGAAGAAGGTATTAGTACACCCATACAAACCTGTCCTAATGAATTATATCTGATTAACCTTTGAATATCCTTTTAAATTGAATCAAGTAAGACTTTTTACTCTTCCATGTTAATTTAATTACTAGCCTTTAACTATTGAATAGTCTCGCTATCATGGAGGCTACACTCACCTCTAGGAGACATATTGCCTTACCTTTGTATAGATAGAATTAGAATTCAATGTTGACATTTCTATTGAGTAACATTTAAATCTTTTATCTTCAAAAATAATTTTTGTAGTGTAATACTTGACATCACCACAACTAAAATTTCATTCAAAGAATTAAAATTTTAATTTTTTTAGTCTTTAAGGGTACATATCTAAAAAATTGATTGCATCCTTATATTTTATGTGTAATTTAAAATCATGTAATATAAAAATTGTTATATCTTTGATTTAGAAAGTAAATAAGTTCCATAAGAAATAATTTCCACATTGATTAACATGAACTGAAATTTTAGCAGTCAATGCAATAATCTTAATATGCTTACAAGTATGTATTACTCAATCACTTTCGCAAAATTAAGATTAACGACCTTTTTCATCATAAGATATTGATAGTTTTACCAAGTTATTTTACAATAAATGCATAAACATTAAATATTGACTTCTTTAACTTAGAAATTATAAATCTACTTAAATTTATAATGGTTGATACCTTGTTATTTACCTATCTTTAAATATTTGAGTATTTTGTTTCATTAAAGAAGAGATCTTAGGAAATAAGAGTAAATCTTAAATGATCAAAGTAAATCTCGAGCAATTTCTCGAGCAATTTGTAACCTCTTTCGGCCAAATACAAGATACATTTTGAACTTAAAATTCATATTTATAAATATTTACCATGCTTATTTTATTTTAAAAAAAGTAAAAAAAAAAAAGAAAAGAAAAGAAAGGAAAATTCTTCCAAATAATATCCAAGCCAAGCCAAGCCAAGCCAAGGGAAGCGGTAAGTTAGGCTTCGAGTTGTCGGTGGTCCAAACCTCGTCGCCGCTGCCTCTCCGTCACTCTCTTCAGTGTGAAATGGCACTGTAGCGCACAAGCACTGCTTAGTCGTTACCGAAAAATTAAAAAAGGAAAAGAAAGAGTGAGAGGAATGTAGCAGTCTTCTTCGTCTCTACTCTCTCTCTCTCTCCTCTACGCACCTTCCCTTTCCTGCTACGAAATCATTGATGCATTCAAGTCCTCCTTCCTTCTTCCTCTATATCTGAAGAGGTCTCTCTCTCTCTCTCTCTCTCTCTCTCTCTCTCTCTCTCTCTTTCTCTCTCTCTCTCACACACACACACACACACACACAAACGCACATTTCCAGCTGGAATCTGAGTCGTGTTCTCTGATTTGTTATAATTTCTCAATTTGCGTACGAGCAGATGTATTGTTTTTTGGTCGATCAGGCTTTTTGAGTCACTGATACGGTGCATCTTTTGGTTCTAATCTGAAAGTGAGCAAAATTCGTGGTTTTTTTTTTAGGAATTATTGTTTCGAGTGTGATTTATTGTTTGGAGTTGTTTGGGCGTTTGATTTCTGGAAGAATCGATCTCCTGCATTCTTGCCCAAATTTACGAGAACTTCGATCAAATCTCTCTTAAGACATGGAGTTGCTTTGATTTGGTTCGGCTTTTAGATTTACTTGCCGAGAAATCGGAGGAATAGAAGAGAATAGAAACAAGTAGGGAAAAGAAAAAATGGAAGAAGAGAGAACAACTCAACCCGCAGTCCTTTTTAAATTACTGACCTGAAGTAAAAATCGTTGTTTTCCTCCCTCAAAGCATTTGCAGTTAACTAGAGAGAGTTGAGCTATTTCGCATATCTAGATTTGTACAGTGCTTAGATTCAACATTATTATGATTTTTATGTCGTACAATTCCCGTTCTTTTTATAGATGGGTTGGATTATTCTTGTTCTGAAGTGATCTCAGTTCATCTGATGTCGGGATTCTTGACGTTTTAGTGATTATCGACTGATCTGCGTTTGCGGCTGACGTTTTTCAATCTGGATTTGTCCTGCTGCTTGGCAGGAGGCTTAGATCTGAGGTGGGGCAAGGGTCTGGATTGATTTGATTAAGAATCTAGCATTGCAGCGAAGCTGGCGGCGACACTAGCGTGGAGGTTCGCTGCCAGCAATGGTGGCAGCCATGCACCTAATGATCTGGTATTTTTCTGTATAATTAATTCCGCAATTATTTATGTATTCCCAACAGTTGGTGTCTACTTTCAGAATTATGTGCTTGGGTAGTATAAATCAAAGAAAAAAAATTTCACGTTGATTATTGATTTTAGTCTTGAATATGAGAATATGAAAATGTGTGAACTTCCCCATGAGAAGAGCTTTGATGGGTCTGAGTCTAGCCTGTATACAATAGGCATAAGTTTTGCCTATGGTTGTCTCTGCAGTTCCCAGAGAACGAGGGGCAAGGATAGGGCAGTTTGTTTTTATTGGACATTCTCATTGAAGAACTAATCTGGTGCTCTCTCTCTCTCTGGTGGGATGACAAGAGCTTGTTTTTGTTCCTCTCCTACAGCTTACAAGAGTGTCTTTTCAATGGCCTTTGCATGGACCCTAGGTGTCAGAAATCCTCTTGAAAACATATAATGCAAAAGCAATGCTATCTACATATGCCAATATTTGCTCACAGTATCAAATGCATGCACCAGCGGCAAACTGCCTAAAAAATCTGTGCAGTAGTATTGATATTTTGTACAATTGATAGACATCCTTGCACATATGTGTACCCCACGGGGGTGTCAGATGAGACATATATGCTGAACATTTCTGGGATCCTCTGCATCTCAAGTTCTAGAAGTAGGATTCTTATTCTACAGAAGTATTCAATTTTAATTCTATATATAAAAAAAAGAAATATTCAATTTGAAGTCATTAGTTTTCTATTTAGTTTTTGAGGGAAAGTCTTGATGGTAAGGATGTTGCTCTCAGACCGGAAGCTTACAGGTTCAAGTCACAGAAACAGGTTCTCCAAATGTGGAGGCAAGGCTGCTTATGCTAGGCCCTCCAAACCCCTGATATGGCGTGAGAGCCTTGTGCACTCAGTGTTGGGTTTGATTTTTCAGTTTTTTATTGAAGTTTTAACCTTTTATCCGCCCTACAGCTTTTCAAATTTTTTCCTGCCATTGAACCCAACAATCGCAGAATGCATTAATTGCCTTTATATTTTGATTACTAATATGTTCAGCTGACTTGCAACTCCTTAGCATCATCGTATGTTACTTGTATGGTTTTTCATGTTATTGCTTCATGATTCTCTGTAGGCTGTAATTTTTTAAGTTTTAATCTTTCATTGCTATTCATGGCAGGATGTATGGATACGTTAAAATATTTATTTTGTATAAAATGGCTCTGTCCAATTCTATTGGTTGTATAATTGCAGGAAAGAAATGGGGATGCAAAACTTCAAGATTTGGAGCCTCCAACTCCACATTCAGCTATTAAAATGGGCTTGAGGTCAGTTCAAACTTGTCCAAGCAAAGCATTGATTTGTTGGTAATTAAGCAATGGCCACTTAGCTTACTGGTACATTTGTAAAACGCTGATTGCACTCATGCTATAAGTTTAAGATGCAATTGAACTTTCAATTATTCTCCTTTTTTGGTATTTAATTGGTGATATTAGAATTTATTAAGGATGCACTGCCATGTGCAGGAAGTTCTCATTTGTGCATCTATAAATTTCAAGTTTCAACTCTCTTTAGCAGTTAAAACATGTCTGAAAACTTTTTTGGGTGTACATGTTTTCCTTGAGCAGAAAGCAGCTGCGGCGTACTTCGTTGCAGAAAATGACAGACATGTACAAAGAGTTTCTCGTTGTGAATGTGAAATAAATGTTGTAGGCTAAAACTGAGTTGCTTGGCAATTCATTCTTCTCTCGTTTGATTCATGATCCCATTGCTACTCCTTTTGCCCTTCATTTTTCATTTGAAAGCTAAAGTTCCTTCAAAGATTAGGTCTTTATGTGGATAATCCTGGGGAAAATCAACACTACTTGCTTCAGAAATGAAGGCGTAATAAGTCTTCATCACCTAATGTGTGTGTCCTTTTCTTTAAGAGCGGGGAGAATTTTTTGCGGCACTTTGGAGCAAGTTGTTTCTTATCCTTGGAGATATTAGGGTCTGCCCTTCCTTTATGGGGGTGTTTTGCGCTTTGTTGTTTAGGTTGTTCGACAAGGGGAAGGAGAAAAAGGTGTGTGGCTTGCTCGATTATGGCTATTTTTTGGTGTATTTGGTTGGAGAGAAATGCCTGAATTTTTAAAAGTTGGGCTACCTCTCTTAATTTGCTTTGGGGTGGAGTGGTGTTTCTTATGTTTTTGTCAGTTCAGGCGAATGCTTTCTTTTGACATTTACCTATGGCAGATTTAGCGCAGGATTAGGCTGCTTTGCTCCAGAGCTGTTTTGTAGTTATTTGTATTTTGTTGTTGTTGTTGTTTTTTTTTTCCTTAATTTTTTATTTTGTTCTTGTTCCTTTGTTTTTGGGTATATGTCTTATCCTTGCTATTTTCTTGTTCTTCTTCTCTTTGTTGTGCTTTCCTTCTCTAATAATTTTTCTTGTTTATAAAGTAGGGAAAAAAACCTGAGTTGTTTGTACTGTGTTGTGAACCTGATTGGATGTTTACGGGAGGCCTATTTTATCATGTTGGTATGTAGCTTATTTTCTCTAGGGCAATTTGATCTGTATGTAATATAATAAACTAGAAGAGCTACAACATTGAGCTTTTAACTTCTAGTTACTCAATTTTATGAGGCAGTTAATGCACCTGGAGCTTCTGCTGTATTTACATAGCAACAGGTCCACTAAGTGCTACAGAAGTACAAAAGATGGAGGATAAAACATCATCTGCAAATCAAATCATTACAATAACACTGACTTCCAAGCCCTTTGTAGATCGGACAGCAATAACCACCCCCCCCCCCCTCAAAAAAAAAATCCCAAGAGTGTGAGCAGATTAGAAGTAAGAAAATTAACTGCATCCCAAAGCAAAAACAAAAACTCATCTAATCCTTGAAAATTCTTGTCTTCTTCTCGAGCCATAGAGTCCAGAAGATAGCATATGGTGCACAAATCAATAAAGTCCTCCCTGTTCTATTTTTCCCAGACCACCAAAATCTTTCCAGCAAAAAATTATTCACATTTTGCGGGGCCACCCCAAGTTTCATCAGAACGTGAAAAAGGGCATTCCAAAGATGTCTTGCCATCCAGCAGTGAAGGAAAAGGTGTGCGTTAGTCTCATTTGACACACAATGCAACATATATATATATATATCTGTGTTGAGAGCCTTAGAAGATCTCTTATTTGCCAATAAGTGTTACGTTGCAAAAGAAGCAGTGGCCCAGAGGGTGCAGTTGTTTTAAGGACATTGGTGAGAGCTTCTTCTTTGCCCAAGAACTTCCTTTCCTTCTTCCATCCCGAAACTGAGGCCTTTTGACTTCTTAAAAGGCAGAGGCCCATCAGATCTTCCTGATTTCTCCCACAATCCTTGGCCCAGCAAACTCTGTTTTCAGTTAAGGATGTTGGACGCCCATTGCCCAGCATTCCCTGAGCCATCTGCAACACAGAAACTGCCCTCACTAACTAGCTAAACTGAGAGAGAAGTGCTGACTCTGAAGTTTCACCAAGAAGTCTGTGTGATGTTCAGGAAAGATATGAAAACCTCTCTTGACAACTTGACCAAACTTAGTCTTGATCCCAGTTTGTCATCAGGCACTCTTGGATGGCAACCCAGAGGACATGCAATCACCAAATCTTGATAAAATCAGATGCATTGATCGGGATAGTGATCAGCTCAAGGACCAAGTTTCTAAAATATTGAGTTGCATGTTTAAACAAGTAGGAGCAATATATCTTCAACTCAAATGTGTTAATTAAATTCAATATTCAAAATCCTACGGTCAAAAGATATTTAAACAATGAATTTTGTATTTTTTCATTATTTACCAATAATATCTTAATTTTATGTAAAAATATAAAATTTAAAATTAAAATGATAAATTTTAATTATACCAAAGTGCCAAGATGAGTAGTCAACAATAAGAGAGATAATCATGCACAAGTAGTGGATGTACGTGGTATCCACGAACCTCTCATAAAGTTGAGCTACTGCCTGGAGCTTGCTCAAGATCCAAACCAACCAAGAAGTGCTCAAGATCCAAACCAATCAAGAAGCACACTGAATAATATTTATCTCGAGCATTCTCGAATCACTGCACAAGTTATACAAGCTTCAAAAATCAATATTTCATGAATATTCAAATTATTAAATAATTAAAACAATCTTTTGTTATCATAAAAATCCTTTGCGGGGCAACATAAACTGATGCACAAAACTCAACTTACCTTAATAATGCCTTAATCCAATTATATGGGTTGATTTGTAACACCCAGCTCACAAGACTCACATGCCATTGGGGTTTTGGGGAGGACATGATGTACTGATGTACACTGTCTTACTTCTACCCTTGGAGAGACTGTTTCCATGTCTTGTACCTTCAGGTTTGGATGTCATACCCTTACTACTGTGTCAAGGCTCGCCCTCTTATATGGGCCAAGAGGCTAACCCATTTTATGTCTTTTAATGCTCTATGTGGAGTTATCTAGAAATATATTTATTCTGTTGACTCAAAGCCCGTCTTATACTTCCTCACTACATTGGGTACACTCTTTCTGGCTTTCCTGTTCGCTTTTGTCCTTGAAGTGTGTTCATTCAACTTGAACCATGATATTCTTTAATCATGTTATCATTGTTCTTTTCTATTTTGTTTACTTCTTTCTCCTTTTGTGTAATGTAAGTTTTATTTGTGAAATCATTGACTATTGGTTTTATGAAAATTTGATGTGAACATGCTATACATTGGTTTATAAATTTCATCAGAATCATGTCAATGATAACAGTGCTACCTTGCAATTGTAATACATTTAACTAATGTTTTAAAAGGCACAATCGAGGCTCGCCTCAAGGCAAGACATGCCTAAAACGCCTTGAGGCTCAAACTAAAACACCAAGTCCCAAAAAGACTAATGCATTACAAGCTGAGGCTTAAGTATTTGTATAAAGGCATGCCTTTTGTGCCTTTTTAGTTGAGGCTTATGTATTTTAGGTGTGTGATCCTCAAGTTAGAGTTGGTTAGAAAATTTTAATTCTGTGTTTATATAAAAGGAATGTCATAACATGAGTTGATTTCTAAAGCTCTTGAACCTCAACCTTTCCAAAATAATTGAGTGTTGTATCTTAGATCTTGAAAATAATTTGAACTTTGTAATGTTAGAGTTATCTCTTTTCATGATTTATGGGATTAATTCGAGTTAGCAAGTTTTGAATGGCCAACAAGTAGTTTGCAAATTACAATTGATTTTTTTTTTTACATTGTATTTTTTATTTTATTAATTTTAATTTTCTATTTTTTTACATGGTTTAGTTTTTATTTATTTTTAAAATATATGTAATTCATTTACATATTTTTATTAAAAAATAAAATTCTCAAAAGGCTTATGCCCTAACACCTTGCCTCTAAAGATTTAAAATGCCTCACCTTATGCCTTTGCCTTTTAAAACATTGCATTGACAAAGCTAGCCCTAAGTATATCAATTTTGCGATTCTAGTTGTAAGGACCTTACTCTATTAATTTAACTGCAGAGACCGTGGCACAATGGAGGATCCAGATGGAACATTGGCTAGTGTTGCCCAATGTATTGAAAAGCTGCGCCAGAATTCCTCTTCTTTACAGGAAAAAGAGAATTCTCTGAAGCAGTTGCTGGAACTTATTGATACACGGGAAAATGCTTTCAGTGCTGTTGGATCTCATTCTCAGGCAGTTCCAGTACTTGTTTCTCTTCTCCGATCAGGGTCTGTTGGAGTGAAAATTCAAGCAGCTAATGTTTTAAGTTCTCTTTGTAAGGAAAATGAATTAAGGGTTAAAGTCTTGCTTGGGGGTTGCATTCCTCCCCTGCTTGGTCTCTTGAGGTCCAACTCAGCAGAGGGTCAAATTGCAGCAGCAAAAACAATATATGCGGTTTCACAAGGTGGTGCTAAGGATCATGTTGGATCAAAAATTTTTTCAACTGAAGGAGTTGTTCCAGTGCTATGGGAGCAATTAGAAAATGGGCTGAAGGCTGGAAACTTGGTTGATAACTTATTGACTGGAGCTCTAAGGAATCTCTCCAGCAGCACTGAGGGGTTTTGGTCTACAACGGTACAAGCTCGAGGAGTGGATATACTCGTGAAGTTGCTTACAACTGGACAGTCAAGCACTCAAGCAAATGTATGCTTTCTTCTTGCATGTATGATGATGGAGGATGCATCTGTTTGCTCTAGGGTGTTGGCTGCGGAGGCTGCAAAACTACTCCTCAAGCTTTTAGGACCTGGTCATGAAGCTCCTATCAGGGCAGAGGCTGCAGGTGCTCTTAAATCTCTGTCTGCCCAGTGCAAAGAAGCAAGGCGGGAGATAGCTAATTCTAATGGTATACCTGCTTTGATTAATGCAACAATAGCTCCTTCAAAAGAATTTATGCAAGGTGAGTTTGCCCAAGCATTGCAAGAGAATGCAATGTGTGCTCTGGCAAACATTTCTGGTGGTTTGTCATTTGTCATTTCAAGCCTTGGTCAAAGCCTTGAATCATGTTCTTCGCCTGCTCAGATTGCTGATACATTAGGAGCATTAGCTTCAGCTCTAATGATATATGATATGAAAGCAGAATCTACAAGAGCATCAGATCCTCTGGATATTGAACAGACTTTGGTTAAGCAGTTTAAACCTCACTCATCATTTCTTGTGCAGGAACGAACCATAGAAGCCCTAGCTAGTCTGTATGGGAATGCCATACTCGCAAATAGACTTGCAAATTCTGATGCAAAACGTCTGCTGGTTTGTTTGATCACGATGGCAACCAATGAAGTTCAGGACGAGTTGATAAGATCCCTTCTTTTACTTTGCAACAATGAAGGCAGTCTGTGGCGAGCCCTTCAAGCTCGTGAGGGGGTTCAGTTGTTGATATCTCTTCTTGGACTTTCATCAGAGCAACAGCAGGAATGTGCAGTTGCATTGCTTTGCCTTTTATCAAATGAGAATGATGAAAGTAAATGGGCTATCACTGCTGCGGGTGGAATACCTCCTCTTGTTCAAATACTAGAGACAGGCTCTGCGAAAGCAAAAGAAGATTCTGCAACAATACTTGGGAACCTCTGTGATCACAGTGAAGATATACGGGCATGTGTTGAAAGTGCTGATGCTGTTCCCGCTTTATTATGGCTGCTGAAGAATGGAAGCCCAAATGGGAAAGAAATTTCAGCAAAGACATTGAACCATTTAATACATAAATCAGATACAGCAACTATCAGCCAACTAACTGCCTTATTAACGAGTGATCTACCTGAATCCAAAGTTTATGTTTTGGATGCTTTAAGAAGCATGCTGTCTGTTGCTCCACTCAATGATATACTGCATGAAGGTAGTGCTGCAAATGATGCAATTGAAACAATGATCAAAATATTGAGTTCTAGCAGAGAAGAGACACAAGCTAAGTCTGCATCTGCTCTTGCTGGAATCTTTGACCTCAGAAAGGACTTGCGTGAAAGTAGCATTGCTGTTAGGACTCTTTGGTCAGCCATGAAGCTGTTAAATGCCGAGTCAGAAAACATCTTAGTGGAATCCTCACGTTGCCTTGCTGCAATATTTCTTTCAATTAAAGTGAACCGGGACATGGCTGCTGTTGCTAGGGATGCATTCTCTCAGTTAGTTATTCTTGCTAACTCCCCCACTTTGGAAGTTGCAGAACAGTCAATATGTGCTTTAGCCAATCTTCTTTTGGATAATGAAATTTCTGATAAAGCTATTCATGAAGAAATTATTTTGCCTGCAACTAGAGTTCTGCGTGAAGGCACTGCTGCTGGGAAAACGCTGGCTGCAGCAGCAATTTCTCGCCTACTTCATTCTCGCTGTATTGACTATAACTTGATTGATTGTGTGAATCGTGCTGGAACAGTTCTTGCATTGGTTTCATTCCTCGATTCTGCTAATGGTGGGTCTCTTGCCACAGCAGAGGCTTTAGATGCCCTTGCTTTTTTGTCGAGTTCAGAGGTTGATGGGCACATCAAACCTGCATGGGCAGTTCTGGCAGAATGCCCAAACAGCATAACCCCAATAGTTTCATGTATTGCTGATGCAGCACCCTTGTTGCAAGACAAAGCTATTGAAATATTGTCACAACTTTGTCGCGATCAGTCTCTTGTTCTAGGAAATACAATCACTTGTTCCTATGGCAGTATTTTATCAATTGCAAGAAGGGTGATCAACTCTATGAACATAAAGGTGAAAATTGGGGGAACTGCACTTCTTATCTGTGCTGCAAAAGTTAATCACCAGAGAGCGGTGGAAGATCTTAATGAATCAAACTTGTGTGTCCATCTCATTCAATCTCTTGTAGCGTTGCTTAATTCAACAGAATCTCTCTCCTTGGGAGATGAGGGGGGAAAGAACATGCAGGCCATAAGCATTTATAGGCAGAGCAAAGAAGGCAGTAATGACGGAATGGATACTGGAACAGCAATTATATATGGTGCTAACCTAGCTGTATGGCTATTGTCTGTTCTTGCTTGTGATGACAAAAGTAAAATTGTGATGTTGGAGGCTGGAGCTGTTGAAGTACTCACTGACAAGATCTCTCAATGTTTATTGCAATTTACTCAGGTATCCAACTTCATTTTTTCACAGAATCACTAAACAAGATAAATTCATGATTTATTTGTTCACAGAGACTTTTTAGAGTTTGCATTCAAGGCATTACTAGCATTTAACATTGGTCCTTCAACAATTTTTGCACATCCCTAACCCTCCCATCTGACCCCTGCCGCCTGCAAAAGAAAAACATTAAAAAAAAATTGTTTCTGTTCATATGCTTGGTCACCTATGCAGGATTGGAATTTGATTAAATTGCTTGCTTTATTTTCACTTTTGAAACGTTTATAATTGCTTCTTCATGGTCATCCTTGCAGATTGATTTTAAAGAAGATAATAGTGTATGGATTTGTGCTTTACTTCTTGCTATTCTGTTTCAAGATAGAGATATAATACGAGCACATGCAACAATGAAATCTATACCAGTACTTGCAAATATGTTGAAGACAGACGAGTCAGCAAGCAGATATTTTGCTGCACAAGCAATAGCCAGTCTAGTCTGTAATGGCAGCAGAGGGACTCTTTTGTCTGTAGCGAATTCTGGGGCTGCTGGTGGCCTTATTTCATTACTTGGCTGTGCTGATGTCGATATATATGATCTTCTGGAATTGTCGGAGGAGTTTGCTTTGCTGCGTTATCCAGAGCAAGTTGCTCTTGAGAGGTTGTTTAGGGTTGATGACATTAGGGTTGGTGCTACCTCTCGGAAAGCAATACCTGCACTTGTTGACCTACTTAAACCAATTCCAGATCGTCCAGGGGCACCATTTCTAGCACTTGGATTGCTGATTCAACTTGCAAAAGACTGCCCTGCGAACAAAATTGTAATGGTGGAATCAGGGGCTTTGGAAGCACTGACAAAGTATCTTTCACTTGGCCCACAAGATGCAACTGAGGAAGCTGCTACTGATTTGTTGGGAATCCTGTTTACTAGTGCTGAAATACGGAGACATGAATCAGCATTTGGTGCTGTCAGTCAACTTGTAGCAGTTTTACGTTTGGGTGGAAGAGCTGCAAGGCATAGTGCTGCAAGAGCATTAGAAAGTCTCTTTTCCTCCGACCATATTAGAAATGCTGAAAGTTCTCGACAGGCTGTTCAACCATTGGTTGAAATTCTTAATACTGGCATGGAGAGAGAGCAGCACTCTGCCATTGCTGCATTGGTAAGGCTGTTGAGTGAAAATCCATCAAGAGCCCTCGCTGTTGCTGATGTGGAAATGAATGCAGTAGATGTTCTTTGCAGGATCCTTTCATCAAATTGTTCAATGGATTTGAAGGGGGATGCTGCAGAATTATGCTGTGTTCTTTGTGGTAATACAAGAATCAGATCTACCATGGCTGCAGCTCGCTGTGTTGAGCCTCTGGTCTCTCTCCTTGTGACTGAGTTTAGCCCTGCGCAGCAATCAGTTGTCCACGCACTGGATAAGCTTTTGGATGATGAGCAACTGGCTGAACTGGTTGCTGCACATGGCGCTGTTATTCCTCTTGTTGGCCTTCTCTATGGCAGGAATTACATGCTTCATGAGGCTGTATCCAGAGCTCTTGTGAAGCTGGGGAAAGACAGGCCTTCTTGCAAGGTGGAAATGGTGAAAGCTGGAGTGATTGAGAGCATACTTGATATCCTTCATGAAGCTCCGGATTTTCTCTGTGCTGCTTTGACTGAATTGCTGCGAATATTGACTAATAATGCGACAATTGCTAGGGGTCCATCTGCGGCAAAAGTGGTTGAACCCCTTTTTCTCTTGCTAGCAAGACCAGAATTTGGGCCTGATGGACAGCATAGTACATTACAAGTTCTTGTTAATATTTTAGAGCATCCGCAATGTCGTGCTTCCTACGCCCTTGACTCTCACCAAGCTATTGAACCACTCATCCCCTTACTAGATTCTCCAGTTCCAGCAGTACAACAGTTGGCTGCTGAGCTTCTTTCACATCAGCTTGTGGAAGAACATCTTCAGAAGGATTCAGCAACACAGCAAGTAATTGGTCCTTTGATACGGGTGCTTGGTTCTGGTGTGCACATTTTGCAGCAGAGAGCTGTGAAGGCGCTTGTTAGTCTTGCGTTAACTTGGCCAAATGAAATTGCAAAGGAAGGTGGTGTTAATGAGTTGTCCAAGGTGATATTGCAAGCTGATCCTTCTCTTCCTCATGCCTTGTGGGAATCTGCTGCTTCTGTTTTAGCCAGTATCTTGCAATTCAGTTCTGAATTTTATTTGGAAGTACCTGTAGCTGTCTTGGTAAGGTTGCTTCGTTCTGGCTCGGAAGGCACAGTAATTGGTGCATTGAATGCTCTTCTTGTGTTGGAAAGTGATGACGGAACGAGTGCTGAAGCAATGGCTGAGAGTGGTGCCATAGAAGCTCTTTTGGAACTTCTAAGAGGTCATCAGTGTGAGGAAACTGCGGCTAGACTGCTGGAAGTTCTACTAAACAACGTGAAGATAAGGGAATCTAAGGTCACCAAGTCTGCAATCTTACCATTATCCCAGTACCTCTTGGATCCACAAACCCAAGCTCAGCAGGCTAGATTGCTAGCAACTCTGGCTCTTGGTGATCTATTCCAGAATGAGGGTCTTGCTCGAAGTAGTGATGCGGTTTCAGCTTGCCGTGCTCTCGTGAATGTTCTTGAAGAACAACCAACAGAAGAAATGAAAGTGGTAGCTATTTGTGCCTTGCAAAACCTTGTTATGTATAGTCGATCAAATAAAAGAGCAGTTGCAGAAGCTGGTGGTGTTCAGGTTGTACTGGATCTGATTGGTTCAAGTGATCCAGAAACATCGGTTCAGGCTGCAATGTTTGTTAAACTTCTCTTTTCTAATCATACAATTCAAGAATACGCTTCCAGTGAAACTGTTAGAGCTATTACTGGTAAATTATTTTCTTTTCTTTTTCTGTTTCTAGTCATTTTTTGAATAACAGTAGCCTACATCAAAATAAATAAATATATAAGCACCAGTAGCATCATACACTTATGCATGCCTCTTGGTTCATGATAACTGCCATCCCTAAGGCCTTCCGTTACTTGGAGGACAGATCTTTTTCTTGCAGCTTGGATCCTTCGTCATCGTCACCATCTTCATTATCTGATAGTCCAATATACTCCCTGCAGTATTTGACCCCATATGCGCAAATTGAAATCATTGTTTATTACCAGAAAGTTTCCCAATTCTTGCCTCCTGGATTCCCTTCTGGGCTTTAAAATTCATTGTGGTGTACTGGTAGCTAGAGCTGTTATTTGCCTTCATTGTGAACTTTGCCTGCTGTATTAGTTTAATTGGGAAAATGCTTCAGAAACAAAAATGGTGCTCCATTTTGTTTGTATAAAGAGAAAATGTTGAACAGTCCTAAATTTGATGGAAATTGGCTCTTTGCTTTAAAAAACAAATGGTTGGAAACTTGGAATCATGCCATATGAGTTTTTTAATTGATTTTATTATTATTTATTGTTGTTATAGCATTGCTTATGGATTTTCATACACGTTGCACACTTGGACATGGGAAGCTGCTCTAGGTTCTTTAATGTTCGTGTGCTTTTCCTCCTCCGTTTTTTTTTTTTTTTGTGTGCAGTGTTGGTAGGTCTGCATCATGGATGCATATGGGAAATTGCATGATTGGAATGTGTTTTTTCTTTTTTCTTTTTTTTTTTTATAAAAAAACTTGAGGTTCAGAGAAAAAGTTAATGATGCCAAGAAATTCTTTTAAGAACTCATAAAGCAATTCTGACTGAACATAAAGAGTGTCCCTAGATTCTATGAATGGGATGCATGTGGGCATGCATGTGCACTTACTTGAATGCGTGCTTTTTTTATCACCTGTGGAACTTAACCTGTGTTTTTGTGCACTTCACAAAAAACAGTTAACAAGTTTTTATGTGTGAAACATTTTATTCAGGAAGTATAAAGTATTACTCGTCACAAAATTTACTAAAAGTGCATTTAACCATCCCTACATTCATTAGTCAAATATTCCATTTCAATTTGTTTGTGCACACTCACATTATTTATTGATAAGTACACTCTCAAGGTATATTATTTATTTATTTAATAAGTACACTCAAGATAATTATGCAGGACACTTCTACCTAAAGCTAACTACAATGTTGGAGACTTCTTGACATAAGAGATTTTTATTTTTTATTAGTCATGAGATGTGCTACAAAAAGAACGTTTAGTTTTTAATGGAAACAAAAGAGCTCTTGAATTCATATGTCAGTATATAACAAGTACTTCAATTGACTGTCACTCTTTCAACCTTAAAAAAAAAAATTGAACTCTTGTATTTTATAAAGTAAACCTAGTTTGCTTTGTGGTGCTGAAAGGAAGATAAAAGCCCATATAAACTCCATCCTATCCTTGCATTTAAAAGGATGCACAATTATTGTGGCACAAGAAACACATGCAATGTCTCCTTTGTTGAGACTCATGTTAGGAATTATTGAGTAGCGCAAGCAGGGTGGCCATTGACAAGGAAACTATGTTGTTCATTGTGGATCTGACGTTTGGATTTCTGCTGGGTGCTAAATAGTACTGTGAACAAGTGGAAGTGTTGCTACTGCATCTTTTATCAGTATGCATGTGATTTGTTCCTGCCTGCTTACTATGAAAAGATAGAAGTAGCAAGTTAGAACAAGCAAGAGATTTTTCTAGGAAATTTTCTTTTTGAAGTTTGACAAGATGTGATTCGTATGTCAAGTTTTTTGCAAATGCACCATTACGTACAAAGATTTTCTTTATGTTTTTATATGATCCATCTTCACAAAACTTTAGTCATTGTATACCATGAGTTTCCTCAAGTCAAGATCCCCCATGGTGAAAATGGAATAACAAGACACATGTTCATGTAGAAAGTGCAAAATTAACATAGGTGACATTTTCTTGTTCTATGAAGATGAGGGATGCTTGAACAAAAAAACACATTAGCGCTGATTTCCACAAAGTTGCCTGACTTATTATTTCCTTATTACAGCTTTGTAAGTGGTGATTCATTATTTTATGTTACCAGTTCTTGTTACTTTGTTATGTATAAAATGATTCAATTTGTCAAATTTGTCGAATATCTGAAATGTGGACCTGAGTAATTGAAAGAGAGAAAAGAATAAGAATGGTTCTGCAAAATCTTTATGCTGCTGTTTTATATTTGGCGCACCTAAATGCCTTTGCATCTGTGGCTGTATATTTTCTGGTACAGTTATATTGTTTTTACTGTTATGCAGCTGCAATTGAAAAGGATTTGTGGGCTACTGGAACTGTAAATGACGAGTATTTAAAAGCTTTAAATGCCCTCTTCAGCAACTTCCCGCGTTTGAGAGCCACTGAGCCTGCAACACTTAGTATTCCCCATCTGGTTACATCCCTCAAGACTGGGTCAGAGGCAACTCAAGAAGCAGCTTTGGACTCTCTTTTTCTTCTAAGGCAGGCTTGGTCTGCTTGCCCAGCTGAAGTGTCTAGAGCTCAATCAGTTGCTGCAGCAGATGCAATTCCCTTGCTACAATACTTGATCCAGTCTGGCCCCCCTCGCTTTCAGGAGAAGGCAGAATTTCTGTTGCAGTGTTTGCCAGGGACCTTAGTTGTGATAATCAAGCGTGGAAACAACATGAAGCAGTCAGTGGGAAATCCTAGTGTCTATTGCAAGCTTACACTTGGCAACAATCCACCAAGGCAAACCAAGGTATTATGTTGCGCACATTAAAAAATTCTAGTTTTGTTTTCTGAATTGTTGTGGATTCAATTTTTATGATTCACCCTATTACATGAAGAAGAGTAGACATCAGTTTCTTGTTTAAAAATAAAGCCCATATTACCAAAGCGAAATACCTTTGAAAATTTTTCCTTTAAAAGTGCTTTGCATATTTTATGTAGTGGGCATGAAAATTGTGGTGATTGGTCAATGATGACATAGTCATCTCTTATATCTTTTAGTTTTTGGATCACCTGCTATATCTCTTCAATATTTTAAGATAAAGGTGATGAATTATACAGTTAGATCTTCATGAGCTCTTCTGTTAAATGTCTGATCTTCATTTGACATGCCATGAAGATCCAGCTATAAGATGAGCAAATGCTTATTTTGGTTGGTTTAGTGGTTGAACCCTCTTTCTAGGCTTACATAGGTTTAGTTTGTTTATTCTTAAACTTTAAATTTGAGAGCACATTTTAAGTTGACGGATGTTATACTCATGGGCCATGTGAATTAGTTTAAGATTAAACTTTCAAAAGGATCACATGCACTTCCATCAGCTTCGATAATTGACTCTTGACTTGCATGCTATAAACACAAGTGCAAGAATAAGTTTTCATGGATTAAGATGGACAAATGCTTGTTTTGGTTAGTTTAGTGGTTGAACCCTCTTTCTAGGCTTACATAGGTTTAGTTTGTTTATTCTATACTTCAAATTTGAGAGCACATTTTAAGTTGACAGATGTTATACTCATAGCCCATGTGAATTAGTTTAAGATTAAACTTTCAAAAGGATCACGTGCACTTCCATCAACTTCGATAATTGACTCTTGACTTGCAGGCTATAAAAGTGCAAGAATAAGTTTTCATGGATTAGGTTTTAGCATCCTTGGCACCTGTTTCTTCGGTTACTATTTGTGTCCTTGGACACCATTGTATATGCAATTCCAATGTGAAGGGCATGTTCGCCCACTCTATTCAACAGTTGTATCAGAAGACAATATATATATATATATATTTTAAACATAAGATCCTCAGAAGTGGGGATTCATAACTTATCCTATTACTTTTTCCAATCAATCAAATTACTGAAATTTGAACAGAAGTATCGTCAGAAAAAGCTATACTTGATTTGATACAATTCTCATTTGTAGTATTAATTTTTATTGAATTGAGTTAGATAAGTTATTCTGAATGCTTGTTAAGATATTATTTTTTATTTTTTAGTTCTTTTGATAACAATGGAAATTTATTAATAGGGAGGAAAGAGAAACTTCAATCATCGGGAGGACAAGATGCCCTTAGACCAAAATTGAAAGAAAGCAGAAAAGAAAATAAAAAGAAAAACTTAATGCAGCTAAGAGAAAAAACCGTTTTCAACCCCCTTCTACCATAATTAATTGAGTACTTTAAATTAGCTAATTCACACTGACCTTTTGTTGTTGTACTTTTACCACCATCCAACTGAGCCCTACTGCCACCAACATCAGATAACCAACAACAACAACAACAGGCCTTAAGTCCCATTAGATGGGATCGGCTACATGAATCCATTTCCACAAATCCACCCCATCAAGAGCGTTTTCTTTTTTATTAGATTAGGTGCCATTCAATCGTTCCTCACTACCTGATTCCAAGTTCTTTTAGGCCTACCCCTACCCCTACCCCTTTTCATGTTAGAAACAATAACTAACTCTGTCCTCATAAGTGCTCTACTAGGGCCGCCCCTCCCTTATCTTGTTTTCAACTAGTGCTTTGCCTAAATAATTGTGTATATGCTCGCTTCTTACTTAATCTTTTAATGTTAAACCACTCATCTATATTAACATTCGCATTTCAATAACTTTTTAATTTTTATACATTTTGTTTCTTAGTTGCCTAGCATTTTGAACCGTA
The DNA here is from genome assembly GCF_029873635.1 of Malania oleifera. Taxonomy (NCBI): domain Eukaryota; kingdom Viridiplantae; phylum Streptophyta; class Magnoliopsida; order Santalales; family Ximeniaceae; genus Malania; species Malania oleifera. Next base: position 12,703,848 of record NC_080423.1, on the reverse strand, counting down.
AAGCATAGCTGGTCTTATAGTCGTCTTATAAAACTTTCCTTTTACTTTTAAGGGTATTTTACGATCACACAATGCACCTGACGCACTCCTCCATTTTACCCAACCTATTCTAGTTTTCTATACTATATCTTCAATTTTCCCGTCAGCTTGCATAATAGATCCAAGATATCTAAATCTATTAGTTCTATTAATCTCTTGATTATCAAGTTTAATTTTCTCTCCATTACTACTTCTTACATTACTGAAATTACATTTCATATATTCTATCTTGTTCCTATTTCATTTAGACCGTTTAGACTCTAATATGACTCTTCAAAGTTCTAGCTTAGATTCGACACTGCTCTTACTATCATGGATCAACACGATATCATCTGCAAACAGCATATACGAAGGAATCTCATTTTGGATATTCTTAGTAAGTTCATCAATTACTATAGTAAAAAGATAAGGAGTCAAAGTAGAACCTTGATGTATACCTACTGTGATTGGAAAATCTCTAAATTCCTCTCCTACAATCCTAATGCTAGTAACTACTCTTTCATACATATCCTTAATGACCTCAGTATATCTACTACAAACCTCCTTCTTTTCGAAGACCCACCAAAGAATGTCCCTAGGTACTCTAGCATATGCTTTCTCTAGGTCAATAAAAACCATATGCAAGTCCCTCATCTTTTCACTAAACTTTTCCATTAAACTTCTTAAAAGATAAATAGCTTTTGTTGTTGATCTCCTAGGCATAAAACCAATTTGATTTCTTGAAATCTTCATTTCTTGTCTTATTCTATGTTTCAATTATCCTTTCCCATAATTTCATCATATGACTTGATCTTTATTCCATGATAGTTATTACAGTTTTGGATATCACATTTGTTTTTGTGTAAAGGTACTGACTCCCATTTTTTTTCCATCAGTTGTGAACTTCCATATCCTTATGCTAACTTCCTTCACAGAACAAAATACCGTCCTGTTTATTATCATTTACCTGATTTTCTTCATCTAATATTCATCTCTGAATATAGGAATGCCATTTAGATCTTCTAACATAGTTGGAGATACGTGAGAAATATCACCTTATAGCTCCAATGGATCTGAGTCCTATATGGATTCTTTGCAAACTTCATCTAGTAACAATACATTTCCATATGCAACTCACTATACAATTACTACTGTTATCAGACGCATCATCCCAATTCATTTTAACCTCTACCTGTCCCCCTTCCCAACTTTCTCATGTGAAACCACTTTCACCTCCATTGGACTCTCCATAATAGTAAAGCTACCAACCTTCAAGCACTTCTTGCATCTCAGCATGCACTTACATAAGCACTTTCCCATTTCCCATTGTACCCATTATAAACTTTGGAACATCCAGCAGGAACCAATTCCTTATCAGCACCCAAAGTATTCCTCACCCCTACTTTCTTTTCTTTTTATCACAAAAGATGCTTGTACCCAAGTTCATATCATATAGTTGCAGTCATTGGTTGTCCAGCAAATGATTGGAGCATTTATCTGACCTTCAATGATGTTAATGACTTGATACTGCCTCGCGCATGTGACAAATGCTCTGTTCTTATGCTTCTCAGATTGTATCAACTGGTCCTAATCCAGAGTGGGATGAAAGTTTTGCATGGTCCTTCGAAAGTCCTCCAAAAGGCCAGAAGCTTCATATTTCTTGCAAGAACAAGAGCAAAATGGGGAAGGTAAATGAGGCAGAAAACAAACAACTTAAATGATATTTCAATATTTTTCCCCATTCTGTCCGAGGATTTTCTTTGAATTGCTTCTGACCTTATACTACTGGAATCTCATGCAGAGCTCATTTGGCAAAGTCACAATCCAGATTGATCGGGTTGTAATGCTCGGAGCGGTTGCTGGAGAGTACGCTCTCTTGCCTCAAAGCAAAAGCGGCCCCTCACGGAATCTGGAAATCGAGTTCCAGTGGTCTAACAAATGATTCCCATTACTGAAGTTTCTAATCCTTGGCTGCAAATGAATATACAAGGGAAACAGTGGTGGAAAAAGGAATTCATTTTTTTTTCGTCGGTTATTTATGATGCCAGTGTATATAGTCTGCCCGAAATTTTAATTTTTTGAGTAGTGTTCTGCTTACATCGCTGTACGGCCAATTTGTTGGTATTCTTTTGTAATCCTTTCTTCAATTCCCTGTGATGGCAGCTGTGGAATTAGAAGTAAGTTTGTTTACATTTTCAAAATATTTTTTTGGTATGATGGCAGCTGTGGAATTAGAAAAGTTTATATATATTTTTTTTCATTTTTTTTTTTTTGGTATTGATGTTCGAGTGCAAATCTTCAGAGGTAAATAAGGGGGGTGTATATCGTTTGGACGTCTCTTGGTGCACTGATGCTTCTTTCATTACAAAATTAATTATTCGATTCACCCAGGCAATATCATATGTTTCAAAGAATTACATGACACTTTATAAAAGCACATGTTGGGGTTGGAAGGCAAATTACAGTAATAAACAAAGTGTGCTAACAATGCTGAGCTTATTCCATCCTTCTCTTGAAAAATAAATTGGTTCCTCCTCTTTCAACGTCACCTACAATAGCAAAAAATTGAAGTGTACAAAATTTCACAGGACGGAGGAATAATTTCTTGATGGAAAACCTTTTCATTTATTTGATATGCATGGAATGAAATTGATCTTTGTATTTTTACGTCTAACTTTTCACTCCAATGCACTAAACATTGGGCTAGCGTTATAGGCCTGTGACATGCATGAGCATTGAGTTATGCCGCATGAGAGAAAATTGTTGGATTTCTGGGGAAGGGCCCAAGCCATGCTCTATGCTTCACCTCCTCTTAGGTCGCCAATGAGCACCCAACCCATGCATGTATGGTCTACTCTCCAATGGACTCCTCTCAAGTATTGGTATGGAACCTGATTTAAGGAGCAATGTACCTAGGAAGGGACCTCGCATACAACCCATGTAGGCTCAAAGAGCTGACTCATAAGAGGCCATGGACTCTCCTAAGCCCCTGTTATGGTTGACTTGTTTCAGTCCCAACTTTTGAGGAAAATTTAAGTGACGCTCAAAGGGGCCTTTTTCTTAAGAAATTGGGGAGTAAATAGAGTTGAGAGTTGGGTGTTGAGTGTATCAATTTTAAGGAGCAAGTCTTTGGAGGCTTTGAAGAAAAGGCCAGGAGCCTTTTAGAAGAATTTAAGGGGAGAAAGGGGAGGGAAGCTTATTATAGAAAAATCAAACCATAGCAACAAAAGAAACAGGGAACTAACCAAGCTCGATCAATTAGAATGTTTAGTGAACTATGACAAAATTAAAGGAGTTTCTAACTTAGAGGAGGATAGTAGCATCTGAGACTTTTGGTGAAATCTTGTTGCTAAACTAATTTCTTGGAATGTTAGGGCTTGAATGATAGTTCAAGAAGTACAATGGTTCAATGTTTGTTTATAAAATGGAGAGGTGACATTTCTGTAGACAGGTTTATGACCAACAATTTACATAAAGCATAAACGCTGCACATGGTGGGCGTCTTATTATCTTGTGGAAAGGGGATGTTATGGGTATATTGGAACTCACAATTTTTAATACCTTCTCGACATCCTACCTTTTAAGGAATTTGGAGGGCAACTTCATGTGCATTTTCATGACATCTTGCCTTTCAAGGAACTTGGAGGGCAACATTGTGTGGGTTTTCACTAGAATTTAAAGACCTTTTGAGGAGCTCTATGAGATAAAAAAACAAATATGATGCCCATCGAGTTGTTAACAACCTGACACTAACCCAACTCGTTGACCCATCGACAACGCCTTTATCTTTTGCTTTAGGGTGCATTACCCTTTCTTTAAAGTAGCCTCAGACCTAAAAGTCAATTTGGCGAAAAGCAAATTAACCTACATGGCTTAGTTGTCTGGTTACAAACAAGGACATTTAAAAAGAAATTGCTCTCTCCCCTTCCTATCTAGCTTTCTAGCTTGAGGTTGTGGGGAGAAGAGATATTTCCCCTTTTATTTATAGTCTCTCTCTTTTTATTTGTTTTGTTATTTTGCCTTTTTTTTTTTTTTTGTTTCCTTTTTCTATTGTTGTCGCCTCTCTGGCCTAACAAAAGAAAAAAAGGAGATGGTAGTGAGGGAACTTTCCTATGAGCATTATGGGTTGCAAGTTGAGATATTTTCCTCTAACATATCTTTATCTTGCTATTAGAGAAAATTTTAAAGACAAGAATTTGGTATCCTATCATTAAGAGATTTGAGAAAAGGCTTGTTGGATGGAAAAAATGAACTACCCATCAAAAGAAGGTAGACTTACGCTCAATGACTTGTGAAGGGCATATAATGTTCACGGGTAACTACATCATTTGATGGAAATACTTTGTTAATGATCAACCTACAAGATAACTTAAAATTATCATTGGATGAGTCATAAATTTTGAGCACTTTATAGTATTAATATCTTTATGATATTTATTATGTGATCTAAATTCCCTTAAATTGTTCATTTGATTTGAAATTGGATTTTGATTTGTGAGTTGAGTTCATGCCTACTATTGTGTATACTATTGGAATACTCAAGTTCCTTGGGGAGTGGAAATAGGCCATAAGAGATTGAACCATTATAAATTTTGTTTGAGTGATTATCTCTATTGCTTTGTTGTCTAATTTGTACGTTTGCTTTAATGCTTTGTTCTTAAAATTATATTTGCACAAAAGACTTAAAACATCCATGCCATCTTTGAGTTAACGGTTGGCAATTTAGGTATCAATGAGAGTTTGTTATTATATTTGTAATGATCATATTTCATTTATTTGACTTCAAATCAAATGCTATATGAGAGAATCAAAGCATATTAATGTTAAATGTCATTTTGTGCAGGAAATTGTATTGTGCTATGAAGTTTTTTAACAATACCGCAATAGTAGATAATCCTAAAGATACAATGACAACATAAAATTGATTGCCAGTCAATAAATTAGCACAATGTTTATGCCATCTTTGAGCACAACCTCGAATATGGTTAATATTGTTTGTGTATGTGGTAGTTGCTCACTGGGCAAGGCATATCCCTTATCACCTAAGCGACATAGGAATCAAAAGTAGTCACTTGATTGCCTAGTCATCAAGTAAAGGTCGTCCATTCATTAGGTGAGGAGGCGAACAAGTATTAGACAAACCTGTCAACTATAATAAAATAGATATTTAATGTTATGAAAGTAATCCTAATTTATTATTAGGTTTTAATGTTTTAAAAATGACCCTAATTTATGATTAGGTTTTTAATATTTAGAAATGGACCAAATTTATTATTATGATTTACAGCTTAAATTTTTGTAATCTTAGAATTGATGTAGGTTTGACCTCAAAGGGGTATAAATATGTATACAACCTATCTTATAAGAAGGATCTCTTAACCAACTCAACACAAAATGTAATAGCCCAATGCTAGAAGATGCCTCGGTGCCTTTTTATCCCTTTTTTCCTTTTTTATCTATTTGTTTCCTTTTGTCTTTAATATATTCCTTTCTATCTCCTTTTCCCCTCTTCTAATCCAAATCCTTTGACCTCCCTATCTTTCCCCATCCTTTTACAATTTCTACAAATTCTCTATCCCTATCCTTACACCTCTAATGGGAGTTGGTATAATGAGTTCATTTACAAACCATTCACCATCTTCCATCTCAATTGATATCATCATTCCTTAAAAGGTTCTTGATTTTTTATCAAACATATTTTTTGTGACGACCCGAAAAATTTAGTTTAAAAACCTCTAATACCACCTGAATATTTCATAATATAATAAACACTGATACAGACAGCGAAAGACCTTAAATGCATATTACCCGAGTACTAAACTATCTCAATATAACTACATCAATCCCATTATTACAATAAAAATATGAACTCATTGAAAAACATAAATAAATAATACAATTCTACACACAACCTTCTATCCCACCGACGGTTCACTGCGCTATTTTGATCACTGCTATAGTCCTCATAGCATCTGAAAAATAATTGATCATGATGGGGTAAGACACCTTTTAGTAAGAAAGAATAAATCATTATCAGTGTGTGGCAGATGAGTTTTACATATTTAAAAATAGCTATTAATTAAACTGTAACTGAAAAACATCTGTATAACAATCATAACTCACACCTCTACATTTCAAGGTACATATTTTCTACTCAAACGTACTTTAACGTAATAGATAATTTTGTTTTCATAAAACTACATATATAGATAAGATACCTCCTTTTCTTTCCCTTGATGGTTCTAGCATAACATCATGAATTAACCCAGCATGATTAGGTTGTGCGACCTGAGGGCTGGACTTAACCATGGCTGATCAACCATAACATAACTACGCACGATTCCTCACCCAACCTAGTCCGCCAATCCTACGCTTCTCAATAATTCCCAGGTTGGTGCACAATGGGTATCCTACGCTTCTCAACACTTTGGGGCTAATCGATTCCGACACCGACCTTTCTAAATAGTGTGGCAGCACTGTCGGCTATACACCCAACCTGGTCTGCCCATCCTACTCTTCTCAACACTCCTTGGGTTGGCACACAGGGGGATTACATTGTCTGATCTTGCTAGCTAGCTACGGTATCATGCTCGAACATACCTAGTCCATCAGGGGTTTGATATCATATAGTACAATTTATATAACATAATTGATAACGTAATCTCATTTCATAATCATCATTTCATAAATCTGTATAAAACGTGTTTTCACTGTCATATCATATCTATCTTATCATAATCGGTATAGAACTGTCATATAATAACTTTTTCGGTATAAAACCGACATATCATATCATAACTCGGCTTGAAGTTGTCATTTCATAACTTAGCATAAATCTGTTGTTTCAAATTACTGCATAAAACTGTCATATCATATTTTCATCATATTCATAAAATTTTAAAATTAGTATAAAATCATGTACATAACATTTCATGTACTCATTATAAAATCATAATCTGCTGTATATCGTCATAAAATATTCTAGTTGTAATTGTATAGTCATTTATCATGCCACACAATTTGAGTAATAATTCTTAATATAATAATTACCTAGGAAAAATATAGGTTTTGCTAAAAAATAATATATAACCTTTTCTGGGGTTTTCTCAAACTCATAATACCAGGTTTTTCCCAAAAATCTAATTTAATCAAATCCCTACAGTTTAACTTAATTTCAAAATATTTTCAAAAATATAATTTAATCAAATCCCTACAGTTTAACTTAATTCCAAAATATTCCCAAAGATCTAATTTAATATATATATATATATATATATATATATATGATATATGTTAGGTTCTCACAAAGTTTTGAATACAGAGTACGTTTTTCCCCCTCCTTCACGTCTCTCTCCTCACGCTCTCCTCTGTCTCCTCCTCTCTCACCTCGATTTCCTCGGTAAATATTCGGTTGATCGAAAAATGGAAGATACCGTTGGGTTCCTATCTCCGCCACCGACATTCCTACCGGAGTGAATTTGTTGTAGGAGCTGCGTAGGCACCACTCCTGGGAAAGGTATACTCCCTCTCTTTTCTTAAATTCTCCTTAGATCTTCAACTAAATTGACGATCGGGCATTACCACGGGATCCTAGTCTCGATTGTCGTCATTTTGGGTTGAGTGAATTTTCAATTTGGGGGTCCTAGGCACCACTCCAAAGCGAGAGTGAGATTTAGGGAATTAAGCAAATTGGTTATTTTTGGGAGTTTAATCGTTTATTTGAAGTTTATGGATCTAGGAAATTTTAAAATAGTATTTTATTTTAGATTAAATTGATTGAATTAGGGTTATTGAATTCAGGGTTTAGGTGAGTGCCGCAGGTATAATTTTGGGATTCCTGTAGGCAATTTAGGGAACTTAGAGGGTGTTCCCAGGAACTCAGGTAAGATGATGAATAGTTTATAATTCAGGAAATATAAGTATGAAAATTATTTTGGGTTTTCAGTTGATTGACAAGGAATATATATATGGGTGTGTGTGTGTGTGTGTGTGTGTGTGTGTGTGTGTGCGTGCATAATTTCAGGATTTTGGAATTATGAGCACCGTGGGTGTGAATTAGAATTAGCAAACGAGCTTAGTTTGCCAAGTAAGGGAAATATGTGACTCACTCGAAAAATGAGCAACTCGGAAGCTATCATAAATATAAGAGTTCAGTCGTGTAATAATTAGCCCAAGGGTCAGATCGTCTCCTCAGGGAATACAGTTTAGTTCCAAAGTTCGTGTAATTTCAAAAGAAAATAAGAAAAGAAATTTTTACTGAACACAATTCAGATTCAATTCCTAGGATGTTTGAGAATTTTGTGACGAAATTTAAAAAAAAACGTGAACTTTTGTTTATGAACTTAAAATTAAAACATAAAATAAGAACCTAATACGCCTAAAATAACAAGAAAAAACGAATGAATCCTATTTAGACAATAAATAAATCCTACGTATGAAATTCCAGACAAAAGCCTAAAGATCAAAACTTTATTAATTAACTGAAGCATACAACCATAAAATTAAACACTAACTAATTGAACTTAACCCAATTAATTAACGTAAACAAAATTAAACTTAATCTTATAATAGATTCAAATAAAAATAAATTAACCTAAACTTAAATAATGGATTAAAAAAACTTAATCGAACTTAATAAAATAAAATACAATAAAAACTCAGACTTTAATTAAACTGAACTTGAAATAAAAAGAACCCAACAAAATTTAAATCCTAAAGAAGATTTTTTTTAAGAGACCAAACCGAAGTTTAACAATGAAAAATAACCCAACCAAAATTAATTCTAATAATGATATTAATTAAGAAGAGAAAAAAATTACATCTAATAATAATAACCCAACATAAATTTAAAAGCTCAGAACTTTAATTAAAATTCAACTAAAAATTAATAATGATCAATCAAGTATTTAATTGCAAGAAAAAAAAAGCTAGAGAACAAGAGGAGAAGGAAAAAGAAAGGAAGAGAGAGAGAGAGAGAGAGAGAGTGTAAGCCTGAAGAGGCTTGCTGCTGCGTTGCCTCCTCGCTCCACCAAAAGAGAAAGAAAAAAAAAATTTCTTTAAACCCTAGTCTACCCAAAAGAATATTAAAAGTTAAACCTCCCTTTGACTTTTCAAAATAAACTCATAAATCCTTTTTTTTTTTTTACAATTCCACCCCTAACAACTTGAAGACTAGCGCATGGCAAGGGCTGCCATCATGTGGTCACGTCACCTTTTTTTTTTTTTTTCTCCTTTTGTTAACACATAGTCAACTCTGTACTTCAAACCTAATTTTGACATTCCTATAGCCTGTAACTCTCAAAACTCAAAACGTGAAAGTTATAGATAATGTCCTTAACTTTTACAACATTTTGAATCGTCTCAATCAGAGTTCGGACGAGAAAGTTATGCACAGATTATAAAGTAGTGTCGATTTTAGCTTCCAATAATTGCTCTGCAATAAAAAATACTAAAAATTCATAAATTAATCAATAAAACTCAAATATTATAAATAGAACATAATGTTAAAATATTGAGAATAATTAGGTATTTAATTTAAAATATAACCCTCAATGTATGAATTAAAACACCTAATTACGAAATTTAAGCGCGTGATCAATATGCTATGCCAACTGATTTAGAAATACTTATTAGTAAAATATGATATTTGATTATGGGTGTTTTCAAAGTAAGAAAATTATATAGTTTTACAAATTTTAGTATATGTGTTTTATTTAATTAATTGTGTGGCATGAGAAATTATTAGTACAGTACAGAATTTATATAGCTTTCATGTTATTAGGATTTATGTAATTTTACAGAGTTAAAATATTCAGTTTTCTTAGTACCATGAATATACAGTTTATACAAAAAAAATGAGACACAGTATTAACCAGAATTAAGATTTATGCAAATTTATGATTTTTACAGCTTATACAAAAATAGGAAATTCAGTTCCAGTAAACCATGATATACAGATTTAGAACCATAACATACAGATACTTCAATTTATTCAAATCAGTTAATTACGGCGTTATGGTTATTTCAGTTAAATAGAATCATGGTTAAATAGTAATATAGAAATATCAGTTATATAAATATATATATAGTATCAGACCTTGATGGATCAGATCAGTTTTTCAGAGCACGGTATCGTTGCTATTTCAGTTCAGAGTGCAATCACATATCTCAGATAGTATGTGGATTTTCAGCAGTCGATCGTGCCTGTGTTATGGACAGGCTCCCTGTCAATTAGGATTAAGGTGGCCGATCTGATTATCGCAGTTCAGTTGACTTATCCTAGTCGGCTAACCAGTATAAAGTCCCGCCTACAGGCTACACAATCCTTTCATGAGGGGTTAATTCATGACTTTCAATTATCTATCTAGGGAAGTTTTCTCATATATTATTATTTATCTAGATTTACAGAAACCGCAATCATACCTATTGATATTAAAATTATTTTGAATAGAACATTCAGGAAAATAGTTTATGTTAAGCAACATAGGTGTGAATTATACTGTGTTTTATTTATATGTATTTTCTCACACTCAACTGTTTACAACATACAGTACTTTTAAATCAGATATTACCGTTATGCAAACTCATCTGCCACACATTGGTAATAACATATTTCGTCTTAATGAGAATTATCTCATCCCAGTAATTTAACACTTTTTAGGTGATCTAGGTAGGCGAGCAGATTAGGCATAGAGATAAAGGGGATCTTGTGTTGCTCAGTCTATAGAGTGAGTATTTTGGGAGAGACATTTTTGAGTGGTCCCTAAATGATCGGGTGGGGCATTTTGGGTAAGATTTTGTATGTATATTTTGGGGAAGTACTGACATCTGGTATTGTATATAATGTGGTTATATGCATTTTTGTATTCCGCTACATAGGTAGAATATGGATATACAGGTTCCACGGTCCCCACTTGGACCGTGATGATGTTATGGATTATATTACAGGGTATCAGAGCATTAAAACTTTACAATATATAATAATAATAATAATAATAATAATAATAATAATAATAATAATAATAATAAATGACATAAAAAATCAGGTCGTTACACCTTGTGCTAGTACACTTTGTGTGTATTGAACAAAACCGTCTTGGGGTAATTGTTTTTATACTGATTATATAAAACAATTAATACCTCATGATTATTATGAGTGCTTATACTCTTAATCCTAATATGATTATTGGACACGTGCATGTAGTATTTATTACTTTGATTCATAGAAGAGTGAGATTCTTTATGGGTCAATAAACTTAGTGAGTTGGGTAATGACATTATGTGTATGGTGAACATTAATTATTGATGGAATCCACATCTCGGCATTGTGATTGATGATACCCCCTTGAGGAAGCTTATAAGTTTTGATTGTGTCAAACCCTGCAAGTGGATTTTGAATTCGACACATCGAATAAGTTAAGTGGAACGTCTCAGGGAATTAATATGTCAATTAATTAAATTTTCAGTAATTTAATTTAATTGATGGGTATCTGTAATTTTTACGTAGGGAGATAAATAAGCATTTAATAATAGGAGCTCGATATTTAATTTCAAATATGATAGGGAGTGCAATTATAATTCTTTAGTGGTATGAATTGTAATTAACGTAATTAAGGATTAATCCGGGTTGGATTAGGAATTCTTAATTACGTTGGAAGCCTTAGCCATATTTGCCAAAAGGTCCCTACTATAGCCTATATACACGTGCTCCATTCAGCGGCAAGGGTTAGACGAAAACGCACACACAGAGGTAGACGTCTTCGTGAGAAGCAAACCCTAGCCGCCGCTGACGAGCCCACTTTCTGACGAGTAAGGCGTGTTCGAGGAATACAACATAAGATCCTTGGTCATTATCAAGAGTTCTTCTTCAACCTTGCAGATCTAGGAGTTCTTCTTCGTGCTTGCGAATTCGAGATCAAACCAGAGAGATATCGTAGGTATGATCCTAATCACGTAATTAGGATTTGCAACATCAAATTTTTATTGTGATCCGGTTTTGAAAGATTGAATTTTTGTTTAACCTGGGTATGCAAGATTATTTTTTTTTGTTATCCATATGCACTAAAGCCAAATCTTAGGGCTATTCCACAGTAGGCCCCTTCAACCTGTTCCTAGGAGTGGTGCCTACGACGTCCCAATGATGAATCCACTCCGGTTAAAATGTTTGTGGCAAAAATTGGAACTTAGGGATACTTTTTGTTCTTCAATTGGCGCAGGTTTCGCCGAGAAATTAAGGAGAGAGAAAGAGTTAAGGAGAGAGAGAGATAGAGAGAGGCGTGAAATTGAGGGAGAGAGAGACGCTGGGGGGTGAATGATTTCAAATTGAAATTACGAAGCATCCTGATGCTTCCTGATATATATATATATATATATATATATATATAATTATATTATAATATTATTATATTATATTAATATATATTATTTTATATTATCTAATTATTAATTATTAATTAATTAATTAATTAATTATTTTTGCACTTCCTTGCATATTATTTTTTTGGGTGTTACATTCTCCTCTTATAAAAATTTTGTCCTCGAAATTTGTTTCTTACAACTCCAAATAAAATCCATCGTTAACCCAACGAGTTTTGAGTTAGTCTCATAAACAACTTTATTAAAACTGATAACCATTCTTTGATTATGACATGACCCAAAAATTTCGCATTAGTTGTCCAAAACTTACATTTCTCGTTCAGCATATAATTGATGCTCTCGTAATGTTTATAAAGTTAATCACCAATGTTGTTCATGCTCTTCTTGAGTCTTTAAATATATCAAAAATCATTTATAAAAAACTATAATAATTGATCTAAATATGGTTTAATATCTTGATTCATCATATCCATGAAAATGTAAGGTGCATTGGTAACCCCAAATGGTAACACAAGGAACTTGTAGTGATCATACTGTGTACTAAATTTTGTCTTTGAGATGTTTAATTCCCAAATCTTAGTTGGTGCTAATTTGATTGTAAGCCAATCTTTAGAAATTTTGGGATTTTGCCAATTGATCAATTAGTCCACCAATTCTTGGAAGTCGATACCAATTCTTAATGTAACCCAGTTCAACTTTTAATAATCAATGCATAACCTCAAGGACCCCTTATATTTCTTTGTAAATAATACGGTGTAACCTATGATGATACTCTAGATCGAATAAATTCCTTGTCAAGGAAATCTTCTAGTTGTACCATAGGTTGCTTTAGTTCAGCTAATGCTATTCTATATGAAGCAATCGACATGGGCTCCGTTCCTAGCACCAAATCAATATTGAATTTAATCTCCTTTTGGAGGCAGCCCCAATAAATCATCTAAAAAAATATATCTAGAAATTCATCACCTATGGGTAAAGAAGTTTGGGTTTCATTAACTTGTGTATTTTCTTTCATTGCTGTTACAAACCCCAGACATGTGCCCAAATTCCATCCTTCCACAAGCATTCAAGATATCAAACACGAGAGCTTGTTAGTTGGAAAGAAATCATCACTCTATTTGGATCTCCAAGTATTACTTTCTTTTGGAAACAATCAACCAAGTGTATGATAAATAGATAACCCCTCCATTTATAGGATTACATTATAATCCACAATATCCATGTTAATAAATCAACCGGGAAGTCATTTTCACTGATATCTAAAATGCATGTTTGCATATTCTGTCCACATTTATGGTCTTCCCCATGGGTGAAGCAACTCATAAGACAATATTCTAAATGTTCAAATTATAAACACAACATATTAGCAAGGGATGCAACAATGTAAGAGTGGGTAAAACCAAAATCAAATAAAACTTTTGCCTAAGTGTTGCGTAAAAGAATCATACTTCAATTCCTCAGTGTTGACTAGTTCTTGGCAAAACCGTGATAATTCAACAAATTTGCTTTTATATTATTAGCTAACAAACAAATTCATCTGTTTCAACTACATTAATTTCTGTAATTTGGCTTCTTGGAGTGCTTTTTGTCATGCCCCAATTTTTCATGCCATTTTTTAAAAAAAAAAACAATATTAAACAATTATATATCGGCCATGTCAACAATTTTGATACCATGCACATAACCAAACCCACATTGGGTACCGGGTAAATAGGCATTTCACATGCACAACCTAACAGCGGAAGACATAATGTACATATCATTCAGAATACAATATCCAAAGTATCAATATACATATACACCCATTTTATTATACCCAGAAACAACACAACCCTAAGGGAATTACACCTCCCTAGTCTAAAAACTCACCCTGTATATTAGGATCTCAGCTCCCTACTATATCGGAGTTCTATCACCTGGCCTATCTCTATTTCCTAAAAAGTTTAGATAATTTTGGTGAGACACATTTCGGTAAGATGGAATTAATTATTTACAGTGTGTGGCAGTATGAGTTTCATTATATCATAATATATAAACATATCAGTGATTGTATCTTCTGAGAAAATATGTCATTCCATATATACAGTCATATAGATATACAACACAAGCTTTCAAAAGCTTTTAATTTAGTTTCCAAAATCATTCGTACACAACTCATGTTTACCAGCGAAGTTCCTGAGAATAGGGATGCTAACTCGCTCATACAAGCAACTTCCCTTTGCCCTAACATCATTTGTATTCTTACCCGAATAACTCGGGTTCAGCCAAAACTGATACTTATTAGGGCACTCACCTTACTCAGTAAGCCCTCAGGTGGTGAGTTCTACTTCACTTTAATTATTTATAATGTTAAATCACACAATTTCATTTCCCATTTTCTTTCTCATTCCCATTTTCATTTCAATTCCATTTTCATTTCCTTTCCACTTTCATCTAGCTCATGAGTGAGCTTGGTAACCAATATACTCATGTCTGTAACTCATGGCTGCCCTGAGGATATTCGCTACACCATGCTTCATCCCATGGTCGAGGTCTCACTCCATATTCCACGCCATGCTTCCCCCCATGGTCAAGGTTGTGCGGCCCGAAGGCTAGATCTAACCGCGGTTGGCCAACCCGGTTAGATCAAAATATCATATCATATATCCCGTATCTGTAGTATGACTGGTCAACCTATAGCCCTAATTCGGACTCAAGGGGCACAACAACTCTACTAAACAGCTCGGTCGACTATCACGCCACACACTCCACAAGTCCGTGGGGTTGCGCTAACACCACTAGCAACGGTATCCTGCTTAATATCACAACCCATCATTAGGGTTTCCATATCCATCCCTCAGCGTTATCATTACCACATACCCACAATCATTATGCAGTATTGATATTTTATCAATCATATTTCAATGATCCCATTACAGCTTTTGCACTTTGCAATGTTCACATTTCCCAGAATTTAATGATCCCATTGCAGCTTTCGCACTTTGCAATGTTCACATTTCAATCTCCACATTTCGATATTTGTATTGCAAAATTTACATTGCAATATTCCCATTTTTAATATTCATACTTCAAAATTCATTTCATAATAACACATACATATATATATCTCATTTCACATTATTCAACATTTCCTAGTGAAACATTTCTATATTGCATATTTCATCATTTTTTAGAAAATACTCTTCAATATATTTATATATCCTCGTTTCAACATTTCTCAATAAAACAATTCTCAATATATTTTAATTCATCTCAATAAAAATATTCTCATCATTTTTTGTGCACATTCCATCATCTCATAATAGTATATACCATGTTTCACGTATTTCAACATTTCTCAGAAAATACTCATTAGTATTTATCACTTTTCATCACCTCTAATATTTCAAATACCAAAACACCACAATTCAATATAAGACATATGCAACACAATTTTGTCTGATATTCATATCATAATAATTTCAGGTAAAATATTATATTCTTAGTTTCACGTATTAACTAAATTAGTAATTCTAAAAAATAACTGCAATAATTTATCCCCCTTACTTGGCTTACTGAGATCTCGCTAAAAATACCCAATTCCTACCCCCCTCAGTGTTTGCAGCCCAAAAACCTGAAATTCACATTTATCCCAAATTTTTCAACTTTCTGTTTATCACTTCCTAGATTTCGTATACTCCAAATTAACATAAAAATTCTAATACTCCACTTACCCTGGTTTTCCTGAACTACGCCTGTAGGGATCCCAAAATTATACCCGCAGCACTCACCCAAATGCTGAATTCAATAACTCAAGTTCAATCTTAGAATGTCGAATATTTTAACATTTCCAAATCTATATCAATTAAATAGCAATTAATCCCTAAATAACCCCCTTATCCTAATTTTGGGGCTATGTCTATGATGACCCCACGAGAAATTCGCTCCGCTAGAGTTGTAGAGAATCATCCCTAGATTCTCGTGGTAGTGTCCGATCGTCCATTTAACTTAAGATTTAAGAAAAATTGAGGTAAGAGTAAGAATTTACCTTACCCTAGGGGATATGCCTACGTCGCTCCTATGACAAATCCGCTTTGATAGAAATGTCGATGGTGGAGAATGGAGTTCAGCGGTATTTTCTGATTTTCGATCAGCCGGATATTTGCCGAGAAATTAAGGAGAGTAGGAGAGAGAACGAAGGAGAGACGAGATGCTCTAGGAGTGGGACACTGGATTCGAAGCTTTACTTATATATTTATATATATTAATAATATAATATAATATTATTTTAATTAATAATTATTAATTAATTATTTTTAAATTTTAATTTTTTAAATTAACTAATTTTTTATTTTTTTTTAAATCATCCCACTAATCTTGTATAACCATTTTAGGGGTTATTAAATTCTCCTCTCCTTATAAAAATTTCATCATCGAAATTGCTGATCATCTGCTTCTCATCCTTAGAGAAAACACTTAAAATTTTGTTAATTACCCTCACTTATGGTGGAGGAACACTGTGGTTACAAAGAGGGTTCTGGGAGATTACAACTATTCAAAATTCTCTCAAAACCATTCACATTCCAAAACCAAAAACTCTATCTATCCTACGTTACACTATACAAATCCAAATACAACATTATTATTCACTCTTATTCTGACTGGCTCAACTCTAAGCTCTACTAAATAGACGTGGGTACCTCTAGTGCATCTGTTCTTCTAATTCCTATGACGTTTCTTCTACTACATGATTGTGCCATAACACCTTTACCAATGGAATCTTCTTCGTGCATAACTCTTGTTCCTTCTAGTCTAAAATCTGCATTGGCAACTCTTCATAAGCTAAGACATCACCCAGCTCCAGTGCTTCATAACTAATCACATGGGAGGGGTTTGGGAAGTATTTCCTCAGCATAAAAACATGGGATACGTCATGGATCCTAGATAGGACTGGTGGCAATGCCAACCTATAGGCAACTGGACCTACTCGTTCAAGAATCTCGAATGATCTAACACACCTAGTGTCACACCCCGAACCCAGTAATGGGACCCAGAGGTGAATTAGTAACCTAACCTGTCCCTGTATTATACAAATCTCAAATGATACACCACAATGAATGAGGTACGACCTTGTGGGGTTCTTGTACACCCTGTGCACATTCATATACATAACATATACACAGCGGAAATTGTTCTTTATATACATACTTTGTACCATACCAGAGTTTATACAAAAGGAATCTAGGCTCCATAACATAAAACACAAACCTAGGTGTCAGCCCAAAACCCCAAAATGACAACCCAATAAAGTTCTAGTACTTACACGAGTACTTCCCGCAGTACACCGACCACTACGCTCCCATAACAAGGATGCTAGTTATGGTTACTCGAAGGACCCGAAAAACATCTACGTACGATAAGGGTGAGACACCTCTCAGTAAGGCAGATCCAGGTTATATCGGTGTGTGGCATATGAGTGTTATCATGAGATAAAACATACATAGTTCAATACAATTCCAGTATTTTCACAAAATACTTCCAGTATAGTGCGCATCACGCACACCCGCATTACACGGCATCCCCGGCACATGGCGTAGCCCCAGGCTCCCATGGCATCGTATCGGTACAACTGGTGGATCCACACCCTTCGGTGATCATCCGGTAAGGCTCACGCCCTCGGATATAGAACCGGATACTCTTGCCAATCACTAGCAGGTGATATTTCACACCCTCGGATATAGAGTTCGACACTCTTTCACAACTTGGAACAATTCAGAACCCCGTTCCTATATCTCATTTCATAAAATCACAACTCATGTATGTTCATATAACAAATCAATCCACACCCATTTGGTAATCTAAAATCATGATTTTCCAAAAATATACAATTTAATTCAAGTCAAGGCAAGACCATCTCCATAACACAATATATATCACAATATATTTACGGTTTACCAATAAAACCAAAGATGCAACCCAATGCCCCTTTTTCCCAAAAATGTAACATGAAAATCCCGTAATTTTCACCTGTTAGATTTCCCTAAATGAGTAACCAAAACACACATAGGACTGTGAACTACAGTTCTACCGAATCTGATTTCGAAAATAACCAACATAAACAGAATCCTTTTACCTTTCCCCAAAAATCTAAACCTGAACTCTATGGCCCCTAAACAGCGAACCAAGTTTCCAAAACCTATACATCACAGTACAGAACATACTCACAATTCCATTCCCTATACATAAACATAATTGAAAACCAAGCCTTACCTCGATTTTGAACCAAAATCTGAAAACACTCGGAATGAAGATCCATTCCACAAATCTTGAAGAGAATCCTTCCCTGATCCTCATAGTAATGCTAAATCGAAGATTCCAACAACGTACATCGAAAAAATCTAGAGAAAGTGAGGTTCGAGTTCCTAGAGAGAGAAAGAAAGGATTTTTTATTTCTTAGCTAAGAAGCAATGGAAAAGATATTTGTAGCCCTTTGACTCGGCTAACCTTGTCGAAGAGGTGGTGTCTTTGTTGACGAGTCAATGTAGACAGTTTGTCGACAAAGTAGTGACCTCGTTGACGAGCTTGAGATTTTTGAATTCCCGAAACCTCTTGGCTTCTCCTCGTCGACGAGCACCTGCATTTTGTCATCGAACATTAGAAGGGCCTTCGTCGACGAACTCTAGTTTCGTTGACGAAGCCTGATCAATTTACCATTTTACATTTCTCTTATTTATTTATTCCATATATCATGGGTTGGGTTCTTACAACCTCCCCTCCTCACAAAAATTTCGTCCTCGAAATTTGTAATCTCCCATTCACGAACTCATTTACACTATCAAACACACACACTCGACTCTAGAAAGAACCGGCAACCACTACAACGCAGCTCCATCACAATATATACATACTCTCACTTATAGTGGAGGAATACCATGGTTACATATATAAACCGTCTCAGGAGTTCACAATAACAAACACTCCTAACGACTAACCACCTATCCCAATACCGTAGTAGGGTAATACACATATACTCAAAACAACTGTGGATACTTCCAGCGTATCTCTGCTTCTAATTCCCAAGAAGCTTCCTCAACCTCATGATTCTACCACAATACCTTTAATAATGGTATGTCCTTGGTACGTAACTTCTGAACTTTACGGTTTAGAATCTGAACAGGTACCGCTTCGTACGCTAAAGTATCCCCAATCTCCAAGTCCTCATAACCAATAACATGTGATGGATCCGACACATACCTCTTCAACATGGATACGTGAAACACATCGTGGATCCTCAAGAGTGTTGGGGGTAGTGCAATCCAATAGGCTACCGGACCCACTCGCTCAAGAACCTTGAATGGTCCAATAAACCTCGGGCTCAGCTTGCCCTTCTTCCTGAATCTCATCACCCCTTTCATTGGAGCGATCCTTAGAAATACCTTACCCCCACCTTGAATTCTAACTCACGGCGGTGGACATCTATGTAAATCTTCTGCCAACTCTGAGTTGATTTAACCCTATCCTGGATCAAGCCCACCTTCTCAGATGCCTGCTGCACAAGTTCAGTTCCTAACACCCAACGTTCACCAACCTCATCCCAATATGGAGGAGATCAAAACCTCTGACCATACAGAGCCTCTAACGGTGTCATCCCGATACTAGTCTAAAAGCAATTGTTATAGGCAAATTCTACCAGTGGCATAAACTGTATCTAGCTACCACCAAAGTCTAATACACAAGCTCGTAACATATCCTCCAAGATCTGTATTGTTCTCTCCGACTGTTGATCAGTCTGGGGTTGGAACGCTGTACTAAAAGTAAGCTTCGTCCCCAGTGCTTCCTACAAACTCTTCCAGAAACAAGAGGTAAATCTTGGGTCTCTATCTAATACAATGGACACTAGTACCTCGTGCATTCTAATTATCTCATGCACGTACATGTCTGCTAGCCTACTCAAAGGGTAGCTAACCTTCATCGATGAAAAGTAAGCAAATTTTGTCAACTTATCCATGATCACCCAAATGGCATTCTTCCTGTGAAGTGCTGGCAGCAATCTGGAATAACTAATGGCTATAATGGCCCTACCAGTTTCTGATGTTCAGCTTTCACCTACTGACACGTCAAACACTGCTCCATGAACTGAGCAATCTGCCTTTTCATACCACTCCACCAGAATGTCTCGCATTAATCCCGATACATCTTCGTGCTACCCGGATGTACCGTATACAAAGAACGATGCGCTTCTTCCAGAATCATCCTTCTGATCTTGTCATTGTTTGGAACACATAGCCTGGTTCCAAACCTTAACACACCTTCCTCGAAGATGTTAAACTCTGTAGTCAACCCCTATTGCACTTTCTCCGCAATCTCAACCAACTCCGCATCACTAGCCTGTGCTGCTTTAATACGCTCAAACAAAGTCGGCTGGACCACCCAACTAGCAATGAATGCCTGATGATCGCCAGCCACCAACTCTATACCCAGGCTTCCCAAATCCCATCTAATGCGATGCTGAGCTACAACTGCAGATACAACCGCATGTTCTGATTTTCGACTCAACGCATCAGCTACCACATTAGTTTTCCCTAGGTGATAACTGAGGGTGCAATCGTAGTCCTTGATTAGCTCAAGCCACCGTCTCTGTCTCATGTTCAACTCCTTCTACGTGAAAAAGTACCTGAGGCTTTTGTGATCAGTGAAAATCTCGCACTGCACACCATACAAGTAGTGTCACCAGATCTTATGCATATACTGCAGCAATTAATTCTAGATCATGCGTAGCGTAATTCTTCTTATACTCATTGAGTTTCCAAGAAGAATACATTGTTACCTTACCCTACTGCATAAGCACACATCCCAAACCCTTCAGAGACACGTCATTATAAATCATAAAACCGCCATTCCTAGAAGGAATGATCAAAATCGAAGCAGTAACCAGTCGGTGCTTCAACTCTTGAAAGTACTGCTCGCAATCACTGGTCCATTCAAACTTCACCCCCTTCCTGGTTAATCATATCAAAGACCCAGAAAACTTAAAGAATCCTTCCACGAATCGACAATAATAACCTGCCAGTCCCAGAAAACTCCGAACCTCCTGCACATTCTTCGACCTCACCCAGTCGACCACAGCTTCGATCTTACTAGGATCAACTGAGATTCCATCCTTAGACACCACGTGGCTTAAAAATGTGACCTAATTCTCCCAAAACTCACACTTCCTCAGCTTAGCATACAACTTCTTCTCCCGAAGAATCTGTAGCACCAACCTCAGATTATTTTCATGCTCTTTTGGACTCCTCGAGTATACCAGAATATCATTGATAAACACCACTACAAACTAGTCTAGGTACTCATGGAAACCCCTATTCTTCAGATCCATGAACATTGTCGAAACATTTGTCAACCCAAAAGGCATGACTAAGAACTTGTAGTGGCCGTATCTGATTCAAAAAGCAGTCTTCGCCACATCCTCAGATTCAACCCTCACCTGATGATACCCTGACCGTAAGTCGATCTTCAAAAAACTTGCGTCCCCTGTAGCTGGTCGAAGAGGTCATCGATACGAGGTAACGGGTAATGGTTCTTCACAGTCACCTTGTTGATCTCACGGTAATCAATGCACATGCACATCGACTCATCCTTCTTCTTCATAAACAACATTAGAGCTCCCCAGGATGAAACACTAGGTTGAATGAAGCCCCTATCCAGTAATTCCTACAACTGCTCCTTCAACTCCTAAAGTTCTGTTGGAGCCATCCGGTACGGAGCTTCAGAGATTGGTGCCTTGTTAGGTAGCAACTCTATCGCGAACTCCACCTCACGATACAAAGGTAACCACTCGAATATCCTCGAGCCTGAACTCATCCCGCGGTGGTTCCCTCATGTAAGCTAGGTACCCCTAACATCCGTCCAAGAGTAACCTCCTCGCCTGTAGTGCCGATAGAACCTATGGCGTCAAACGCACACACAATCCTAAAAACTTGTACTCCTACTCCCCAAGAGGTTTGAATACTACCACCCTTCTACGACGGTCGATCACAACATAGCTAGAGAATAACCAATCCATTCCCAGTATGACATCGAACCCTGACATATCGTATACCACAAGATTCTCCAGTAGAAACCTTCCCTGAATTACCACTGGGTAGTCTTCTAACATCCTCATATAGAATGATACACTCTCAAATGGTGTAGCTACAAACAATTCTTCATTCATGACCTGGGTCTCCACCCCACACAATTTTACAAAATTAACAAATATAAAGGAGTGGGATGCACCCGAATCAAATAAAACCACAGCTCTATTAAAAAGTAACATTATAGTACTTGTCACCACATTCCCCGCATGCTCAGTATCTGTTAGAGTAAGTGAGTATACCCTTACTGGAGCTGTGTTCGCCTGATAAGCTCACCGGGACGCCTGATTACTCCCTCAATTCTGACTTAAAGAGGGCGTACCCCTCTTTGGCGTATGATAATCCCGAGCCATGTGACTTGATTGGCCACATTTGTAGCAGTTACCCCCAAACGGCTGGCATTCACTGCTATGGGATATGTGGCACCTGATACAATGATCACCTGCCTGACTTACCTGAGAACCCTAATGCTCGATTTTCTAACGGTAACCCAAGCCCCTGTTCTTCTTCTTCCATAATCCCTATCGAGATCCCAACTGAGAACCAAAAGGTGTTGGCCTCTTCTTTGGTTCTTGATCCACCCCATCCTCTCAGATGCCGGTCTTGATCATAGTGGCCTTATCCCCCAAAATCGAAAACTCACGAATCTGCAGCATTCCCATTAACCTGCGGTTGTCTTTCCTTAATCCCTTCTCAAACCTCTGAGTCTTCTCGTACTCGTTCGAGGTCAAACATGGCTCGAAACGGGATAGCTCTATATACCAAGCAACATACACCTGCACTGTTATATTTCCTCGAGTCAGAGCAGAAAACTCATCCACCTTAGCATCGGGTGTGGAGGCCGAGAAGTATCTTTCAAAGAACACCTCCTTGAAATGGCTCCATATCATCTCCATAGGACCGACTCTATGCTTTTCCAGTAGACTCACCACAGTCCACCATTGCCCTGCCTCCCCAGACAACTGGAAGGTAGCATAGAGGACTTTCTGCTTATCTGTGCAGTGTAGGACCTCTAAAATCCTCTCGATCTTCTCAACCCAGTCCTCTGCTATCATCAGATCGGGTCCTCCTGAAAAGGTCGAAGGATGTATGCGTGTGAACCTATCGATGGTACACCCTGCAGTAGTAGGAGAACGTTCATGTCTCTTAACGCTCCGCCTGATATCTTGCATGACTTGTCTTGTCAACCCTCGAGGCATGGAAGGAGACTCATCGCTCGTAGTCTCCTCGGAGCCACTTCCCAAATTATTATCTTTGAGCTCCATTCTTAAAATACGATAGGAATCTATTAGCACTCCTACATCATGTATAGTTAACACAATCATTTACAACTAATCATGTTAACTACCACCTGACGGGTCTAGGTCTGTCCTATCACACCGACACAAAAATCATCAATGGTTTGCCATGATCTTACTAAAATCATCATTCTAGGAAAAACGCGGAACACCACCAAAGAGTCCCTGTCTAACAACAAAATAACCCTCGACCTACTCTACCCATTTCCTACATCCTATACTCTAGTATGTACACACAACTACGCCTAACCAAGTCTAAGAGACCTAACAACCTGGTTAGCTCTGATACCAAGCTGTCATGCCCCGAACCCGGTAAAGGGACCTAGGGGTGAATTAGTAACCTAACATGTCCCTGTATCATACAAATCACCAATGATACACCACAATGAATGAGGGTCTGACCCCATGGGGTTCTCGTACACCCTATACACATTCACATATATAACATATACACAGCAGAAATTATTCTTTCTATACATACTTTGTACCATACCAGAGTCTATGCAAAAGGAATCTAGGCTCCATAACATAAAACACAAACCCGGGTGCAAGACAAAAACCCCAAAATGACAACCCGATAAAGTCCTAGTACTTACACGAGTACTTCCCGCAGTACACCGATCACTATGCTCCCACTACGCTCCCAACACAAGGACGCTAGTTTCGGTTACTCGAAGGACCTGAAAAACATGTACGTACGATAGGGGTGAGACACCTCTCAGTAAGGCAGATATAGGTTATATCGGTGTGTGGCATATGAGTGTTATCATGACATAAAACATACACAATTCAATACAATTTAAGTATTTTCACAAAACAGTTCTAGTATAGTGCATATCACGCACACACACATGATCAAGTAACTTGGTGTCATCACACTCTTCGGCCCGAAGTCGGCCCGCATTACACGGTGTCCCCGGTACATGGCGTAGCCTCAGGCTCCTATGACATCGCACCGGTACAATTGGTGGATCCACACCCTTCGGTGATCAGCCGGTAAGGCTCACGCCCTCGGATATAGAGCTAGATACTCTTGCCAATCATTGGCAGGTGATATTCACACCCTCGGATATAGAGCCGGACACTCTTTCACAACCTGGAACAATTCAGAACCCCGTTCCTATATCTCATTTTAGAAAATCACCACTCATGCATGTCCATATAACAAATCAATCCACACCCATCTAGTAATCTAAAATCATGATTTTACAAAAATATATAGTTTAATACAAGTCAAGGCACGACCATCTCGATAACACAATATATATCACAATATATTCACGGTTTTCCAATGAAACCAGAGATGCAACCCAATGCCCTTTTTTCCCAAAACTGTAACATGAAAATCTTATAATTTCCACTCCTTAGATTTCCCAAATAAGTAACCAAAACACACAGAGGACCATGAACTACAGTTCTACCGAGTCTGATTTCCAAAATAACCGACATAAACAGAATCCCCTTACCTTTCCCAAAAGATTCAAATCAGAACTCTACCGCCCCCAAACAGTGAACCGAGTTCCCAAAACCTATAAATTACAGTACAGAACAAACTCACAATTCCATTCTCTATAGAACTACCAAAACAAAATTAAAAACCAAGCCTTACCTCAATTTGGAGTTAAAACTCAAAAATGCTCAGAATGAAGATCCGTTCCACAAATCTCGAAGAGAATCCTTCCCTAATCCTCATAGTAACATTGGATCGACAATTCCAACAATGTACGGTGAAAAAATCTAGAGAGAGAGTAAGGTTCGAGTTCCTAGAGAGAGAGGATTTTTGATTTCTTAGTTAAGAAGCAATGAAAAATATATTTATAGCCCTTTGACTCTGTCAACCTCATTGACGAGGTGGCGTCTTCGTCCACAAGTCAATGTAGACAGTTCTTCGATGAAGCGGTGGCCTCGTCGATGAGCCTGAGATTTCTACATTCCCGAAACCTCTCGGTTTCTCCTCTTCGACGAGCACCTACATTTCATTTCCGAACATAAGAAGGGTCTTCGTCGATGAACTCTGGCTTCGTCGATGAAGCCTGCTCAATTTACCATTTTACCTTTCTCTTATTTATTTATTTATTTATTCCATATATCATGGGTTGGGCTCTTACACCTAGGGCTCTACTTACCCTTCCTATCGAACCTCATAACTCCCTTTAATGGTGCCACTTTCAGAAATACGTGATCTCCTGTGTCAAACTCCAACTCTCACTGACGAGTATCTGCATAACTCTTCTATTGGCTCGGTGTGCTATTCTGATTTTGTCTTTGATGAGTCTGACTTTATCCTGAGTCTGCTGTATTAGATCTGGACTCAAAATCTATCTTTCCCTAATCTCTTCCCAATATAACAGGGATCGAAACCTCTTGCCATATAATGCCTCATACGGTGCCATCCCAATGCTGGCCTGGTAGCTGTTGTTATATGCAAACTTGACCAGTGGCAAATACTGTATCCAACAACCTCCAAAGTCCAACAAACATGCTCGCAGCATATCCTCCATAATCTGTATCATCCTCTCCATTTGTCCATCTGTCTGAGGATGAAAAGTTGTGCTGAATGACAACTGAGAACCCATGGCTCAATGCAAATTCCTTTAAAAATGAGATGTAAATTGCAGGTCTCTATCTGAAACTATGGAAACTGGGATGCCATGGAGTCTAACTATCTCCTGGATATATAACTTAGCCAATCTGTCCATGAAGTAGTTAACTCTGATTGGCAAAAAGTGGGCAGTCTTCGTTAGTCGATCCACAACTACCCAAATAGCGTTCTGTCCATGCAACGCTGGTGGTAATCCTATGACGAAATCCATCGCTATATGCTCCCACTTCCACTCAGGAATATGGAGTGGATGCAATGATCCTATAGGTCTCTGATGCTCAGCTTTCACCTGTTGGCATGTCAAACACTGATCCACATATTGGGCTATCTCCCTCTTCATGTTGCTCCACAAAAAAGATTCTCGAAGATCCCTATACATTTTAGTGCTACCTGGATGTACAGTATACAGGGACCAATGTGCTTCCTCCAAAATAACCCTCTTGATCTCAGGGTCACTAGGAATGCATATTATGATACGGAACCTCAAATACATAAAAGAAAAATTCCCCTAAAACCAAAACACTACCTGTTAGCCTTAGTGGCTACACCATCATTGTTTAATGTGTTTTGATGATATTAACCTATATGTTGTTCCTAGTGTTTTCCTATCTTTGCAGATCATGTTTAGTACAGGTACTCGTACATGAATTATTGGATCGAAGGCAAAGATCAGACCGAGTAGATGTCAAGAAGGAAAGATCAAATGGACACGTACTCAGAATGACCCAAGCACAACCAAAGAAAGCTTAATTGTAGAATTATTTGTAATAAGAGTTGTGTGAGGTAGTATGTTTTGTAACTCTTGCGAGTGTGTTTCTTGCATGATTTATGAGTAAGAGTTGAGCAAAGCACATGCATACTAGGATACATGAGTTTATAGGATTGCACTAAAGACATAAACACAAACTCACATTTCATAACTTTCTAAGTTAAAACAAGAGTTTGTCAAATGAATCCTAAAACTCAAATATGTTTTCAAAGGGACAAGTTTTTAACATCCTAGTTTTAAGAACATTTTTTATACTTAGTCCCGATTGTGTTTAAACAAGTTTAATGTCCTAAAGGTTCAAATAAAGTTGAGTATATTTACAAAAGGACATATTAAGCATATAAGATATCAAAATGGGTTTTCAAACGTGTTTTATTAATTAAAATATCTTATATTCAAAAGGAAACTCATTTGGACAAGTTTTAATCTTCATTAGACTTAATATATTTCATATAATTTTGTCCAAGAATGATTTGAGTCATTAAAACACTTTTTGACAAGGAAAAACAAAGTAATCGTCACTGCCGTAGTGCAGTCTTGAGTCCTGAACACCTTATGGTATTTTGAGTATAAATTTTTATAGAAAAGTCCAAATGGGACTATCTTGGTGTCCCTGGAAAGCTAAGACAAAATTCCACAACTTTCATTTTTGTGACTTTTTCTGATTTAGGGACCTCGTCGATGAAATTCAGATTTCTTTGACGAATTCTAGGCAAAAGTGCTCCAACGGGCGGAAAACGGCTAGTTTGCCAAATAAAATATTTTTTCTTCCTCCCAACGGCTAGTTAACGGCTCTTAAGGTTCTTGGGCTATAAATACAAGCTATTAGACTTGTATTAACAAGGTTTTGAAGGTCTTTGATCATTGTTAGTAAAAAACATAATTTTATACAAAACCTAGCACATTGCATATTAGTTCTTCATTACATGTGCTCATTCTCTCTTACTCACTTATTGTGTTTGATTCAATTCTTGAGAGAATAGTGTGAGGTTTGAGTTGTAAATCATATTTGCTCATTGTAAGGAGCATTCTTTGTAATCTTCCATCTTCTTGTGAAAGGTTTTTTGTGAACCAAGTTGTAAGGTTCTTTGTGAATCGAATCGGTAAAGACTCTTTGTGAGCGGTAGGGATTTGTTCCCAAGTTTGTAAGGCTTGCTCCACTGTGGAAGGAGCGATTATAGTGGATTGTAGAATCCTTGGCTTGGTGCTAAGGTGTGGACGTAGGCTTGGTGCCGAATCACGTAAAAATACTGATGTTGTTCTTTCTCTCCCTTACACTCTTTATTTTATATCTTGTGCATGATTTGTATTTATATTGTGATATAATTTCTTGTATCTTGTCAAGAGTTTTTATTTTTTAGAAAAATACGTATTCTGCGAAAAGAGTCTATTCACCCCCCCTCTAGACTATATACTCCGGGTTGGGACTTCCAACACTAGTTACTAACCGAAAATTATTACATGTACTGACTATCTTGCATGAAAGAAAATTAACATACTTATCTGTATTTTTCCTGATTACTGCTGGTCCCTATTAAATAGGTATGAGTATTTTTGTCGTATTTTTTATTCAAGCTCCTAAGAAGCTTCTTCCACTATGTGATTTCTCCACAGGACTTTTACTAATGGAATTTTCTTACTGCACAATTCCTGTTCCTTCCTATCTAAGATCTACAGTGGTATCTCCTCATAAACTAGTGAATCTCTGAGTTCTATCTCTACATAACTGACCATGTGGGAGGGATCTGGGATGTATTTCCTCAGCATGGAAACATGAAATATGTCATATATCCTGGATAAAACTGGTGGTAAAACTAGCCGGTAGGCAACTGACCCCACCTTTTCAAGTATCTCGAAAGGGCTAATAAACTTAGGGCTCAATTTACCCTTTCTTCCAAACCTCATAGCTCCTTTCAATGGCGATATTTTTAGAAATAAATGGTCCCCCACTTCAAATTCCAACTTCTGGTGGTGAGTATTTGCATATCTTTTCTTCCGACTCTGAACTGCGCTGATTCTTTCTTTAATAAGTTGGACTTTATCGTATGCCTACGGTACTAATTCTGGTCTCAACACTCGTCACTCTCTCATCTCATCCCAGTATAGTGGAGATCAGCATCTCCTACCATATAATGTCTCGAAAGGTGTCATGTCGATGCTGGCCTAATAGCTGTTATTGTATGCAAACTCTACCAGCGACATATACTGGGTCCAACTACCCCCAAAATCCAGCAAACATGCCCATAGCATATCTTCTAATATTTGAATTGTCTTCTCTGACTGCCCATCCATTTGAGGATGAAATGCCGTGTTGAATGATAACCGAGATCCCAGAGCCTCCTGCAAGCTCCACCAAAACCGTGACGTGAAACGTTGGTCTCGGTTTGATACTATAGACACTAGCACACCATGTGATCGTACTATCTTTTGAATATATATTTCTACTAGTTTGTCCATGAAGTAGTTGAATTTGATAAGGATAAAGTGAGCGATCTTCATCAGTTGATCTACGACCACCCAAATAACATTATTTCCCTACCGCACCGGCAGTAACCCTGTCACAAAGTCCATAGAAATGTGATCTCATTTTCACTACAGGATGTAAAGTGGCTATAGCTGGCCCGCTGGCCTCTGGTGCTCAACCTTTACCTACTAGTATGTCAAACACTTCTGCACAAATTCGGTAATCTTCCTTTTCATGACACTCCACCAGAAATACTATAACAAATCCCTATACATTTTAGTACTGCCAGGATAAACTGTATACAGGGACCTGTGAGCCTCTTCTAGGATCGTCCTTCTGATATCCATATCTGCAGGCACGCACAACCTAGTATGAAATCTCAGAGTTTCGTTATCTGAAATAATGAACTCCTCCCCCTGTCCTTATTGTTCCTTCTCTATTAACTCCTTCAACTCTGTGTCATTTTTTTGGATTGCTTTAATCCTTTCTTGTAGGGTAGGCTATACCAACAGGTTGGTAATAAATGTCTAGTGATCACTTTCTACTAACTCTGCACCCAACCTCTCCAAGTCCACTTGGATCAGGCGCTGGATTTCTGTTGCTGGCAATGCTGCTATCATGGACTTTCGGCTCAGCTCATCAGCCACCACATTTGGTTTACCTGGATGGTAATTGATGGTGCAGTCATAATCCTTGATGAAATCTAACCATCTTCTCTGTCACATATTCAACTCCTTCTATTTGAAGAAGTACTTTAAGCTTTTATGGTTTGAAAATATTTCACATCTCTCTCCGTACAGATAATGCCTCCAAATTTTCAATGCATGGACCACTACAGTCAATTCTAGATCATGACTGGGATAATTATTTTCATATTCTTTCAATTATCTGGAAGGATATGCTACAACTCTACCCTACTACATCAAAACACATATGAGTCCCCTCAATGATGTGTCACAAATAGATCGCGTAACCATCACCTCCCGATGGAATAATCAATACTGGTGTAGTGACGAGCCTCTGCTTCAGTTCCTGGAAGCTCTACTCACAATCGTTATTCCACTTAAACCTGGCATTCTTTCTGATTAGTCATGTTAGAGTCCCTGATAGTACCAAGAATCCCTCTACAAATCGACGATAATAACCTGTCAGTTCCAAGAAACTCCTGATTTCTAGAACGTTCCTCGACCTGACCCAATTCACCACTACCTCTATCTTGCTGAGATCTACTGAGATTCCATCCCCTGATGTAACATACCCCAGAAACGCAAATTTCTCTAGCCAGAATTCACATTTTCTAAACTTGGTATATAATTTATTTTCCCTGAGCATCTGAAGTACCAGCCTTAAGTGCATCTCGTGCTCCTTAAAACTCCTCGAGTAGAACAGTATGTCATCAATGAAAACCACAACGAGCTGGTCTAAATACTGGTAAAAGATACTATTTATCAAATCCATGAATACATCAGGAGCATTCGTTAAACCAAATGGCATAACTAGAAATTCATAATGCCCATACCTATTCTTGAAAGCTGTTTTTGAGATGTCTTCAGTTTTAACTTTCACCTGATGATAACCTGACCTGAGGTCGATCTTGGAATAGATCTGAGTCCCCTAGAGTTGATCAAATAAATCATCTTTATGGGGTAAGGGATACCTGTTCTTAATTGTTACTTTGTTTATTTCCCTGTAATCTATACACATCCTCATAGACCCATCATTCTCCTTCACAAATAACACTGGAGCTCCCTAGGGTGATACACTAGGTCTGATAAACCCTTTATTCAACAAATCCTGTAACAGATTCTTTAATTCTCCTAATTCCATTGGAGCCATCTGATAAAGAGCTTTAGAGATTGACGCTATCCCTGGAAGTAAGTCGATAGCAAAATCTATCTCGTGGTTGGGAAGCAACCCAGGTAGCTCCCCTGGAAAAACGTCTGGAAACTCCTTTACCACTGGTGTACTGACAAGTTTCAATTCATTTTTTGACACTTCCTTTACATAGGCCATAAACCCTGACATCCGTCTAGAAGTAGTCTTCTCTCCTGCATGACTGACACTAACTGAGGCGGGGAATGCACCTGAAAATCTGAAATCTTACTTTCCCGATGGTCTGAATATCACCACTTTCAGATGACAGTCAATATTAGCATAGTTAGCTGCCAGCCAGTCCATACCCAGTATTGCATCGAATCCATGCACATTTAGCACAATTAAGTTAGCTGGTGATACTCTCCCCTAAATTTCTACTGGATAGCCCATGAGCACCCTACAACACCTCACCATTGACCCTGTCGGTGTTGCTATCGACAATTCAACATCTAATATACGTGTCTCAACACCAGACAATTTAATGTATTCTGTAGACACAAAGTAATGAGTGGCACCTAAATCAAATAAAAAAATAGCTTGATATGATAAAGCAGTAAAGGTACCTTTCACGATGTCACTTGTGGTCTCAGCGTCTCCCGGCGTCAAAGCATATACCCTCGCCGGAGCTACATTCCTTTTCTGGCCTCCAAGGGACGCCTAATAACCTCCCCAGTAAGATCTATGAGCAGGAGTGGTACCAGGTGGTCTAAGGCAATCTCGTACCAAATGTCACGGTCTACCGCAGCAATAACAGACACCTCTCCTCACTCGACACTCTCCCAAGTGTCTCTTTCCACATATCTGACATACAATGTAGGTTTGCACTCCTTGAACCTCACGTGCCCCAGTTTCCTGCCTCTGTCCTCTGCCATAATTTTCTCTCCTCCACTGACCTTGACTAGATCCCTGGTGAAAGCCTAAAGGTGTAGACCTCTTTTTCTGTACCTGCTCCTCTGCACCCATCCGCTTACTGGACTTAGCTATAATTTCTCTATCTACCAACTCAGCCAAGTCTTGCACTTTCAATATGGCTACCTGCTTATAAATTTCTTGCCTCAGACCTCTTTCAAACTGTCTTGCCTTATTTGCTTCATTGAGAACGATATACAGGGTGAAGTAAGACAACTCTATGAATCTCGCCGCATATTGTTGGACTGTTTGCTGTCCCTACTTCAAATTTAGGAATTCCTCTACTTTGGCTTCTCTAGTAGTGGCTGGGAAATATATGTCAAAGAAAAATTCTCTCAACTGGAACCAAGTCATAGCTATAAGCACCACCGTCTATTCCTCCAATAGTTTTACATCAGTCCACCATCCTTCAGCCTCTTCTGTCAGCTTATAGGTGGCAAATAAAACTCTTTGCTCCTCCGTGCACTGTAGCACCTCCAATACTTTCTCTATTTCCTGCATCCAATTTTCGGCGATTGCAGGATCAGCTCCTCCTAATAATGCTGGAGGGTTCATCTTGGTAAATTTCTCTATCGTACACCCTTGGCCTACAGACGGGCCTCCCTGCTCTCTGAAGCGCCGTGCTATCTCATCCATGATCTGCCAAGTTACACTACGTAATACCGCATCTGAATAAGCTCCGCCCACACTTGAGGGCCCTGTACCCTCACTACCGCTCGCATGAGCACTGCCATCACCAGGCTCCATCCTAAAAATAATATAAACATGACTTAGCGACTCTACCCTAATGATTTATGTATCTAACCAAAACTCATGATATCCTTTCTATCTTGACATCCTTATATTAATTCAAAATTCAGTCCTACACTATAGAAACACAACTCGACAATAGTTTACTATACCTTTCCTGAAATCGTCACCCCAGGAAAGACATAGAAACCACCACGGAAGTCCTGCCTCCAACTGTAGAACAAAACCTCAAATCCTTTTCCTATACTCTAGTATTGTTTTCGCTACATTCTAAAGTTTACAGAACCTAGCAACCTAGGCTCTGATACCAAACTGTAACGACCTGCCTATTTTGCATATATTCTTTTCTTTTTCCACACAACAACATTTATATTAATTCTAATAACCTACTAAACTACCAAAGTCATGATCAACTTGGACCCATGAGAGCCGAGGATAAACCTATCATACATCATTGATACCTAAGTAGCGGAAAACATAAATTACATACATTCCATACACAACACCAAAAACCATACCAGAGTTCTACTGAATTTGTCATATGTATACAAACGTCCACAAAAGGACCTAAAAAGTATCCTAGGGTCATAACCCAAAAACCAATCTAACACTAACTCAACTACTTACCCTTTTGATAGGGAAGCACGGTCAACCTTTACTGCTGCAGGGCTTTATTTGCCCTTCTACCTAGATTTCCTGAAGTGTTTGTAATGCTGGGGTGAGACACCTCTCAGTAAAGGAGATAAACTAACATCAGTGTGTGGCAACATGAGTATTACTGTGACATAAACATGGACTGTACTTAATTGTATAACATGTAATACTGCTTGTATAGTTTCTGAATAAAACATGATTCATCATATCACAGTAAATATCATAATGAATATTGTACAAATTTTTGTAATCATGTAAAACATCTTCTATAATAGTACAATACTGAAATATTACCCAGGATGGATAGTTAGCTGATGTCATGTCTTAGCCCCCACATGATAGGGTTGTGTAGCTTGAAGGCGGGACCTAGCAATGGCTGGCCGACCACGCTAAGTCAAATATAAGTCTGTAAGTACAATGGGCTTGCCCTACCTGGTTTGTACTGCCAGTGGGACACCTGCACTACCATGAAGCCACATCGACTGCCATCTCCCACACTCTATCCAAGATGTGTGGTAGCACTATCATAAAAATAATCTTGAACATATAGTTACGATATCGTGCTTCGTGAAACTAAACTAAGCCATCCGGGTTCTGATAACATATAATACATTACATGATACAGATACATAACTATTTCATATTTTATAGAAATATCTGACAAGATCATATTTTCATGAATTCTAACATAACATACATGATTACGACATTCATGCCAACATATATCACGACATCTGCGCCGGCATATCATAACATGTAAAACAAGGCATCTGCTCTGGCATAAAACATAACATAATATTCTGAATTTTGATATTTTTGTTCTGTTAACGTATTATCTAAAAACCATAGTTCTTGTATTGTTTTTATGGTTTTTATGAAAACTGTTATAACATGCTTATTTTGGGAAATCATAATATTTCAATATAACATAATTTTCATAGAAAATCATACTCATGCCACACAAATGTAAATATTATTCTAAATATAAAATCTGAACTGAAACCATGTT
Source organism: Malania oleifera (assembly GCF_029873635.1). Lineage (NCBI taxonomy): Eukaryota > Viridiplantae > Streptophyta > Magnoliopsida > Santalales > Ximeniaceae > Malania > Malania oleifera. The sequence continues at coordinate 12,669,013 of NC_080423.1, read as the reverse complement.
TTCTGCTAAAATGTATAAAATCAATTTTCCTGTTCAACAGCAGTATTCCCAAACATTGTATTATATCATACGTAATTTCTGAAAATAAATGTTGTATAATAATAAATAATTTCATGAAAATGCTGACTTAATTTATCCCCTTACCTGACTTACTAAGATGCCCACAAAATTACTCAAACTTGCTACTGTATGTGTTCCCAGCTCAACACCCTAAAATTTACATTTTCCCCACAAAACTCTAGTATTATCTCACCTAATACATTTTCCTCAGTTCAGAAATACCGAATACCTAATAAAACATAAAATACCCAACTTATCCAAATTTTGGAATGGTGCCCGAGTTGGCCTAACCAACAAACTACTCCAGTAGACTTGTAGATAATCTTCCCAGGAGTAGCGTGGCGGCCTTCGATCGTTGAACCGGCGAAGAACGAAGCCGGAAATCTAGAGAGAAGGAGGGGAGGATGATTTTTAGAGAGAGAGAGAGAGAGAGAGAGATAGAGAGAGATTGCTTGCAACATTTTTCGCTGAAACCCCAAATTTAGCATATTTATAAAGTGTGGCCTCATCGACGAGCCACGTCACTTCGTCAACGAGCCACGTCACTTCGTCACGAGTCCAAGAAAAGAGTTCGTCAATGAACTCGTAACCTTCATCGATGAACTTTAGGCTCTAATATAATCTCTCTTGGTATTTTTCCATCGAAGAGACACATGGTGCATATCGAACCCAATAGGTAGTTCGTCAATGAGACCAGAGGGTTCGTCAACAAATCCAGATTAATTTCCTTTTTGAAATTCTTTTTCCTTCCACTTATTTTCCTCTCTCTTATTATTTAATGACTATTATTTTCCAAGTCTCTATAGATTGAGGTTGATCCTGACAAAATCAAAGCCATTCAAGAGATGCCTAACTCCAAGACTGAGAAGGAGGTGCAGGGCTTCCTGGGTAGGCTCAACTACATAGATCGGTTTATATCCCAATTGACCACCACCTATGAGCCCATATTTAAGTTGTTGAGAAAGAATAACCCAGAAAGGTGGAATAAGGAATGCTAAGATGCTCTCGTCAAGATAAAGGAATATCTTTTGAACCCTCCGGTATTAGTACCCCCAGTACCTGGAATACCACTGATTCTATACCTAGCAATATCAGAGAATTCGATGGGTTGCGTATTGGGCCAGCATAATGAGTCAAGAAGGAAAGAACGGGCCATTTACTACATAAGCAAAAAGTTCATGGAATATGAGTCTAAGTACTTAGACTTGGAGAAGACCTGCTGCACTTTGGTATGAGTGATCAGCAAGCTGAGACAATACACATTGTATTACTTAACCTAGTTGATCTCCAAGATGGACCCGATTAAGTATGTTTTTGAAAAACTAGTAGTAATAGGACTGGTGGCATGGTAGCAAATGATATTAACTGAATACAACATCACCTATGTTACTAGAAAGGCCATCAAGGGTAGCGTTATCGCAGAATATTTAGCAGATAGAGCTGTGGAGGATTACTAGCCTATGGAGTTTGACTTCTTGAATAAGGACATTGAATCAATAAGCTACGAAGAAGAAGATCACAAAGGTTGGAAGATGTTATTTGATGGGGCGGTCAATGTGTGGAGACATGGAATAGGAGCCATACTTATATCGCCGAAAGGGGGACATTATCCGATCGTAGTTAAGCTTACTTTTCCGTGCACCAATAACATAGCAGAGTATAGAGCATGTATATTGGGTTTGCAGGCCGCCATAGACCGGGGAATCAGGGAATTAGCTGTGAAGGGAGACTCAACCCTAGTTATTCACCAATTGACTGGAAAGTGGGAAACTCGGGATCCCAAACTAGTGCCATATCAGGAGTACATTTAGGAGATGATTAAGGAATTTGATAGCATTAGTTTCTACCACCCGCCAAGGGAAAACAATTTGGTTCCTAATGCGCTGGCCACTCTGGCAGCTTTGTTTAAAGTAAAAACAGGAGTGGAGATTGAGCCAATCCGAATCACAGTACAGTCAGAGCTCGCTCGCTGTGCAATGATAGAAGAAACTAATGGAAAGCCTTGGTTCCATGACATTAAGACATACATCCAGTGAAATGAGTAACCCGAAGAAGCAACTAGTATTGATCGAAAGACAATCAGGAGATTGGCCATGGGATTTTTCTTGGATGGAGAAGTGTTGTACAAAAGGAACCATGATATGACTCTCATACGATGTATAGAAGTGCAGAAGGTGTCAAGTTATCGATGAAATCCACGAAGGAGTCTATGGAACTCATGCCGGGGGTCATTCATTGGCTCGGAAAATACGTAGGAGCGGGTATAATTGGATGACCATGGAAAGGGATTGCGTTAAATATGCACGAAAGTGCCACAAATGTCAGATTTACGAAGACCGGATACAAGTCCTACCAGCCCCACTTCATGTTTTATCTACACCCTGGCCCTTTTTAGCCTGGGGCATGGACATGATTGGGCCAATCACTCCAAAGGCCAGCAATGGACACCACTTTATCTGTGTGGCTATTGATTATTTCACCAAATGGGTAGAGGCGGCCTCATACTCTAGTGTCATGCAAAATATAATCAGTCGCTTCATAAAGAGAGAGTTGATCTGCCAGTATGGAATCTCCGAAAGGATAATCTTGGACAATGCCAAAAACCTGAACAACTAAGTAATGACAAATTTGTGCAATCAGTTCAAGGTTAGGCATCACAACTTAGCTCCGTATAGACCACAGATGAATGTGGCAGTGGAAGCAGCTAATAAAAACATCAAGAATATCATGGAGAAGGTGACCAAAAATTACAAATATTGGCATGACAAGCTCCCATTTTCCCTGTTGGCTTACAGAACTACAGTTCGGACCTCCACGGGAGCTACTCCCTTCTCTTTGGTGTATGGAATGGAGGTCATGGTCCCAATAGAGGTTGAAATCCTATCCCTATGGTTCCTGAAGGAAGCAGAGTTGATCGAGGTAGAAGGGATACAATCTTGGTATGACCAGTTGAACTTGATTGAGGAGAAAAGAATGGCCGCTATAGCTCACAAGAAATTGTACCAAAGAAGAATGATGAGGGCATTCAACAAGAAGGTTTGACCTCGGCAATTCCAAGAGGGAGATTTAGTATTGAGAAATATTTTTCCGATCCATACTGACCCTCGTGGTAAATGGACTCCTAATTATGAAGGGCTCTACGTGGTGAAAAAGGCATTCTCAGGCGGCGCCCAGTTGTTGGTAGACACGGATGGAACCGATCTCTTGTACCCTATCAATTCTGATGTTGTGAAGAAATATTTTGCTTAGAAATTGTAAAAACTCTCAAAAGGAATTTAATAAAATGACTATGATGTTTGTTCCATGGATCCATTATCTTTTGTCAACTCATGTTTCGGTTAAATGACAGATGGCCATTTTTGGCTGACCAGTCTTTCCCCCCAAAAAACAAACATTTATTTACCAGTTGGAAGACCCATTGAGCTTAAATAATAAGCCTTTTTCTTCAAAGAATTCATTTCCCAAAAATTAAACTAGGTCAGGATTTTCAAGGGTCTGGCAAATCATGCGAGACAATAACAAAATGCCAAAGTGACAACAGGCCATTTTTCTGCTACCCAAAAAACCCGAAAAAGAAAACACCCTTTCCTACCCCCTTTGAGCCTAAAATATTCAATTTCCTGTTTTACCCGTCAAATGGTCACACCCCAAACCGGGGCAATTTACAAGTCTAGTCCCAAATGAAGTCCGAATGAAAAATGAAGTCATAATTTCTTTTGCAAAAGGGGGGCAAAATATGACGAAAGAACAAAAGAAAGAATAAAAGCAAAGAAGAAGTAAGGGACATACTCCATTTGTGATCTTTGACCAATTTACCCCTTGATAAAATTGATAATTATGAGCCTTATATACCCTTTCTTCTTTAACCAATGTCAACAACCTACATTACAGTCCGAATGAAAGACCTAACTAGATTGACACATGTTGTTGTCTTAAAAATGGTTTGTTAGACTCAATATTGAGTCTGAACTATGTAATGACCTGATCTTGAAAAAGGTACGTAGGTAGCTTGTTCAAATAATAAGTTCGGTCAATACTTTGAGCCCCAAATTGGGGCAGAACACATCATTTAGGGATGGGATTTTTGAGCTTTAGTTTCCTTCCTTTCATAAAACCCGCATCCTTAGGCCAACATTTCGTCCTAAGTCTTAAAGACCATCTAGAGATCAAAGCATGAGCAAAGCTTGATTAAACCATGGACAAACAGCTGAAAAAGAGAGTATGTTTGGTTTCACAGCATTAAAGAGGAAACGAGGTCTCCTTTGATGAAACTGGGGCAGTTTGTGAAGACGGGGAAAAGTTAGTTGATTAAGCAGTCCGATTTCATAAATTAATGTCAAAATCATAGAACTTGGGGACATTGGTGTAAAATTTACCTTTTTTCAAAAACAACTTTTGAACATAGCGAAACAGCTCTTTTGCACAGTTTGATCTCTTGATTTAGCAAATTGATGACATAAATGCATAATCATTTTCATTACCAAAAATAGTCTTGTTTTTCAAAAATCCCCAAAAATAGAATGGGCATTCAAAAGGATTAAGCATTCACGATACGAGGGCAATTACCAAATGTCAGTTGGAATGCAAAATTTCTCCGAAACAGTGATGGTAAAATATTGGGGCAGATTTTGAGCGCCTATTTAGAACTTGAAATGTAGCCAAATCTGCGGCAAGTAAGTACTAGGGCAGATTTCATGACTAGTTTCAGGAAAACCAATTTAGAAATTTGATTACTTGAGTGGAATTTGAAAACATTGCCAAGGTTAACGGCAGATGAATGCAACTCGGGAAGATTTCATGTTGAGTCCCACTGGAGTCAGGTCAGGTGCCTTCATACCAGAGTGAGGGTTGAAGACATGGCCAAAGTCAGTGGCAATAAAACACTGGGGTAGAATTCCAATGCCTGATGGAATAAGAAATATCGCCAGGTTGGTAATAGTAAATACTAGGGCAGATTTCAAAGGACCAGGGCTGAGGGCATCCAAAAGGGGAAAATTTCATGTCGAGCATCAGTGGAGCCAGTTTTGGAACCTTTGCAAAATTCAGTGACATGGCCCAGATAAAAAATGGGGTCGCTGCAACCACAGGTGCAGTAGGAAAAAGATTCATGCATTATTATGCGTTCCATGCATTGCATGGAAAAAGCAAATGCAAAGAATATCGCATCAACATGCATGCTTGTCTCTACATGTAGGCATCATAAGTAGAAACATGTATGCACATAGCACAAAGCACCATTCGTACTTGTCTGGTTGAACAAACTTTTGAGCAATCATTTGGCATAGCTAATTGACCAATTCCTGCTTTGTTAGAAACTGGGGTAGTTTGACTCTAGAGGCAAACCAACCTGAGCATTTATTTGGGACCTTAGGACCACCCCTGGAGTGGACATCCCCAGTGGAGTAACTGTTTTCTAAAACTGCAAACTACACTTAAATACATCTTAGTGAATTTTGGCTTGGGTCGTTGTATCCTTGTGGCTTGGATTCCTACATCCGCAGCAAGCTGTCATAGAGGTTTGGGTCATTGTACCCCTGTGGCTTGAATTTCTATATCCGTAGCAAGCCGTCATAGAGGTTCGGGTTATTGTTTCCCCATAGCTCGGATTCCTACATCCGCAGCAAACTGTCATAAAGGTTCAGGTCGTTGTACCCCCGTGGCTCGGATTCCTACATTTGCAGCAAGCTGTCATAGAGGTTTGGGTTGTTGTACCCCCATGGCTAGAATTCCTATGTTTGCAGAAAACCATCATAAAGGTTTGGGTCTTTGCATCCTCATGGCTTGGATTCCTACATCCACAACATGCCACTTCACACCTCTTGCAATTCCTACATCCAACACTAATCACTAATTCCCGCTAACTTCTAATCGCTAACCGTTAACTATTAACTTCCAAAAAAAATAAAAATAAAAATAAAAAATAAATAATCCCCAGAGAATAGTGCAAAATCCCCATTTGACCTTCTCCCATCCCTGTTTAAGCTAAAAAATGTTGAGCAGTTAAGTTGCCTAGTCAAAATAGGTGTCTTTTATCTTTGCAAGCTTGTTGCTAAAAATAACATAGGAGAGATCCTACTATTACATTGAAGCAACGAAGCCTAAAAAAAGGGGTAGCTGTAGACACCCTAATTTTAACCAGGCCACCCCAAAGAAGTACGGTGAAATGAGAGTTGACTTTGAGCCCCAAATGACCCTAAGTTCTGAAATTAAGACCCCAATTCCTCAATCGAGTCCTTTTTATAATCAAGCCTAAAAAAAATGTCAAAAATGTGATTTAGAGTTGAGTCTTATAAATGTTTAGTCCAAGTCTTAGGTTTTTAAGCAAACTGTTAGGAAGGGTCTTTGTTGATTTTAATTAATACTTTTAGTTGCAAAATTACCCTGTAGTTCCAAAACCAACTCCCCTTAGGTATTAGGGTTTGAGTCTTAGGAGCCCAAAAGTTGAGTCCTTTTAAGTCGAGTGTCTCTAACTTAGTTGATTTCAAAACCAATTTTCTTTCATTGAGTCCCGTATATGCTCCCTGTTAGGCTGGATTTCCCTAAAATGATTTTAATTTTTGTTCATCAGTATTAGTTCCCCTAATCAAGTACTCTTAGAACTAGGAATTGGTTTCTTTAATTTTTGTTAAAATAAAAAATATATATATACATACAAAAACAATAAGGTTCAGTCGAGTTTCACTAAGTCATTTAAACTAAGTTTTTTTATTTTAGTAAAACTTAATCCTTTTCTGTAATTTGAGTCTAGGGATTTGTTATCATTCAAAATAAGTCTTCGGCTTTAAATTGGGTCTTAATTTTAAAACTAGTTTTTTTTGGAGATTAAGGTCATATTCTATTAACTATGCCTGTTTGGTCAAAATTGATCAACACTGGAGTCATAATCAAGAAATGCATTAGTTAGGAGAGAAAACATGTTTGTACACATGCACACATGAGTGTTTGAACATGCAAGGGACAGAAACACTTACAAAAAGAAAAATGTTGTACAAGTTATAGTTGCAGGGGAAAACTACACGGGGGTACATGCAAGTTACAAAAAGGAAAATGAAAATATAGAAATACAAAAATACCAGTAAAGGTTACATGTACAAACTGCTGTTGCAGTACAAGCCAACCCGTGGGTACATCAACATACAGAATGCAAAGAAATAAAAACAAGCACAAAAATAATAAGATGCCATGCCTTCCATTCCCAGAATTCCACCTGGATCACCAGGTTCACCTACACATAGGAAGCACAAAATCAGTTAACCGGAGTCCAAAATAACAAGAAATGAAATGCAAAAATCACATGTGAGTTGTTAGAAAGAATTATTCCCTGCCAGGGGGAGGGGAATTCTGTTAATTGGCGCCAAAAAGTACCCTCAGACTCCCTATAAATAGGGAGTCTCACTGTAGCAAAGGCACACTTCGGAGAGTACAAAAGCACCCTGCCAAATTGAGAGTGAGAAAGCTTTAGAGATACTCTGCCGAGTTGAGAAATGAGAACTAAGAGCAAAGAGAAACTTTGTTGAAGCAGAGAGTAGAGAAGCGGGAGTTCCCTCAGATGTTGGAGGAGCTCTGCTAAATTGCAAAGGGCAGAATAGTGCAGGAAGTGGAGAAGCAAACTACATAAAGCATTCAGACACACTCAAGCCACCAGACTAGATGTCCAAAAAAGACACAGAAAGACAGGAGGAGAGAAAGGAAGAGGGTAAAAGTTCGAAACCATCATTCTTGTTATCATTCAATTCATTCAATAGTGGTGTGTGGATGTGAATGCAGGGATTATTCTTGTTAAATTTCATGTTCATGCTTGAATTTGAACTGCAGAGACCAAACCCGAGCCCACTTCCCTAAACTCGAATCCAAGTTCGGGTTCGAGCCTCTCGAACCAGCCCACCAAACCTGAACTCAGGTTTACCCAGATCCGTCCGTCGAACTTGAATCCCAGTTCAGGTTCAAACTTTCATACATAACCATGTAAACCGAATCCCCTAACCCGAACCTAGGTTTGGGTTTGAAGCTCAACCTCTGTAACTTTTTACCCTTAGCTCGTTTTATTTTTAACTAAATCCTAACACATTTTAAAATCACCCGACCCAATTCATGCTTTTAAGACCAGCCCAAAGCCATACTGTTTTAGCATTTTATCTTAGGCTCGTTTAAAAAATTGACTCAAGTCCATCTTAGCATTTTATCCTAGGCTCGTTTAAAAAATTGACTCAAGCCCATCTTAACTTTTTACCCTAAACCCATTTTGGAAAAATTGACTCAAGCCCATCTTAACATTTTACCCTAGGTTCATTTAAAAAAATTGACTCAAGTCCATCTTAACATTTTACCCCATGCTTGTTTAAAAAAATTGACTCAAGCCCATCTTAACTTTTTACCCCAAGCCCATTTTGAAAAAAAATTGACTCAAGCCCACTTTAAAAATCAACCAAAGCCCATCACCCTAAGACCACTTGAGCTAACCCAACACCAGTGAGTGCCTAACCGTATGTGTCCAACCTGCTCGGGTTCATTCGAGCTCACATAACCCATTCGGGTTGACTCGTAGTGAGTGCCTAACCGTATGTGTCCAACCTGCTCGGGTTCATTCGAGCTCACATAACCCATTCGAGTCAACCCTGGTTGGAATCACCACAACTCACCGAGCCAAAGACGAGTTCACTTGTCTTCAACCCCAACCATCCCAGACTTGAAACCCTAACTCTCCAAATACAACATAGAGAATCACACACACAACTAGCATTCACATACCATATACACACATCAAATCACAGGCAATAAATAAATAAATAAATAAAAGTCAAAAAAGAAGAAGGAGAGAGAGAGAGAGAGAGAGAGAGAGAGAGAGAGGAGGAGGAGGAAGAACCCATCTTTTCTTTGGACTTCGAGTGAGCCTCTCTGAAATCCCTATCAACCATTTCCTTCGAAGTCCTTTAGGGCAGGTTCGCCATAGTTTCTTTCCAACGTCAAAAGCTACAATGCCTCCGAGAGTTGTTGAGAAGAAGGAGAGAGGGGTAGGGGAGTTGCAGAGCGACAAACTTGAGCTTCGGCTTCGAAAGGAGAATTTGAAAGAACAAGGGTAAGAGATAGAGGGAGTCTGATAGAGTTACAAAGGAGGGTTTAAACTAGGGTTTCGCATAGAGGGAAGGAAAAGAGAGGAGAATGAGGGAGAGGGAGAGAAGAGCTACAGATGCTAGCTAGGGTTTTCGTTGAAGTTCAGAGCTTGGGTTAGGGTTTGCAGGAGACAGAGGGGGAAGAAGAGGAGAGGCGAGAGAAGGGAAGCTGAAAGCATTCGAGAAAAATTGGAAAAAATGAGAGAAAGAAGAAAATTTGGTTTTTATATGTTCGGTGCAGAAACCATGGGAGGTCAACACGTGGAGCATCCGTGACCCCAGCATCAATTTCATGTACGATCAAATCTGGACTGTTCATTTGGAGTTAGTAGTGAACGCCTCAGATAATGCCACAACAACAATCTATGCGGATCAAGCCTCCACTTTTGGATCTCTACATACCATCAACGGTGGCGATTTCATGGCGTCAGAAGCATTAATTGCTGCTAGGCCTGGCAAAACGGGCGGACGGGTCAGGTTTGGGCGGGTTGTCAACGGGCCGGGTCATAAACGGGCGGGTCATAAACGGGTTAACATTAAATGGGTCACACACATCTCAACCCTAACCCGCCCGTTTAATAAACGGGCGGGTCACGGGTTACCCGTTTAATAAATAATTATATATTTTAATTTTTAAAATTTATTTTTTATTTTTAAAAATACTTATTTTATTTATTGAATCTTAAAAAAAAAAAAAAAAAAAGATGAAGTGGGAAAAGAAAGATCCAGATCGGGTCTGATTGAGTGAGAGAACCGAGAGAGGGAGAGTGATTGTTGATGCTGTGACTTGCTGTCACGCCGAACTGCGAGCGAGAGGGAGAGTCGAGATCGCGAGAGGGAGGGGGACGGGCTGTATAGGCACTCAGGCAGACAGCGTGCGGCGTGGGTGACGGCGTGCGGCATAGGTGACAGTGACGACGTGCGGTGTGGGCAACGGCAACGGCGTGTGGCGTAGGTGACGACGATGGCGTGCAGTGTGGGTGACGGCGATGGCTGGGCTGCTAGATGCCTAGAAACCGAGAGGAGAGGACCGAGATGAGAGGTTGAGAGAGAGTGAGAGAGGCTGAGAGAGTGAGAGCTGAGAGGCTGAGAAGAACCAGAGGAGACTCAGGAGAGTGAAGCGCAGAAGGCTGAAGGCTACGGGATTTTTGGTTAGGGTTGGAGTCGGTGGACAGTGACAGTGAGTGATAACTGTGAATCTGTGATATATATGACATAAAGGAACCAAATTAACGGGTCACCCGCCGGGTGACCCGCCCAAACCCGGTTGAACCCGGTTATAAACGGGTCAACCCGTGACCCGCCCAATTATTAAACGGATCGACTTCTTTAAACCCAAACCCGTTTTAAATAAATGGGTCTGGGTGACCCGACGGGTTATGACCCGTTTTGCCAGGCCTAATTGCTGCTGGCATGCATGCCTACTCCTCAGCCCGCACACATTGACGCGTGGGACCCCTGTCTCCTTCTCCATTAATGTATGATGGTTCCTCCATATCAATCGTTCGATCACCCCATGATGGACGACTGAGATCAGGCCACAAACCTCACTTGCACCTCTCCCGCGTACCCCCACCCGATTATGACACGTGGCAGTTCCTCCACGCATCAACGGTTAGGATCAATCCCTTTTCAGAGGCCTTCATTGATTTCACATACCTTCCCCTAGCGTAACCGAACTCTCGAGCCCAACTATGGTAGCGCAGACCGATTCTACCCTTAATTGGTAGTAATCAAGTGTTCTAAGTACACTTCAAAAGGTTAGTGGCGACTCCATCACACATCATTTTTCACGAAAATCACATTTCCAAAATCCAAACACTTCATTTCATCTTTCTCATCATCATTTTGAGTCATCCCAAGTTCGCGTCCGGGAATGTCGCAACACCAATGTTGAACAATACAGAAACAATCAATCACACAGATAATAAAGGAAAGCAAATAATCAATGACACAAGAAATTACGTGGTTCAGCAATGTGCCTACGTCCATGGGAGCAAACGACTGATTTTCACTATCTTCTCAAAGAAGGGTTGTAATATTGTTTATATGCTAACCCTATGTGCACAAAAGGCTTAGAAAGTTCCTAAAGTACCCCTATAGCAATCCTTGGAGGAAAATCCTCTAAAATCGCCAATCTACTAATATTCCCAATTCAAAATTCGTAATCAACGCAGAATAAGACCGTCGATGATTTCAACAAATCGTCGACGATTTAACATCAAGACTGAAGTATGCATACTGAAATCGTTGAAGGTTATCTCCCATGACCAAACTGTCAACCAAACCGTTGACCAAACTCTCGACGGTTTCTTCCTATAGTCCAGCTTCCTTCTTCTTGCTTCACCATGCTTTCCTCGTGCATGTATTCCACTCAATCTGAGTCATATACTTTAGCAATTTTGATTTTGGAAAGTAAGGGTAACAATGACATTGAAGGATAACAACCATATTCAATGCCAAATATGTGATGATATTGATCAAAATGGTTGAGATTGATTGTTTATGGAAGTATGGTTGTTGTAAGTAGTTTTGGTAGAGTAATCACCATTAGAACTAGGAATACCATTAGAACGAGGAAAGAAAATTAGTTGAGATTGAGACCGAGTGGATGGTTTGGCTACAAAACCATGGCTTTAAGAATATTTATATTTCATGACTAAGTTAAAAGACAATAAATATTAGAACAAGTATGACACACTAATTCACTATTGATGTCTCTAAAGGTATCACAATATTTAAAGTTGGACACTTTTATATTGGTTTCGTGTTCAAATCTTGGAAGATTGGAAGGGGTGAAGGATATGAGCCACGGTTGCATTCCTTCGAGTTGAGTTGAGTCGGCATAATACGATATTCGAACTTAACTAGAAATGACCAATTTCAAAATTGTTAAATTCGAACTCGACTCGGTAAAACTTTTTAAAACTCAAATTCAAATCTATTATGGAGTAATATTTAATATATGTGTAAAGTATATATATATGTTGTGTGTATAAGCTGATTACTTATTCTGATTTTCATATTTCAATCAATTATAAAACAATAAGAATCTGATTTTACCTAAGCATCAACCACAATCACACCTAAACTAAAACCTGTTTATTTTAACATGTGCGTGTGTACTAAGCCTGATCAAGAAAAATATTTTATTCACCAAATAAAATTCAACAAAGCCTCAATAAATTCAGAAAAACATAAACATGTCAATAACACAATCACAAGAACACATTTACGTGGTTCGACCCAAAAATTAGCCTACATCCACCGCAGAAACTCACCTTCGGAGATACTATATTAAATCCGGTGGAAATAAATACAAGTACACAGATTTACCCTTTCTTGGCTTGCCAATCTCCTCTGGAAATCAGCCCAAGAATGACTCAAGAAAGCCCCTCTTCGCACCTGCGAAGAACCCTAGACTTCTTCCTATCTTTCTCCCTGATTTCCTTAAAAGAAGCCCTCCAAGAAACTAGATTTGTGCATTAGTTTCCCTTACCCTTGCGTGAACCTCCGCTGGAGGCTGGAGATCCCCCCAACGCCAAACCTCCGCTGCCGTCTCCTTCTCTCGTGTGCTCCTCACTCTCCCGCACGACTGAAGAAACTTGTTGCAGGTGCTCTCTCTTGTTGGTGAAGACTTGCGACTGAGAAGAAGAAGCATTCTACGCTCGGGTGAAGAAGAAGCCTCCTGCACTCGGGTTTGAAGCTGCAAAACTGAAGTGAAGAAAAAACCCCAGTCACCTGCTGTTTTGTTTTATTTACAATTCAATTCAGGAAAAATTACATCACTGCCCCTATAGCAAAAGAAAGAAAAAAAAAAAACAGTCGTTGGATATAGAAAAGAATGGACGGTCTGGATTCTTCAATAGGCTTGACACTCCAACAATTCTCCGCCTTGGCAAGCTTGTAACCCTTGCACCTCCTTAGCATCTCCTTTGACGGTTCTTGCAAAACAAACACTAGCAACTTCCAAGGTTAACCAAGTTAGAACAATGTTCAAACTTGGATTTAGGTACTACTTTAGTCATCATATCAGAAGGATTATCCTCTGTTGGAATTTTCCTTACTTCTATTTCACCACTAGAAATAATATCCCTCACAAAATGCAGCTTAACATCTATATGTTTGGACCTATCATGATAAACATGATTCCTAGCCAAATGAATAGTACTTTGATTGTCATAATAAATTATAACGGTTCCACTATATATTCCTAACTCTAGACACAGTCCTTTTATCCATATAGCCTCCTTGAAGGCTTCAGTCATGGCAATATATTCAACCTCCGTGGTAGACAAGGCTACCACCAACTGCATGTGTGATTTTCAACTAATAGCACTACCTAAAAAAGAAAAGACCATACCAAACAAAGACTTCTTGGTATCTTAATTTCCAACATAGTCAGAATCTACATATCCTTTTAACCCTATTTCACAATGTATATCCCTTTTTCCAAATATTAATCCTTGCTATTTTGTTCCAGACAAGTATTGAAAATTTTGTTTCAATGCATGCCAATGTGGTTTTCCAGGTTTGCTTATAAATCTACTCACTTGACTTACAGCATAAGATAGATCAGGTCTAGAACATACCATAACATACATCACACTACCAACCATACTAGCATAAGGTATTCTATTCATAAATAGTGACTCATTTTCAGTTTCAAGACATTGTTTTCTATACATGTTGTGCAATAGGAATAGAAGTAGATTTAACATGACTCATTTCAAATCTTTTTAACACCTTTGAAATATAAGACTTTTGAGACAAGTAGAGAAACTTTTTATTCCTTTCTCTAGTTATTTCCATACCAAGTATTCTTTTAACAGGTCCTACGTCTTTCATTTCAAATTCAGATTTGAGCATGCACGTAACTTGATTTAATATATCCAAGTCTCCACAAGCAACCAACATGTCATCAACATATAATAGCAAATATATATGACATTTATCACATGATTTAAAATAAACACATCCATCATAATTACTTCTACAAAAATCATTTTGAATCATGTAAGAATCAAATCGTTTATACCATTGTCTAGGTGATTGTTTTAGCCCATATAAAGATTTCTTTAATAAACATACATGATTTTTATTCATTTCTGTACCAAAACCCTCAAGAGGTTGCATATAAATTGTTTCTTCTAAAGTACCATGTAAGAAGCAGTTTTAACATCAAGTTATTCCAAATGCAAGGCATGTACAACAACAAAAGATAATTGAATTCTAATTGAACTATGCCTCACAACAGGGGAAAATATTTCATTATAATCTACCCCTTCCCTTTGTATAAATCCCTTAGCCACTAACCTAGTTTTATACCTAGGTGGTTCAACTCCAGGGATTCCCTCTTTTCTCTTAAAGATCCACTTGGATCCTATAAGTTTTTGTTTTTCCGGTTTAGGTACCATCACCCATGTCTTTTTCTTGTTTAGAGACTCCATTTCTTCTTGCATTGCAAAAATCCATTTTTCAGCCTATTTACTATCCATGGCCTCTCTAAAAGTCTTAGGCTTCACCTCAATTTCTGTTTTAGCAACAGAAAGAGCAAAAGCTATCATATCAGCTTCCCCATACATTTGAGGGGGTCTTATGACCTTCCTCTCTCTATCTCGTGCTAGAAGGTAGGTTTTACTTAATTCAGAGGTTTCTGGTTTTGAGTTTTGCTCCACAAAATCTGCAGCATCTATTTCTAAATGGCTATGAGAAGTGGAGGGTTACTCCACCTTAAGCTGCAGGTCACTAGCATCAGAGTGCCTAACACTTTCATCTAAATTTTCTAATTTTCCCTCCATTTTTGTTTCATTAAAAACTACATCCCTGCTAATAATACGTTTTTGTTTTCCAAGTTCTATAACCCAGAGCTTATAACCTTTTACCCCCTCTGGGTATCCCATAAAAATGCATTTAATAGCTATAGGTTCTAATTTATTAGTTCTAATGTGGGTATAGACTATGCACCCAAAAAATTTTAAACCCTGATAATTTGTAGGCTTACCCGACCAAATTTCTTGAGGAGTTTTAAAATTTAGAGTTGAGGAAGGACACCTATTAATAAGATATACAGTTGTTGTCACCGCCTCTGCCCATAAGTTCTTGAGCAAACCTGAAGTGGCTAACATGCATCTTACCCTTTCCAAAATAGTCCTATTCATCCTTTCAGCTAATCCATTCTATTGGGGAGTATCCCTAACAGTCCTATGTCTAGCTATGCCCTCAGTTTTACAAAATTCAGAAAATTCATTTGACAAGTATTCTAATTCATTGTCTGTTCTCATTGTTTTAACTTTTCTGTCAACTTGAGTTTCAACTAAGGTTTTCCATTCTTTAAACTTTTCAAAAGTATCACTTTTATGTTTTAGAATATAAACCCATACTTTCCTAGAAAAGTCATCTATAATTGACAGAAAATACCTAAAACCACCATGAAAACTAACCGTAGCAGGCCCCCACAAGTCTGAATGTATGTAATCAAGAGTCTGTTTTGTGGTGTGAGTGGACTTCTTAAAACTAACCCTAATAGACTTACCTAAGACACACTCCTCACAGAATGACAATTTCTCAAGTTTCCTATCCCCAAGCAGCCCCTGTTTCTCTAACTCCTTTAGGCCCTTTTGGCTAACATGTCCTAGCCTCTTATGCCACAAGGAAACCTGATTTTCTACCCTATGATTGATAGGTGAAGCCTCACCAATCACTATCTTTCCTACCAAGGTGTACAACCCATTCTTTAGCACCCCTTTCATCACTACCAATGAACCTCTACATACTTTTAGGCTACCTCCTTCAGACTTAAACGTGTACCCTTTCTTATCTAAGTTACCAAAAGAAATCAAGTTTCTCTTCAGCTCAGGTATGTACCTCACATCTTTTAGCACTCTTTCAATCCCATCATGCATTAGAAGTCTCACAGTCCTAATACCTTGTATTTTACATGACTTATTATTTCCTAGGATAACATGACCTCTTTCTAAGCATGTAAAGGACTCAAACTAGTTTTTCAATGGAAACATGTGGAAGGAACATCCTGAATTTAATATCCATTCTTTTTCCTAAATCTTTCTCAGAGACATTCAACACTTCTGTACTATCATACCCATCTAAAACTACAGCTACCGTACCCTTTGATTCAGAGGTGGTAGCATTGAGAACCTTTTTCCTTTCAGGGCAGTCCCTCTTAAAATGTCCTTCCTTGTGATAGACAAAACACTTTAGTGCTTTGCTTTTAGACTTTGATCTAGACCTCTTGCCTTTTCTTTTCTTGTCCCTATTTTCAGACCTAACCCTCATATTTAACCCTTCCCCTAACCCTGATTTAGATTCAAACTTAGTGTGCAATTCCCTAGAGTGCAAAACGGCTTGCACATCTTCTAAAGTCTGCCTCTCTCTCCCATACATCATAATTTCTTTAATATTTTCATATGTGGAATCAAGAGAACTCAATAAAAGAATTGTCTGGTCTTCTTCATCTATACTAATATCAATATTAGTAAGATCCAAAATAATTTTATTAAATTCATCTAAATGTTCATCAATAAATGTTCCAGGGGTTATTCTAAAGGTGTAGAGTCTAGTCTTCTTATGGAGTTTATTTGCTAGGGATTTTGTCATGTACAAACTTTCTAGTTTTGACCAAACTCCAACTGCCGTATCTTCATTGGCAACTTCCTTAAGCACTTTGTCTCATAGGGACAAGATAATGGCACTATGTGCCTTTTGGAGGATTTCGGGCTTTACTTTATTGGTGGAGGGAAAACTTGGTTTCCCCTCTTGTGACGTGGAAGCCCCCTTCTTTTCTCCGAGAAGAGCCTCCTCAAGCCCCTGCTATACCAAGATGGCACGCATCTTAATTCTCCATAAACCAAAGTCATTTTTTCTGATGAATTTTTCTATTTCAAACCTAGTGGTCCCCATCACATAGCTAGGCTTTGATACCACTTGTTGTGTGTATAAGCTGATTACTTATTTAGATTTTCAGATTTCAATCAATTATAAAACAATAAGAATCTGATTTTACCTAAGCATCAACCACAATCACACCTAAACTAAAACCTGTTTATTTTAACGTGTGCGTGTGTGTTAAGCCTGATCAAGAAAAATATTTTATTCACCAAATAAAATTTAGCAAAGCCTCAATAAATTCATAAAAACATAAACATGTCAATCACACAATCACAAGAACACATTTACGTGGTTCGGCCCAAAAATTGGCCTACATCCACAGCAAAAACTCACATTTGGACATACTATATTAAATTTAGTGGAAATAAATACAAGTACACAGATTTATCCTTTCTTGGCTTACCAATCTCTTATAGAAATCAACCCAAGAATGACTAAAGAAAGCCCCTCTTCGCATTTGCGAAGAACCCTAGATTTCTTCCTATCTTTTTCCCTGATTTCCCTAAAAGAAGCCCTCTCAAGAAACTAGATTTGTGCATTACCTTCCCTTACCCTTGCATGAACCTCCGCTAGAGGCTGGAGATCCCCCCAACGCCGAACCTCCACTGTCGTCTCCTTCTCTTGTGTGCTCCACACTCTCCCGCGCGGCTGAAGACACTTGCTACAAGTGCTCTCTCTTGCTGGTGAAGACTCGCAGCTGAGAACAAGAAGCCTCCTGCGCTTGGGTGAAGAAGAAGCCTCTTGCACTCGGGTTTGAAGCTGCAAAACTAATGTGAAGAAAAAACCCCCGCCCCATGCTGTTTTGTTTTATTTACAATTCAGAAAAATTACATCACTGCCCCTATAGCAAAAGATTTAAAAAAAAAAAAAAAAAAAGCTTTGGATCAAGAAAAGAATGGACTACCTAGATTCTTCAACAGGCTTGACACTCTAAGAATATATATATATATATTGTATATATAATGTTAAAAATGACCCAATATAAAAAATGGTAAAATTTAAAAGCTCAATTTAGGCTCGTGAATAACACTATAAAAACTCAAACTCAACTCATTAAGCTACTTAAGTGTCTTGAACTCAAGTAAAGACAAGTCGAATCAAACTATAAAATAAGTATAGTTCAAGTGATTTGCAAGTAAGATTGAAGCACTTACACTCCTAAGACGAACTACCTCCTAGTTTAATGGACTTCTAGATGATTAACAAATTTATAAAAAAAAGAAAAACTCATAATGACAGTGAGCTACCGAAACTTCCAACACCTTCGTGTATAAAAAATATTTGAATTTGTAAATAAATATTTTTAATACTAAAAACTCACATTAAACTTAAATATATAATAAAAAAATAGCATGATATTTTCATCCTACCATGTTTAAACTTGAACCAGCGTTGCGAAAGTTGTAAATTTTAACCTTGGGTAAAAAAAAGAATTTTCACCGTTGTAATTACACCCGAAAGCCGAAGAAAAGCAAGTTAGAGACAAAAAAGTGGAGCATGGACCCACGTGGGAGACGAGACGTCTCCCCTGGCCAATCAATGAGCGTTCTCTCTGCGACACGTACACAGTGGGTCCACATACGTGGCGCCTCCTAGCGGCCTTTGCACACATGTACGGTCCTCATTAAAGCTAATCATTAAGTTTGTAATTATGTATCCGTTAATTTATTCGGCTCCACATTACGATACGCATGGTGCGCACTGCGCTCCCCGCCCCTCTTTCGCCTTGTCACCAACGCCTTCGTCGTCTTCCTCACCCTCCGCCTGCAAACATCCCCACCTCCCCTCTCTTTTCAGTGTGCGCCACTGCCCTCGTTACCCATTTCCTCTCTCTCTCTCTCTCTCTCTCTCTCTGTTTGGGAGCTATAGATCCATTTTTGGATGCTTGCTGAGTGTTGGTAGAGTCGTAGATTTTTCTGGTCTGAGCTCTCGATTGTGCCGGTCTGCGGTTCGGAGGGGGGGGGGGGGGTTCGAGTCGCCATGGCGACTCGATCTATGATTTTTCTTTCAATGCTGGCGGTTTTTGTGAGTGTGAGGAGTTGCGTGGCGGGGATGTTCTCTTTGAGGCTCATTCACAGATTCTCGGACGAGGTGAAGGCGCTGAGAATTTCGAGGCTAGGAGAGCCGCGGCACTGGCCGGAGCGAGGGAGCGTGGAGTATCTCCAGATGCTGGCGAGCAGCGATCTGCACAGGCAGAAGATGAAGCTCGGCTCACAGTACCAGTTGATTTTCCCGTCCGAGGGCAGTAAGACGGTGTCGTTTGGAGACGAACTTGATTGGTCAGTTGAATTGCTTGAGACTATTTCTTAGTGTCGTCATTACTGCTTACTATTCTTATTATTGGAATGTGAGCTCATGAAAATTCCTTTTTTTTGTTGTTGTTTTCCTGTTGTGTTACCTTTACTCTGGGTTGCAGTTTGACCTTGTGAACCTACTTATATAAGCGAAGCCTCTACGTTATAAATTAATTCAGCGAAAATTTTTAGTACAAGAAATTTAGACTATTATGAAAAGTTTAAAATTTTGATTTATGTAAACGAAACCGCTTAGTTATAAATTTAAGGAAAATTTTTACTGAAAAAAAATTGAAAGAAAATTTTACAGAGATCTTCTGAAATAATAAAAATTTTTTACCAAGATCTTCTGAAATAATTTAAAAGAAAAAAAAAAAAAAAACGTGGTATGATGTTAAAATTGTTTTCTAACAAAATGCTGAAAGAAAGGACGTTTATCTACTGGGAAAGTGGCCGATTCACTGGGAGTCCTTTGAAGACGAGGGAAAATGGTTGATTTCCAATGAAATAACTTAATTGCGTTTTCATTTTATATAAAAAAAATATTCAATGAGATCCATTTGGTTACTAAGTAGTTACAATTTAAGGCAACTCATTACTTGTGTCACAAAATTAACATGCTGGCACAGAATGAGTGATTGTGCACATGCAGGTATGTGATGTGGTGCTATTATGTCCACCTCACTTGATCTAAACCAGTTTATGGATGCTACTATATATGGTTTTCATCCAATTTGATGAGAGTTTGGTGAAGAAATTTAGTTTGACGTGGTATGTATACAGCTTAGAGCACTTATTTAGCTTAAGTTATGCGAACATGGTCCACGGCATGACCCATTACATGTCATTTGCATTACTTTCGTGACTCTTTGAGTGACAAATTGTCTTATATTGAAAATTTAGAACAGAAAATTTTGAGAAACCTAGAGCAAATAGTTGGGACAGAAAGTATATTTAACCTTTTTAAAATTTGCTTGGTATGGGAAATACTCACGGTTCTTGGATGTGAAAGTAATATCAACTGTTGTGTTATGTTATTTTTGATGCTGAAAGTTGTCTTGCGGCTCACATAAGGTATTATTATATGCTTCAACTTGTGGGTCTCACATTGCTCTAAAAGATGCCCCACATGAGTTTATAAGGTAGGATTTCTCTTGAAACCAACATGAGATTTCAGATTCTTGTTCCATACATAAACATAGCCCCCAATGAAGGGAGAGTTGGTGTGTGTCTGCGGTTTAGTTTAAGTGGTGTATGTGTACAATTTAGTTTAAGTTCACACTTCACATGGAAGAAGTCAATTATTGATGCCAAAAGTTGTCTCGTGGTTCACGCCATGTATTGTTTGCTTTGGTTTGTGGGCCTCATGGTTTTGCCCTTAAAGGGTGCCTCGCGTGAGTGGAGTGAACCTTGCTTGTGCAAGTGTTTTCGTTAATTCCCAACCAATATGGGATTCTAGACTTTCATTACATACATCATTAATTGCATAGTTTTGGTCCTTTGAGGAGAAAAAGATTCAAAAAACCATGAAACTTTTCCTTGGTAATTAAATGGTTGTGGAGACTCCCCCACAACCCACAATGTGTTGGTTGACTTATCCATACTATTAATCAAGGAAAGAGGAGGCAGTTTTCAACCTACATCTTCTTCCTTTATTGGCGTCTCTTCTATGAGTTTAAATTTTTTTTATAGAAAATTATCAGCTAATGAATAGCTAGTAAATTTATATTCTTTGAAAAATGACTCACAACTCCCCAATTTCCTTGTGACTCCCTAATAATCTCCCTAAAAACCACACATATGCTCCATGGATAGTTTCAATAAAAGCTCAATCACTTCTTTGACCTAATAGTCAATGTTGCCATCTAAAAATTTGTAAATTAATTTATTATGAAGGTAGGAAGTGCTTTAAAGTGCACGACTGTCGCATACTAATCAAGTGCTTGAAAGCGTAACATGTTCCAAAATAGCATACCTAGCTACCCACTTGTAGGTATGCTTTGAAACAAATTTTTGCTTCTTGAAAAGATTCAATAGTGAGCACTGTTTTTCTCCTTCTTCTTTTCCTTTTCTCCCTCTGCTTCTTTTTCTTCTGTTTATTGTTTGAACTTTTTATTTTATTTTTAACTTCTTATATTTAATAAGTTACTAGCCAAGTTTTTAGTCTTAAGACTTGCCCTAAATTTCCACATATATAATTTTTTAATATTTATTTTACATTGAAAGTAGAATCTGACGATTCTCAATCCGATTCTATGATTTGATTCCGCAGAGCCCTCCAACGATCCCACTTAGAATCCTGATTCTAACAACCTTGCCTCCACTTCCCTATCATTAAGAATTATGCAAGAAATAGATTCCCATAAAAAAACTATTAGGAAAAAAAACATAGTATTAAGCAGGTAGAGTGCATATTTACCTCAATGTGGCAGGCGTTGGTATAGGTACAACAATGAGGTCAACCACTTTGCTTGATATGTGGTATAACCATGAGGAGCTTGGCTGTTTAGCGGAGATTCTTGCTTCTTTTACTCCTCATTCCATGTTAGATGTGAGAATGTGGAAAAGGGGATAATCTAGTCATTTCTTATAAAAAGCTTTCCAGAGCATTTGTTGAAGGCCTCCTCTTATGCTTTTCCTTTGGAATTTGGGATATAATTATTTGGCAAGCAAAAGATCCTTCAAATTAAAGCCTTTGCTTGGAATTTGGTTATTAATTGAATTAGTACCAATCATCTGTTGTGGGTGAGGAGACCTTAAAAGGTTTTTAGTTCAGGTGTGTATTTTGTGTACTTCACTCTGGGGATAATATGCACCTTTCTTCTTTTTCATTGCTAGATTGAGGTGGCCTATTTGGTGTTATTAGTGAGGTTTGGCTTTGTCCACATGTGGAAGGTTCTATGAGGATAGATTTTTGTGGGATGGGGAGAAGTAAGAAAATGATTTTCTGGAGGTTTATAGGGCCCACCATTATTTGGGAGTTCTTGATTAATAGGAATGAGAGAATATTTTTGGATAAGATCACTCCTGTTTTGGTTTGGGATAGAGTTGTTTCCTTAGCATGGTTTGGTCCTTCTTTTTTGGATAAGAAAAATGTTTTTATTAAAGAAACAAGCCAGATACAATGATGGGAGGACAAGATGTCCTACTATCGTAGAGTTAGGTCGCGATGTCTCTCCTTGTCGTCTCTCCTTGTCAACACCCCCTCCCAACTTTGCAATGATGGAAGCTACTTCTTTGCAGCCTTACCTAATCCAGAGAATCTCTCAATCTTCTTCCTCACCTCTTTCTTCCCCTGCCCTCACCTTCTCTTCTTCCTGATAACATTAAACTCTCCCTTTCTACCCCTTTCTCTTCACTGCTTCTTTTTCTGCTCTCTGTGACTGTGACTCCTGCCTTTGTCCATGGCAAAAAAAAAGCATTTGGTGTGGATTGAGAGGAAAACCATCAACTTGGCTATAGAATGGGAGAAGACTAACATCTTGAGGCTCACAGAACATTGTGATGGTCGTCGCAAGTTTATTTTTTTGGGAGATTGAGGAGCTTCCTTGGTTCCTTCGAGCATGGGAAGATTTCTGGAGCTCAAGAAGAGTCACCCCCTTGACTTTGTGGTTTTGTAGAATGAGGAACAAGGAGAAAGCCCTCTTAATCCTGAAGTCGAACAAGCATCGTAGATTTATCTGCCTTATGGAAACTAACAGTGGAGGTTGGAGGCATGTGGTCTTCCCGGAGGGTTTCGATTCGAAGGTGTGGCACAAAATCTCTGATGTTGCAGTTGAACTGGGCTGATGCCTGCTTCCACCCTCATTTTGGTAGCCCAAGGCCTGATTGCAACACAGAACTTTGTTCCCCTCCTTGAATTTGGAGGTTTTGAGGACCTCAGCCCCTGCTGTAATCCCTGTGGCCTTGTCAAAGCCTGCAGCAGCTCTGTCTTGCATTCATTGCACTTGCCCCCATTGCGGCAAACCCCTTCAACTGATCTCGAGAGTTGACCAGCTGCAAGAAATTCAAGTTGGTACTAGAAATTGAGAGCGAAGTGGTTCAAGGATTCCCCATAGGGTGGCTTGTGGGAGTGGGAGGAAAGGTTTTATCAAGGGGTTGGAATTATACTAGGAATCTGGCGAGGAGGCTTTCTTAGTTAGGGCTAATATCATGGACCTTTACTAGCATTTGTATGCTAAGGAGTTTCGGGACATATTGATGGTGGACAGTTTTGATTGGAGCCCCATCAAGACAAACTTAGGGCTTGAGAGGCCTTTTGAAGTTGAAGAAATTAAAAAAAAAAAAAAAAAGTGTTTGAGATGAATAGGGAGAAAGCTCCTGGTCCTGATGGTTTTACTGTGGAATATTTTTCCTTTTTGTTTTTTTCAAGAGAATTTGGAGAGAACATCTTGAGGTGTTTTGAGGAGTTTCATCCTAATGGAATGGTGGAAAATATTGTGACCTCTTACCGTTTTAGCCTTTATCCCTGAGGACAATTAGATATATTAGTCTAGTTAGTAGTCTTTAAGAGATTCTTTCTAAGGTCCTAAGGGACCGTTGAGAGGTTTTGAGGGATGCAGTGAGAGGCTGCAAGAGGTATTGAGGGATACCTTTCCACCCGGCAATGAAGAAAAAGATGAATGTTAGTCTCGTTTCCCTCATGGCACAGCATACAAACGTCTGGGCTAACAGCCTTAAGTGTTGCTAGTCATTTGTATTAGTCCTGTTCAGAACACACGTCCTGATGAAGGCCTGGATCTTTAAGGGACATTTGTTTGCCAATCAGATTTATTCAAATGAAAGGGACTTGGATTTGAAGATTATATAAAATGATTAAGGAAAGACTTTGAAGAGAAAGACCCCTAAGTCCGCGATCTAAAGCCCTCTTGAAGCAGGAATAAAACAATTTAGAACATCCATTAAGAAGTAATCTCATTTACCTCTTGTTCGTTTAGAATTCTAAAGAAATGGAAATCCCAAGAAAGAGAACCACCCTTCTAAAACAAAAAAAGGCTGAAATCGGTTTATTATGAACTGTACGTAGTCTAAACAATTGTAGCACCGGCAGCTCCAATGAAGCCTCTCCCACCCAAGTATCCTTCCATATCCGAAATCTATTTCCATTACCCACTTTAAGAGAGTAAGAGGAGAGAAAAGACAAACTATTTGGGTAACAAACTTCTAGGGGCTTGCATGGGTAATGTTGCCTCTCCCTTTAGTATCTCACTATTCCAACGAATTCCGTACTTGTTCTTAATAATCCAATGCCATAAGGAATTAGACTCTAGAGGGAACCTCCATAACCATCTGTTTTGGAGACCACATCGCCAAGCCCTAGCCCCCTAAGATTTAGGTCTCCTAATCACATCCCAACTAACAAGGTTATCGCTCTTATCTTCTTCAAAACTATACCACTAGAAATCTCTCATAATTTTCTCCAAGGTCCAGGCATCTGGGCACTGTAGCTGGAACTATAAAAAGGGATAAAAAAAAAAAAATGGCAATATTAGAAAGGAACGCACTAATAAGAGTGAACACCCTCTAACCCCGTGGAACAAATGACAGTTAAGCCCTTCTCCAACATTCTAATCTCCTCCCCACTCTCTCAACCATAGGATCCCAAAAAGCAACTGGCAAAGGATTACCCCCTAAAAAAAGAACAAGATGCGATAAAGACCAAGCCAAAAGTCACAACCAGCTAGAAAAACCCTCTAGCTCTTACTACTTAATATTAATATCAGCTCCTACTACTTAATATTAATATCTGCCAAACAGCTGTTGGATAAATTTATCTTCAACCCAGAATCTTCTAAAAAATTCTTAATAAAATAAGGACCTTGCAGAATTCTCAACACTATTCTCTAGGAAAAACGTAGTATCATCTAAAGATGACACCTCCACCCCTCCTTCCTAATCCAAAGGCCCTTCGCACCCTAGGTCCTGAGCATGATTACCATCCTACTCAAGCCATCAACCACCAAAAATAAACAGAAAATGAGAGAATGGACCCCCTTGTCTTAATGCTGAGAAACCCTAAATTAACCCCTAGGCTGACCATCAACAATCATCGACATATTAGTAAAGGCACCATCTCATCTATTTTTGCCAGTCCCAAATGCCTTCTTTTGCATCACCTTATAAAGGAAACCCCAATTTACCATAGAATAGGTTCTTTTCTTTGTACAATTTAAAAACAACATCCTTCTTAGTTCTCACCCCTCCTTACATCCCCAGCAACCTCATTAGCTTCCATAATTGCATCTAAGATTTGTCTATCTGTAACAAAAGCATGGGCCATCATCCCCCACACATCCTTAGTCTTCTTGGCAGAACCTTAGTTAAAACCTTGGGAACACACTGGTCGCTAGACTAATCAGCCTAAAATTCTTCACCCTCCTTGACAGCTACAACTTTCTTTTTTAGATATTGATATTATGGCAGAAAATAGAGACTCCGTGGATGTCATTCAGGCATGCATAAACTGCCTGGTCACTTTGTTATTGAGTTCTCTTAATATCACAATCCTCTCACTGTCACAATCGATCATTTATTTATTTCTTTTGGAAAACAGTGAATTGAAATTTGTTACTTGTTCAACAACTAGGCAGTGATGGAAGTTCTAAGAAATTAGGGCAAGCTTGTAGTCCTTCAATCATTATGCATCAGTCTTCCTAATTCTTATTTTGTGTATGAATCTCAAATAAATCGCTATAGAAACTATGCTTCTTTGTTCTAGAAATTGAAATCTCTGTTTCCAATGTTACAGGTTGTATTACACCTGGATAGATATAGGGACACCAAAAGTTTCTTTTCTTGTTGCTCTGGATTCTGGGAGTGACCTACTTTGGCTGCCGTGTGATTGTATACAATGTGCTCCCCTATCTGCAAGTAACTATCATAGTCTGGTAGGCCATTCTGCTCCAACTTATTGACGCCCATGTTTTCTTTTTCTTTTTAAAACTAACATTTTGGTTTTCAACTCATTGCTGCATTCTCCTATTTACTGCACTTCTTAAATTCTCATTTGATAGACAGTATCCACATCTTTAGACATTGCTACTTGATATGCATTCCTACTCAGGATAAATCTTGCCATTAAGAGAGCAGTTGAGTTTTAAACTATTGTATTTAAGGAATTCTCCAATTATTTCAACATCCCCATCATTTGATTTATGTCTTAATTTTATAAGATTTTTTTTATCCTCTAATGATATGACATTTGAGCAATTCTTAAGCTTGAGTATCTGAAAATTTTTAAATTTCATAATTTTCTTTAAAATATAATATCATAATAAAATAAAATATAGTGTGCCAAAAATAAATAAAATAGAAAAAAATTGGGAATATTATTAAATATCATTAAAGTTTTAAATAAAATATTTTTATTGCCTCATATTATGTTTGAGCCCAGTCATAGAGAGCATACAAGGAGCTTGCATGAAGCAATTGTTTGTAGAATTTCTCATATAGTTAATTTATTTTCGAAGAGAGCCCTTCTTCTTTTTTTTTTTTGTATTTTTATTTTTAATTATTTGGGTTATGAAGAGGCACATTTCTCAAATGTAACTTTGTTTGAAGGTGTTATTTATATGACTCATGATTCCTTTGTACCTCCAAACATGAGCCTTGGTTGACCTCGGCTGTGCATTATTCCTGGAGGTGATCTTTAAGACTTCTCATTGAGTGGCTTTGATTCAGACAGCTTTTGTATTTCAGAGGGCCAATTATTTTGACAGTTGCATTTTAACTTCTGCGAGGAATCTTTAGCCATTAAGATTGTGGGCCTTGTCAGTTGTCTATGCATATGTATACTTGGCAGAATAAAATATTTAAGAATGCCAGCAATTGTTACAATGGAGTAGCAAAGTCTCTGCTAAGACATGCTAACAGGTTTAGCACTTATTTCCAATGATTGATTGGCAGGTGCTCCCACGTATTTTGGGGCATCTATTGTGCAGGATAGAGATCTAAATGAGTACAGTCCTTCTGGCTCAAGCACGAGCAAGAACTTATCTTGCAGCCATCAGTTATGTGATTTGGGTCCAAATTGCAAAACTTCAAAGCAGCCCTGTCCTTATATTGTTAACTACTACTCTGAAAATACATCGAGTTCTGGACAGCTGGTTGAGGACATACTACATCTTGCATCAGGGGGTGATGATGTATCAAACACTTCTGTGCAGGCTTCAGTCGTTATAGGGTATATTCTGCTGTTGCATTAGATTCTTGAAAAAACTTATTAGCAATATCTTTTAGTAATTGAATAAATTTAGACTTACTTCTGTTATCTATCTTCTTGTTATAGATGTGGCAGGAGGCAGAGTGGTAGTTTTTACTCGGACAGTGCTGCTCCTGATGGTCTAATGGGTTTAGGGCTTGGACAAATTTCAGTTCCAAATTTTCTTGCTAAACAGGGATTGGTTCGGGACTCTTTCTCATTGTGTTTTAATGAGGACTTTTCTGGGAGAATTTTCTTTGGGGATCAAGGATTAGCTACCCAGCAATCAACCCCGTTCCTGCCTTTGGATGGAAAATAGTACTACCCGGCTATTCACTTTCTAATTGTTTCTTTCTGTGTCCGTTTGTGTGTGTGAGGGTTGGGGTGTGCCTGTATGCACAAATCTCAGAGCACAGATATTCACTTCTTGGTGGGCCTTGTTCTCGTGTAATTTTCTTCCTCTGTATTTTAGCTGATTAACTTAAGTGTATTTTTTTTTTCAGTATGACCTACATTGTTGGAGTGGATTCATGTTGTATTGGGAGATCTTGCCTTGAGAAAACAAGCTTTAAAGCTCTTGTGGACAGTGGGACGTCATTTACAGCTCTTCCAGATTATGTCTATGAAAGAGTTGCTAAGGAGGTATTTTCTTTCTGTTTAGCTCTATGAGAAATTCAATATGAATATTTCTAATGTGATTGCCTATGATGATAGTTTGATAGCCAAGTGAATGCAGTGAGTTCTAGCTTTGAAGGATTTCCTTGGGAGTACTGCTATAGTTCCAGGTAAATTTGCATGAAATGAAGAGAGCTTTGGCAGGCTGTGCTTGTTCATAATGGTGTTATATATGGTAACTTTCTGGTAAATTTGTTGTTTAGTTCACAGGATTCACTTAAGATTCCATCCGTGATGTTCATGTTTGGGTTGAACAACAGTTTTGTGGTCCGTAACCCTGTTTTTCTGATCTCTGATGAGCAGGTGGTACTCAAAACTTTTGATATTTTTTATATGAATTTTCAAGTGCTAAAACAATTTATAACAATATATGTCATGCTTTGTTTTGTTTTCTTGTTGAATTTGGTTTAATCAGCTGACTGTGTTCATGTTTTTTACTTTCCTTTTGTTTTCATCGCATGAATTATGAAAACAGCTGATTTGCACTTGCATATCAGAAATCAAAATCTGGGTGAAGTGTTTTTAGAATGAAATCTAAATTGACGTCATTAATGGGATTTTGACTATTTGAGGGTTGGCCTTGATGCATTGTTAGGGTTACCTGCTTGCGTGATTGTGACTTGGGTGTCATGAGTTCAAATTGCAGAACTAGCTTTTTTGAATGTGCGGCTAACTGGCTAAGGCTGCATCTATGTTACCTAGAATGTGGAATGTTTCCTTCATGGAATGGGAACAGGTTGTGGTACAGCACATGCTCTAAAATGTGGAACGTTAGGGGTATACTTATATATTAGATATATAAGTGAAAAAGATGTAATGGCACTCGTGGGATTATGTTGAAGTTTTTTTTTTCAAAATGTAAAGAGATTCTCTTCCTTTGAGAAAAATAGATTAATAATGACTGAAAAATAGGATTAGGATGCGATCATTTTCCACTTTGACTGGTAAAAACATAAGTTATGTGAAAAATATTAAACTAAAACTTTGGATCATAGTTTTAAGAACTGGACCAGACCAGCCAGTGTTGACTTGAATCGGAACCGGCCAAGTTATCGGTCCGGACAGGAGGCTTGAGCCAGATTTTGAGTGAACCGGTGTCAACCTGATCAAACTCAGGTGACTCGGTCCAACTTGGCAAGACCCGGCGAGTCAACTTGGTTTGATTGGGTTTTCATTAAAAAAAAGGAAATTGCTGCATTTTGCAGCCTCTGGGTTTGAACTCAGGACCTCATACTTGACATGAAAGAGCCCATACCACGTGAACTGATTTATTTTGCAATTAAATGACCACAGTAAATTTATATACATGTAATATACACATCTAAACTATTAAATTCATCAAAATTTTTAATTTTTTATCTTTAAGTTTTTGTTTGAAACTTTAAAATATTAAGAAAAGTAAAATTAAATATAAAGGAGTTTAAAATTTTTATACTTGGTTATGCAAAGTGAAAAAAATAACAATAGATATAACAAATTAATTAACAAAACTTTGATTTTGTACAGTATTGAATATTAACATTTATTTTTTCTTAATTAAATTTTTACTTTTAATGTAAAAATATTCCTAAAGATGAATTTTCTACTTTTGTTTTCTTCAAAATAAATTCTTGATCCAAAACTATGCTGTAATTAAATTTAAAGTAAATAGAACTCTATATTACATTTAATATTTTATTGATCAATCAAAAAAATTTACTCTTTTAAATAAATTCGAAATAACAATGCTCTCTTCACATTATTATTTAATATTTATTTATTTAACTTTTAATGATGATAATAATTATCAATATAGACATTCTTATTATACACACACACACACACACACACACACACACACACACACACACATATATATATATATAAAAATCACCGGTTCAACCACCAGTCCAATTGGTTGAACTGACCAGATAGCTTCACCGGGTTGCTCACTGGTTTGGGTTTTAAAACTATGCTTTGGATCATTAGATTTAGTGTTTCAGAACGAAAATGTACCATGTTTCGGAATGTTTGTATCACCCACGGTTTGCTTGGATGTTATTGTTTTTTGGTAACATGGGTTGCATACATACGACCCTCCCTAAACCTTGCCTTGACAAGGGCCTTAATGCACCTTTTAACTGTTGAACCAATACGTCGAGACTATTTTTTGAGGGGTTGCATGGGTACACTACAACAAGAACAACAACCAAGCCTAAGTCCCACTAGGTGGGGTCGGCTACATGAATCCTTTTCCGCCAATTTATGTAATCATGGGCAATTTTTTGCCACAAATTCAGGGCTATTAAATCCTTACTATCGATTTCAAGTTATTTTAGGTCTATGCTTACCCTTTCTACTATCCCTCACAGTAACTAACTCACTTTTCTTTATTGATGCACTATTTGGCCTACGTTACAGGTGTGCAAAATCATCTAAGCCGTCCCTCCCTTATATTCTACAGGAGTTATGGTTAACTTACCGCGAATATGTTCATTCCTTAATTTATCTTTTAATGTTATACCACTCATCCATCTTAGCATTCTCATCTTGGAAAGTTTTACTTTTTGGATATATTGTTTCTTAGTCGGCCAACATTTTTATCCGTATAGCATAGTTGGCCTTACAATCATCCTATAGAACTTACCACGATTACACAACACGCTTGAAGAACTTTTTCATTTTATCCAATCTGCTTTAACTCTTTGCATTATATCTTTTTCATTTCTCCTTCAGCTTGCATAATAGATCCAAGATATTGAAATTTACTAGTGCTATTGATTTCTTCATCATCAAGTTTAACCGTGTCTCTAATATTCCTCTTATTGTGATTGAAATTACATTTCATATATTTTGTCTTATTTCTACTTATCTTAAAACCTCTAAATTCTAAAGCTTTTAAATTCTAAAGTTTCTCTCCATAATCCTAACTTAGATTTACTCCACCCCTAGTTTCATCAATCAAGACAATATTATGTGCAAACAACATACATCATGGAATCTCATTTTGGATACTCTTAGTAAGTTTATACCTCACTAGAGTAACAAGATAAGGACTCAACTAAGATTCTTGATGTACTCCTATTATGATTAGAAATTCCCTAGTCTCTCCACTTGTAGTCCTAATGCTAGTTATTATTCCATCGTACATATCCTTTATGACATACTACGTACACATTTTTTTTTTCCCTAAAACCCAACATAGAACTTTCGTGGGTACCCTATCATACGCTTCCTCTAAGTCAATAAATACCATATGCAAGTTTCTCTTCTTTTTCCTAAACTTTTCCATTAATCTTCATAAAAGATATATAGCTTTTGTAGTAGATCTCGTAGGCATAAAACCAAATAGATTTTCTGAAGCTTTTGTTTCCAACCTTGATCTTTGTTCAACTATCATTTCCCACAGTTCCATTGTATGACTCACAAGTTTAATTTCACAATGGTTATTACAAATTTAAATATCTCCGTTATTTTTATATATAGATATTAAAGTGCTTTTCCACCATTTATCGCACATTTTCTTAGTTTTTATAATTTTGTTAAATAAATTAGTTAACCATATAATTCCATTATCACCTAGATATTTCCAAACTTCAATTGGATGTTATTCGGTCCTATAACATTTCCATTTTTCATCTTTTTTAATGCAAACTTAACTTCATAACTCAAATTTTGCAAATAAATATCATATTTTTAACCTTTTCCTCATTTGGCACTTCTAAGTTTAAGATTTCTACTTGGTTCTCATTAAATAACTTACTAAAGTAATTTTCCATCTTTCTTTCATGTTTTCGTCTTTAATCAAAACAATATCATTCTCACTTTTTATACATTTTACATTACTTAAATCCTTGCTCTTTCTTTCTCTAACTCTAGCAAGTTTAAATATGTTTCTTTTTCCTTCTTTTGTATCTAATTTAGCATATAAATTATTCAATGATCTATGTTTAGCTTCATTAACGACCTTTTTTTCATCTTTTCTTGCCTCTTTACTTTTCAAAGTTTTTTATGTTTTTACATTTTACTATGTTTTATACTAATTTTTTTTTGTCTTTCCAACTTTTTGGACATCTTGATACGACCACCAACTTTCTTTGTTATTCAAGAATCTTCCTCTTGATTCACCTAAAATTTATTTTGCTATCTTTTAATGGAGTTAGCTATCCTACTCCAAAGAGTGTTTGTCTGCACCATCCTTTATTGTCCAATCACCATTTTTGATCATTTTATCTTTAAATTTTATTATATTTCTCCCTTTAGGTTCCACCATGTAGTTCTCTTGCACTGATTTATATAATCCTTTCTCTTCTATTTTTTATTTCGTATATCTAACAATAAAGTTCTGTGTTGTGTAGTTAAGCTTTCACTTGAAATAACTTTATAATCCTTACATAATAAACGATCTACCCTTCTATTTAAGAAAAATTCTATTAAACTTTTATTTTGTCCACTTTTGAAGTTTATTAGGTGTTCTCTTTTCTTAAAGCAAGTATTCATTGTAATAAAATCATATGACATAGCAAAATCTAAGATCATATCCCCAAACTTATCTTTATCTCCATATCCATGTCATCCATGTATTCTCTCATAACCATGGATTTAAATCGCGGTAGCGGGTAGCGTAACGTAACGGTAACGGGTGTAACGGGAAGCAAGAGTAGCGGATGTTACATAACGACAAGCGGGTGTAACGGCCGTAAATTTTTTTGAAGCACGCACAACCTTGTGCATATTAGCGGATTTGCATGTTTTAATCTTTTAGCCCTTCTTATAAAGAGTTTTAGTGTATTTTGGATCCTTTAGTTTGTGTAACTAAGTTATTTGGTAAGGGCAACAAGTTTACATTTGTTTTAAACCACCATTAATAGAAAAATTATATGTGTGTGCGTATTTATACTTCTCATTGTTCTTATCTGTGATAAATTCTTATGTGTGCTAAATTAATTAATAAGACAAAATACATTATACACTCCATTAATCTATTAGACACATAAGACATACGAATAATACAAATATAAAATAGTTAGAAAAGAAAGAAGGTTGAAGTTGAAAAATATAGAACATAAATATCACATTACTAATATTATCAAAATAAAATATTTTCCTTAAAGTTAGTATTTTCAAATTGTTAATTAATGCATCTATTGTTAGTATTTAAAGAAATAGTAAATTTTGTATCATTGTCATCCTCATTATAATCTTTTCCCCCTCTTGCCACTAGGTATATTGAGAATGATTTATGAAAGAGAGGGAAAAAGTGAGAAGAAAAAGTAAAAAATAAAATATTTTTTTGGTGTAACAGTCTTGTAGCGGTTACGTAACAGCCGTAGTGGCCTTTACGTAACGGTCACGGTCCGTAACAGCCGCTACGACTGTGATTTTTCTTCCCATCGATTTCACGGTGTGTAATGGTATCGGTAACCCAAAAAACCATCACGTAACGGTCGCAGCTTTTATTTAAAACCATGCTCATAACTTTTATTATTCCTTCCAATATGTCTATTCAAATTTGCTCTTATAATATTTTCTTAGTCTTCCATGTATCCTCTCATAATCTATATTATATTACATTGATATTGCCTTTTTATGCTTCTGTGATCAATCATATTGATTTGCCTCATGGTGTGTAATTAAGATTTTCCCCACTCTTTATGGGAATGCAAATAAATGTAAAAGCAGTTATTTTTCAATAAAAAGAGGTTAAATTGGTTATTGAGGCTAAAAACTGGGATATAGTTGTTGGAAGTTCTTAAAGTTGTAGGCCACATTTCAAAGAATCACTGATCTAATATCAAGGGAGGAAGGACGATAGATGAAACTTTGAATAAATGGGAGAAATAGATTCATGAACTTGTGAAGATTAAATAAAAAGTCAAAAACATTGATATATTGACATTTTATGGAGTTGGACCTCTCTTTACAATCAAAGGTAACCTGAATATCAAAGAAGCATGAACAATATGCATCTAGCCTGCAGTATGAAAATATGAATCATAGTACAAGGGTTTTTTATTATATTTTTTAATTTTTTTTAATTTTTTTATAGTTTGGTGGAGAAGGGGTCCAAGTTGAGTTAGTATATGAGAGAAATGATATATATTTAATTTTTGGAGTTGCAGAGACCTCAATTTTGCTAGCTAATGAATTATAGATTAGAACAGAACATTGTGTTTCAACTTATGGATTAATATGGAATCTTTTAAAGAGAAAAACAAATCAAATCTACAGAATAGGTTCATGTGTGAGTTTTTTCCTTTTTTCTTTTCTTTGTTGGGTGCCCAGGGATTTTTTTGGGGTAGTGTGATGGTTTGATTTAAGTAACTGGTAGTAATAATGAGACCCTTGACATATCTTGACCTGTTTATCTTGGTTACCTTCTTATTTTTCCCTTGAACAAATCAGTGTACAAATCAACGACCAAAAAACATCAAACCAAACCTTAAGAGTCGCTAGGCGAGTTCGTCTAAACAAATTAGTGTAATAATTTCAAAATTTTGACAAACTTAATAACATGTTAAAGAAAATCCTAGTATAGAGAACCATTGTATGTGAGAGGACTTTATAATACTTCATTAATTGATGGATCGAGTTGAGAATCTTCTTTCATGATACTTGACTAGAGTTGACTCCTACAGTGGTTTCTCATACTTCATAAAAGTTACCATAAAATGCTTTTGTTTTCCCCTTAATTTTTTTATCTACCTACAAGTCCTTTTCCTTCACCCAACTTTGTAAAGTTCATTCTAGGGAGCTTTCGTGTCTAGTATGGAATTTTAACTTGCAAAGATCCTAAAGCAGAAGAAGAGTTATGCTAAAACTGAATTAAATTAGTATGTTTTTAGTTCTTGTTCCAGCTGCAGAATATAAATTTGAAATTCTTATTTAATTCTTAATTGAATTTAGCAGTGGGACTTTAAAATTTTAAACTAAATTGAATGAGCTTGCTCGTACTCATTGATTGCATCCTGTCATGAATTAGTTTCTAGCTGTTGAGTGTGCTGAAATTGTCTAATGTTCAATGATCTACTGCTTGTTGGATGCATGAACATATTGTCTGCCTTGGGCATAACTGTATAAGATGATAATTAAGATGCAAACTGCTTTTAGATGCTGCAACGTTTATGTACTATATATTACTATGTTGGTGCCAGGGACAATTTGATTTCGAACTCCTTTGGTTCACTTCTTTTTCAGTAGTGAATTTTATTTTAGTGTTGATTTGAATAGCGATTGACCATTACCTTGTAGTCTCTGGAGTATGAAACAGTTCAGTTTTATGTATGACATCTGTGAGCTGCGGAGCAATTGATTGAAACTGTAATGAAATTGCAAGTACAGATAATATCTAACAAGGTGATTATTGTGGTGCAGGGAATTGTTGGATTTTGTTTGGCCCTACAGCCAGCAGATGGAGATATTGGAACAATTGCACGTAAGTGTGCAGAATGTTTCTCAGTGGATTTGGTCATCTTTTCTGTTTAATATGTAACCTCACAACTGCTGTTACAGAGAACTTCATGACAGGATATCAGATGGTCTTTGATAGAGAGAATTTGAAGTTGGGTTGGTCATCTTCCAATTGTAAGCATTCTAAATTTTCCAACTATAGTTCAGGAGTGCCTTACGACTAATTGCACATTTGAGGAATAGATATTTCATTTCCAGAAATTACACCATTAACTTGTTGGTTTCAACTCGTTTTGTTCTTTTGTTTTCTTCAAATTTACGGAGAGTAACTGGACAAAATAAGCAAATATTTTTGTCAGTTATTGTTGAAAGATGGAGAAATGTTTGCATTGCTAGAAGAAGGGTTGCACTTTGGGACTTATTAGGGAGACAAAGCCCATACTTTATCTTTATTTGATTTGTTTTTAGTAGTTCAACATTGTGGAGCTCATAGATACTCGCATGTGCAGGTACAGATCTTGGCAATATTAAACAAATGCCCCTGACTCCATCCCCAGTTGTCAGACCGCCCAATCCATTACCAACTAACGAGCAGCAGAGCAGCCCCCAGGGGCATGCAGTTGCTCCTGCCCTTGCTGGTAGGGCTCCCTCTCGATCCTCATCTGCCTCGACACAGCTTCTTTTGACCTGGTGTAGTTTGTCTGTCAGATCACTTCTGCTAGTATATCTACTTCCTATGGCCTTCTGACTTGTTGGACTTGCTCATTCTCTGATAGGGTTATTAGAATTCTCTCTCTGGCCTTACATGTAAATCTAGCTTTTTATGTGAAGCTCTCCTGTCCCCCAATGTTATCTTTTTCATTTCTAGGTCGAAATTGTGGGGGTTGGTAGGAAAATATATATGTATCTCTTTACTTTCTTTATGTTTCAGACTTCTGGGGAATTTTCCCCTCTATATATATAGTGTACTGTTTTCCTTTGGCTTATTAAATACTTATTTATTTGTTCATCAGCCTTCCCAGTCCATGTATCGTTGCATCATTATCTTTTTGTTGAGCTACTCTTTCGTTCAGAAGATTTTCTGATCACCACCCCTCGTTTTTTTTTTTTTCATTCTTTCCTTTGTTTTCTCAACTGGACGGGAAGGAATTAACATAATGATTCATACATTCATCTGGTTGTAAAAAACAGAAAGAACAAAGTGATTCTTAATTGAGAAAGCATATGGACGAAGTCCAAACTAAGTTAGGCAGCTCATGGATGCTTTTTGGAAGATTGGTAAGAATGGTCAGCTAGGTGTTTTTGCAACTTTTGTTACATAGTTTGTGGTTGGAGTGTTGGACTAGCTACTTTGGCTGTTCTTTTTTGGTGAGTGCTCTAATCTAGTTTCTGATGTTATATTTCTACTGCAACTTATTTTAAGTCTGTTTTGTTTTTCTCCATCTTATTATCATTAACAATTCATTTGGTGCCTCACTTGTCTTACATTTTAACTTGTAAGCATTCAAACCATCTTAATTGCCCTTGTTATATTTTTTAGATGCTACACATAATTTCCTATGGATGTGATTATTTGACCATTCTCATCCTTGCAATTTTCACTTTTTGGTATGGTATTTACTATTTATTGACATTCTGAACTTGCTTTAGCTGTTTAATGGTCACCACTTGGAACACCTCTATATTTATCTGACTTGTTTTGATGTGTCCAAACATATTTGAAACACTTTTTGATTTACCCAAACTTGCTTTAATTCTACCAGTCACCTCTTTAATTTTTTCTCTCAGCTCACATGATATGTATAATTGTGAGATTTCGAAATTTGCTTATGCGGCAGTGATTGTGAGCATGAATTTCAGATCTTGAATTTGAATTTAGATGGGTTTGGACAATCAATTTCAAATCCTAGTCTCTCCAAACACAAGGAGAGAATTCTTGACCATCAAATATAATATTTGTCTAATATCCTTCTTAATTGAGATCATACTTTGTTTTATTTCTAGTTATCTAGAATTCTCTTAGTTCTAGAGCCTTGTTTTATTTCTAATTGTCTTAAGTTTGTCTTAGTTTCATGACTTTATTTATAATTTTAACATTAATTTTTTTACTCCATTAACATCATCATGATATCATTTACAAACAATATACACAAAAGAACTTTAGTTTGGATCGTTTATAAACAAGTTATGTCAACATTTTGATACATTCAACCAAATTGGTCTTTGTGTGAAGTACTCTTTCTCTTATTATTTTTGTTTTCTAATTTGTTTTCACTGTATCATAAGATAAATTTATAGCTTTTGTAGTTTAATCTCTTGGGTGTGGATTCAAATTGATTTTTAAAGACTCTAGTTTTTAACTATAATCGTTGTTTAATTATTCTTGAAGTTTCATTAGATGATTTGTAAGCTGATTTAAGGGTAGAAATGGCTTTGAATATCTTTTGTTCTTTTTTATATTTTTGTATGTAGGTATTGAAGTGTTTTTTCAATGTTCATCTTACATTTTTTTTTTTATTCCTTATAGTATTTATTTAATAAATTTTTACTCAGTCGTCTCGTAAATAATTCTAAACTTTGATTCGAACGTCATCAAATCCTACTATTTTTTTTTTTTTCATTTTTTAAAATCTTCTTTAAAACATACTTAAATATATTGACTTTAATCTCGCTAACCTCAAATTTCTAAATTTTTTTTATTTGTTAATTTTGATTTCAGTCTTTTACTTGGTTTTCGTTGAATAGTAAATTAATTAATTAAACCAAATTCGCCTTCTCTCCGTTGTATCTTCTTTAATTAAAATGCTATTATACATATTTTTTAGGGTAAAAGATACTAATCTTCTTTAGGATTTTGGTAAACAGACTATGACATTCCTTGAAGTTTTAAAAATTTCAGAGACTTATTTTTAGGTTTTAAAATTTTTGGAGACTTTCCTTAAGATTTATTAAAAAGACACAAATATCCTGTTGTAATTTGTAAAAGGATTAGTGTTTTTTTTTGGGAGAGGTGTGTGTTTTTTTGATAAATATTAGAGGAGATTTTTGACATTTTAGAAATCTTATAATAGGTTTAATATTTTTGAAATCTCAGGAGATGTCTGTCTTTTTGCTAAACCTTCTAGGAAGGTGAGCATTTTTGTATGATACCTTAATGAGGTTTTTGGTTGATTTTTTTTTTTATCAAATGTTAATAATAATAAAAATATTATTTTACTATAATTAAAAATTTTATAAAAAATAAAATAAAATAAAATTTTATTCACTATTTACTATATATATATATATATATATATATAATATTTTTAATAATTAATTTAATATTTGATAGCATGAATTTTAAGGTTTTAATTTAAATTTGCTCAATATAATTTTATACTTTCATTTTGTTAAAGTTTATATAAAATCAAATCAAGAGCTCAAAATTCATATTTTCAAATGAACATAAATATAAAAATGTGAATTTATTTATATGTACTTTTTATTTCTTTAGGTAGTGTTCAGGAGTATGAATTTCGAACCTCAATGTGTGAATTTGAATAAATATATATATAATTTTATATTACATCTTATTTAAATTTAGTTTAACTTTAAATTTAAAAATCTTTTCAAATATAAAATTATTATTATTATTATTATTATTATTATTTAATAATTTCGAAGCGAATCTACCCCTAGATTTCATTAACCTATCCTCCTTTAACCCTACCATGGTGTTTTTACTAGGTGGACAGCAACGTAATTGTCATTTTGATATTAATTGTGGAAGCCAAGACGGTCCAAGTGACAGCCTGTGTTCCCCCAATCAGTTGAAAATGATGTCATTTTGAGAATTGATTAATATTGACATTGTCTTCTAATATGGTGGAGCCCTAAAGATCAAACATGGATCCTTCTCAAAATTACCCAATTGAACTGAATTATTCTGCTACATTTAGAAGCATGTATTTTTAATTTTGAATTTGAATCTGTATGAATTTAAAAAAAATTTCAAACTTTTAATTCAATGCCTTTCCCGAACATAGATTTAGAATTGTTCGTAAAACCATTCAACCCGAACTAACCCAATACAACTCAACTCAATCGAATCCAAATTGCTCACAACCAACTTATAGAAAGCCCTACCTAAAGATCATTGATAATTCTATAAGATCTCTTATTGGGCAGGTATCATATAGTAACTGTCGAGCACCCTAAAGTTCCTATATCTCTTTCTAATTTCTCTCGAAGTTTGAGTTAAGACTTTTAATGTATAACTCTCAAGTTTAAAGCCCGAGAAATTATCATGACTTGACTATACATTCTATTTGACTCATAATTCAATGTAACAAATTTAAATATTTGTACCCTTACTTTGGGGGGGCTAAAACTAGTTAATAAATAAGAACTTTGACCGTTTTGATAATGAATTATGTGATAAACTATATAACTATAGAATTTTGTATTTACCTTATAATATATATTATCATGTATTATTATAATTAACGACAATAGATACGGTATAACATTATGATACTATTAATGTTTTCATATGATAATTCAATACTTTAATATTAAAAGAAGTGTCTTTATATTTTATTATGGCATGCTATTAAAGTAACTCTTTAGTTATGATGCTTGAAAACTTTATGGTATAAATTTAATTTGTTATATACTATTAATAGTGATAAACATATAAATATTTATTGCATATTATTCTTACTTTCATATAACAAAGATATTATATATCATCATAAAATAACTATTTTATTCTTAAATATAAGATTTTTCAATAGTTCATTTTAAAAGAATATCTAATGTTTAGACACTTGTTTGGTACGCAAGAATAAAAACAAAAAAAATTAACTTTTATGTTGCTATCCACTTTTTCATTTTACTGAAATTATTCAACTCTTGATCCAGTCTTTACTCATTGCCAAACATTGCCCTATCTTATTGTCAAGTGTTTTCATTCAATAAAGTTGCTCCGAATAAGTAGTGCAATCTTACATAAATTTCGTGACAGTATTCTATTAAATCCCAGACATATAAGTTTTTGTCCAACATAATTTCAAGTTATTTTTGTAAGAGAAATGCTTAACATCACATGTCCATGAGGTAGAGACTTATCGAGAGTCGGCAGAGACCCTACTTGTGTTATACCCTCTTCTCTCACCACGTGAACCCATAATAATCACGGGCTCATAATGTATATCATGTCTTTATTAAAGAGTTATGACTTCATAACTTGTGCCTGCCCCATGTGCCATTCAGTTCATAATATACTGATAAAATGATATTATGAAAAAACTTCTAAAAAGTTTAAATTTATAATTTTTAAAAGCTTTCTAAAAGAGTTAAAACAAAAAA
Organism: Malania oleifera; assembly: GCF_029873635.1. Taxonomy (NCBI): domain Eukaryota; kingdom Viridiplantae; phylum Streptophyta; class Magnoliopsida; order Santalales; family Ximeniaceae; genus Malania; species Malania oleifera. The sequence continues at coordinate 12,628,028 of NC_080423.1, read as the reverse complement.
AATATATACTTATCAAATAAGTTAAATTTAATTTTTACTTTTAAAAAGAAAATGACAATAAAAGGGATCAAATTCACTCTTTAACTTAGCCTCTAAACTAAAAACCAAAATAAATTCTATTTTTTAGTGAAAAAAAAAATGAACTGTTTTGGATAAGACTGTAGGGAATCCATATTGCTCACTAATGTCAAAAGGAATCTAGCTATATAAATATGGATAGGCTCATGCAGTAAGTGCAGGCTACTATAGGTTGCTCCACGACAAATTTAGGTCATCAATCAAAATTCAACTTTATTTATTTCTTTATTTATTTATTGAAGGTTCACTGGTTGAGTTTGATAATATATATATGACTTTTGTTAAACCGTCTTTTGACCATGAACACTTGAAAGGAATCAAATAAGAATGACTTAAAGGACTCGGGTGTACTCTGGGGATTACTCTGATGGGAATAGGAGGTTCAAATTACAATAATAAGTGAAAAGTGAGTGAGCATGAGATGCTTACCTCCTCCTAGGATCCCCTTTTTATAGTGATAGATGCACACCCTGCTTCAACTTAGTATTTATAAGTGTGTTATTATGTTTAGGGGGTTGTAGATAACTTAAGGACGGTTATATAGAATATCAATAGTGGTTTTGTAACTGTATCGGGAGGTTACGAATAACTCAAGTGCAGTTATGTGAGGTATCAATGGTATTTTTGTAACCGTATCCCCTCATTAGAATATTTACTAATTTTGGGTGTATCAGGTCTCAAATTTTAATAACTAGAATTCTCATTTAAAAGATAAAAAAAAATTTAAAATTATCTTGCTAGTCTTTGAATTTTAAATATATATATATATATATATATATATATATATATATACAATGTTGTATAATATCTTTTAAACATTTGAATAATTTATTAGGATAAAGAGTGTTCCTCGCTATCCTTCTCGACTTGAATACGAAGATTTAATTTTGATTGGAAAGTCATAACCTTAAAACTTGAATTGCAAGGCTAATTAACAAATTTTAAGTTTACTAATGAGCCGCCCTAAGGTTATAAACATAATTATATCATTTTTTTTTATTAATTTTAAGTCACATAAAAGTCATTTGCTGTCGTTCATTCTTAATTACATTATAAGGTGAATCATGATTATTATGCATTTGGGGGTATATAGAAGTGATATTTCATTCAGTTTAAAATAGCTAATTAATATGAATTAGCAACTTTTAAGTATGCACTTTTACTCTTGGTAAAAATTTAAATTTTTTTAAAAGGTATTTTCTTACCGCACGTGCCTTTGCACATGCAACTTGCGAAGGTGAAAGTATTGGCGGCCCTCAAGCGCGCGCTAAAGCATCACGTAATTACAAAAACAGATTTAAAAGTCATGTGAGTAATTGGCATCAAATGATTTTTCATATACTTTCATATGCTTGTGTTTTTAAAATGTATTCTTTATTCATGGCCTATTTAATACTAACATTTTATTTGGGGTAAAAGCATGGTGTTTGGAAATTTTAAAAAATAAAAATAATGAAATTTAAACACAAATAAAAATACAAATATAATCACGATTCACAAATAGGCGGATGCAGGAATATCTCACTTCTTTAAGGAGATTCAACCCCTATGCAGCTTTTTTGGCTTAACCCCTGAACTAGTACAGCAGAACTCTTCGAAACTTGTCTCCCCTAGGATACAATAGCTTGATTTGAATCGTATGACTCTCTCCAATTCTACACAAATGGAAGAGTCCAAAGCTTTACAAAAAAAAAAAAAACATTTTTCTTTGTTTGTCAAATTCTCTAGATTTGAAATAAGTATGACATGATAAGAATGATGTGAAGAGAGTGACGTGTAGTGCTAATGCATGAAGGTTCTATTTATAGGTACAAAATGACCTTTCATTCTTCATACACTTAATAATTAAGATTTATATATATTAAATAGGTATACACCTAATTTTGAGATGCACTCACATAATTAGTCTTATGAATTTATAATATATATGAGTGAATGATTTAAGTAAATGTAGATACATAACTCATTCCAAGATACATACTCTTTTCCAAGACAATAAATAAAGTAATTGTTGTGTAAAACCCCAAATATGCATAACAGTATATATATATGCGCGCGCGCGCTTGTGTAAAAGGACCAAACACATAATGCAACACTTTAATGATGAAAAATAAAGAACAATTGACAACCACAACAAGTAAATGAAAGCAATAATAATAACAATAACAATAACACTAAGAATTATGTGGTTAAGCAATGCTTACATCAACGGGAGCAAACGTCAAGGATTCATTATCTTCTTGTGTAAATTACAACAGCAATACAAGAACCCTCTTAATTATCTCAACAACCATCAACCAACACTCTAAATATATCACAAATGACGTATAAATAGAGTTCCCAAAGGTTTTCCCTCCAAACCCCAACCATACTAACGTTCCCCATTCAAAATTCAAAATTTGCACTAGGTGTCCCTAACCAAACCGTCAACGATTTTAAATAGAATAGAAACACTGCCCCAAACCATCGACAGTTATAGGGCTACCGTCGATGGTTTGCCCCGCTGTACTACTACACCTTGATTTCCTTCATGCTTTCCTTTTGTGTATGTTATCCACTCAGTATGTGAGCCACAATTTACAATAATAATAATAATATTAAAATGCACTAACAATTCCCCCCTCATTTTAATATTTTGTATGTACCATGCATATAAAGAGTTTATATGAATAATTAAACATAAGGAGGGTGTGCTCTGCATTGAACGATAACCTTTACTCTAGAGCCAATAGTGGTCTCAGACTTGAACAATGTCTGCTCAAGGGAAATAAATTATCACTGTTCATACATAATCATTCAGGTTTTGACATAAGCTTTGATAACCAGCACGTTTCGGACTTGTGCTAATCCCAATTTCATGAGCATATTTGAGAATAAGTCCAATTCTCATAGAGAGCGGCCCCACTCTCATGCTCACATAGGTGAAATCTGTCAAGGGTGCTCCTATAACTCTAACATCCCAGTCATAAAAGATACAAATTATCATTAAGAGTTTTAAAAACTTAGCCTCCTCCATTACAGGATAAATGCACTTACACCATATGTATAAGTTTTAAAAATAATAGTACATTTCTCACGACCACCATATGATTCGTTCTTCTTGTTTAACCCAATTACATGATCTCTAATCCTTGGATTGGGTATCCTCATACGTGGTTTATGATTTTATGAATTTTAATCTCATCCCCCTTGATGTATTCTAGAAACTTTCTCTTGCTAAGGCCTTAGTTAATGGATCTGCAAGATTCTCAGAAGATTTTATATGACTCACATTAATGATGCCCTTACTCAAATATGATCTCACAGTACTGTATTTTCTTCTTATGGGTCTAGATTTACCGTTATAATAACGGTTATTCACTCTACCAATTGCAACAGTACAATCACAATTAATTAGGATATGTGATATTGGTTTTTCCCAAAATAGAATTTCATACAACATATCTCTCAACCAACTTGCTTACTCACTAGCTGATGCTAAAGCAATAAGCTGAAGCAATAAGCTCAGCTTCCATAGTTGAGTTAGCAGTTATTATTTATTTTATTGATTTCTAGCAAATAACACTACCACCTAAAGTAAAAATATAACCAGTGGTAGAGAAAGAATCACTTGACAAAGTATTCCAATCAGCATTACAAAAACTTTCAAGTATAGCAAGATACTTAGTAAAAAAAAAACCATAACTTTTGGTACAAACTAAATATTTCGTTATATGTTCAAGAGCATTCCAATGTTCTCTACCCAGCTTCCTTGAAAATTTGCTAAGTATTCATACTACATATGCAATGTGAGGTCTAGTTAAATCGATTGAATATCTTAGACTTCCAATAATGCTATTATATTCCTTTTGTTTAACCACTTCATTTTCATTATCAATAGGAAATAAGTGATTACTTGAATCAAAAGGAGTAGTAACATGCTTACACTTATCGTAGCCATATTTATTCAAATTTTTTCAATGTAATGCGACTGATCAAGAAATATACCATCGCATGATCTTGTAATTTTCATGCCTAAAATAAGATTAGTCTCACTTAAATCTTTCATTTCAATATATATATATATATATATATATATATATTAGCATAGTTTTGGGTTCCTTAAAACGAGTATACACCTTGAACCAAGATTTATCATAATAGACATGCCTAGTAGCACCTGAGTCTGCCCACCACCCCTCAATACTGTGGACCATATTTATATCAGTAAGTATTGCCACAAATGATTCCTCAACCATATTAGCTTGAGGAATAGGTCCATGTTTTTTAAATTTGAAAATTCGAGCAATATGCCCACTTTTGCAACAAACAAAACAAATATCGTTGTTTTTCTTGTTTTGATTATATGGGGGTCCTTGGTTCCAATTCTTTTGATTAGAGTTGTCCTTATTCAGTTTGTGAGGTTTACCATTATCTTTCATATTTCTCCTCCTAAGCTTTACAACTAAATTTACCTTTATGGTATTATCGTTGTTGGTAGTTCCATTTTCTTGCAGAATTGCATCTTACCCTACTGTCTCCTTGGTATCATACTTATTATGCAAAACCTTCCAAGTTTTCTTTGCGAAAGAGTAAGTAGTATCACAATAATCATAAAAATGATCGGCTAGAATATTTGAAAATGTAATACCGACATTTATAGTCATCTTTTTCATATTGTTCCAATTTTTTGTGGTGATCGACCAACTCATCTTCATTCATTTTTTTTGGTATCAATTTTTTTTTTTTTTTTTTTTTTTTTTTCGGATCCTTCTCGGTTAGAACATAAGCAAATTTGAGGAGACTAAGGTAGAAGAGTATCGTAACCTTCCATCTCTTGAAGTGGACTTCTTTAAACCAAAAAAAGCTTATTGACATCTCCAACATTTTCATTCGATTTCTCAACTATAGTGATGGGCATTAACATGCCTTGACTGTCTCTTTTACTGATATGGTGACACGTGGATAACCTCCCGATGTCCACTATCATTAAATTTTTTTTTGTAGGTACACATGGACTACTTGAAGACTTGTTAAGACTTGGATATTTAATTTTGAAGACTTTAGGTGCATAAAGACCCAAGTCGAGATAATGAAGCAAGATTGAGTTCAAGACCAATGTGGGCCCCACACGGTCATGTGGACCCCACAATTTAAAGCTTCCTTTGGCATATGCTTGAGTCTCATATTTAATTTGTAAAAAATGCAAAACAACTAAACTTGCATGTGTGCTTAGTAAGTTGTGAGAGTATTTATTGTGTTAGAATTAAGTGTAAGTGTTTAATATTTAGTTTCCCCATGTTTAGTTTCCCATGCTTTGTCCCCCCATGCCTGTGTGATAGTTAATGTGTTGTCCCCATTCCCATGCTAGATTATATACCCTTCTCATTGTAAGAATTCTGCAGATAGAAATATATATGCTTTGAATATTGAAAAGATTTCCATTGTTAAAACTCAAAAGCTTTGTCCAATCATTTTGATTGCATAGTGTGAGACCACAAGCGTTCTCTCCGGAGATCATGTGATGAGAGACCACCCTATCTAGCACTACCATCATCCGCACCTATCCCTTATACACACACACATGACCACTTTTATACACACAACAGTTCCACTTCTATCATTATGTTCAAAGCTTGTTCCAAGGATTTTCCAGCGTGATCTAAGCTTGTGGTGGATAATATCAGGTCATTCAACGATTTCTTTTTGTAAGATTGCTATTTTCCTTAAGCCCTTATTTGATTGTAAACCCTTGCTTTATATTGTGTAAGACTTTGCTTGAAGCCATAAATTCCATATTTGATAAGCCATTTCATTAGATTTTAAGGTTGTCACTTGCTAGCTAATATCAATTGTATGAATATTAGTTTGTTAACTTATAACTTGTAATCTTGACTTTGAAATTAACATCTTTATGCATAAAGCTTGATTCCTTGATTAATAACTCTTGGGACTTATTTTTTAGACAAAAACATACACCTTTTCAAAAATTCGACAACATGTGAAAGTTAGCATAATTTATGGTGTTTATGTTAGTTAATTGAATCCTTAATCCAAAGTGTTTTGAGTGTATGTGCTTGTGTGAGGGTTGAACCGTAGGACTAGACCAATCATACCCATCCTACATCATCTTGGTATCAGAGCTTAGGTTGGATTAGACAAACCCCCAAAGTCTCATTTTCCCTTAGAGCAGTAGAAAAAATAGTCTCTTTTTGAAACAGTCGACTATTTGACCCAAACAGTTGACTAATTGGCTCCAGAATTTAGACAATTTCCATTCTTTCTAAAATAGTCGACTAATTGACCCAAACAGACGACTAATTGCCCCAAACAATTGACCAATTGCCCCAAACAGTCGATTAATTGCCCCAAACAGTCAACTAATTGGTCCAGAACAACCTATATATAGATTTTGAATTTTGATATTTGGAATGTTAGTTTGGTTAGGTTTAGGGGGAAAATCTCCAAGGAGGAGAATTGTGTTTTGATGGCAACCCGAACTGGGAATCATTATCTAGGTAATAGGATTGATGTTGATAGAGAAACCTCAATAGATAAGCTATCAAGTGAGTTAATGAGAGTGTCCGATTGAGTGTGATGAGACGCATTATGAACATTTCCAAGGATTAGGAGGACTAGTGTGACGCTCCGAACCCGCCACGTAGGGCCCAGGGTGCCACTTAGGAAAACTTGCATAAATCTTTGCAATAATCTCTAATACCATAAATACACAACTTGCCCCCAAACTGGGGTCCCGGGAATTCCTGTCCATAATTGAAAACATAAATATGTAGCGAAAAACAAACCACCTCAAAACACATTACCAGAGTTCTAATTATCCTGTACACAATCACAAAGTTCCCTGTCATTATATTACAACCCCAAAAGTAGCAAAACATAACACCTGGTGTCTCTCCAGCTTTCACAACCACTACAAACCGTCTAATCCCAGCCCACAGTACGCTAGGCACAGTTCCACGAAGGACCTGAAATATTAGATGAATATTGGGGTGAGACACTTCTCAGTAAGGAGGATCAGGTTATCATTAGTGTGTGGCTAACATGAGTTTTAGTGTGAACATATTATTTCCATTTATTTAACTGAACAGGAAATAACATTTAAAAAGTGTACTCACTTGTCTGACTAAAAATACGTATATTTTCTTGTATAACATAATTCAGCTCAATATAGCCTATTTCTCGTAAATTTACAATTATATGCATAGAATAACCAACCTTTTGGGCCACTGAACTATCGACATGCTTCCTCCGATGATAGGTTGTGTGGCCTGAAGGTTGGACTTAGCATATGGTCGGCCGACCATAGCTAAGTCAAAGTAGGTTGTAAGTACGATTGTGCCTACCCTATACTCGGAATACCCATCGGGAGGGTTCCCTGGAATGCCCTTCGGGAGGGGTATCCCGGTATAGCCTATAGGAGTAGTACTGTACCCAGGCCACAAATCGACTATCCATCTTCACACTATCATATCAGTGTGATTTCACTCCCTACCAAAATTCTATAGCTACGGTACCGTGCTCACATAACATATAATCCTTTAGGGTTCTTAAACCATATATTACAATTTATGTAATAAAAACTGTAATAAGATCCCATTACCATATATCAGTGTAAAACATGTCATTATTGTATCTCGGTATACAACCGCCATTTCATAACTCAGCATACAGCCTCCATTTCATAACCTGACATATAATCTCCATTTCAGTATATCATATCTGGTGTATAGCCGCCATATCAGTATATCATATTCGGCATATGGATGCCATATCAGTATATCACAACTGTATAAATCTGTCATAACATATACTGATAACATCATCTGATTAAACTATTATATATAATCATACCATAATACTCGTTCTCATGCCACACAATTTTTTTTGATAAATCATAATATAATAAAATGCCCAGGGAATATAAAATTTTTTGAAAATAGAGGTATGATCATCTCAGGAATATATTATCTCCCATTTCAAATTCTAACTCTCGTCGATGTGTATCAGCATAGCTCTTCTATCGACTCTGAGCTGTCTTAATCCTTTCTATGATGAGTTTGATCTTTTCAAAAGTCTACTGAATGATCTCTGGCCCCAAAATCCATCGTTCACCAACCTCATCCCAGTACAACGGAGATTGGCACCTTTGACCGTACAACGGTGCTATCTCGATACTAGCCTGATAGCTATTATTGTAGGTGAACTCTACTACTGGTAAATACTGAAGCTAACCACCTTCGAAATTCGGCACACACACCTTTAACATATCCTTTAATATCTAGATCATCATTTCTGACTGTCCATCTATTTGAGGGTGAAACGCTGTGCTGAAAGTAAGTTGAGTTCCCAAAGCTCTTTGTAGACTTTTCCAAAACTAGGAGGTGAACCAGGGGTCCATGTTTGAAATAATGGATACTGGAATGCCGTGCAATATGACTATCTATTGAACGTACAAATTAGCCAGTCTATTTAGGGAGTAGTTAACTTTAATCAGAATGAAGTGAGCAGTCTTTGTCAGTCAGTCAACAATCACCCAGATAGCGTTCTGTCCATGAAGTGCTGATGGTAATCCCGTGACGAAGTCTATGGAAATGTGCTCCTACTTCCACTTAGGAATGGGAAGTGGTTGCAACGGTCCTGCTAGCCTCTAATGCTCGACCTTTACCTGCTAACATGTCAAGTACTGTTCTATAAAGCGGACAATCTCCCTTTTCATGTTATTCCACCAGAAACATTCCCGCAGATCCCTGTACATCTTAGTACTCCTGGGATGCACTGTATAGAGAGAGTGATGTGCCTCCTACAGAATGGTTCATTTAATCTCCGTGTCATTTGGTACACACATCCTAGTGTGAAACCTCAACACCCCATCATCTAAGACATTGAAATCTACCCTCAACCCACTCTGAACTTCATCCGTCATCTTTACCAGTTCTGCATCTCTCATCTCAGCTGCCTTGATCCTTTCTAGTAAGGTCGGTTGAATTACTAAGCTAGCAATGAATGCTTGGTTATTTCCTTCCACTATCTCCACACCAAGCCATTCTAGGTCCATCCTGATTTGATTCTGAACTACCACTATCGATACCGACGTGTTCATTGACTTTCAACTCAGCACATCAACTACCATATTAGCTTTTCCTAGGTGGTAACTAATGGTATAGTCGTATTACTTTATTAGCTCTAGACACCTGCTCTGTCTTATATTTAATTCTTTCTGCGTGAAGAAGTATTTGAGGCTTTTGTGGTATGTGAAGATCTCGCATCTTTTACCATATAGGTGGTGCCTCTAGATTTTTAAGGCATGCACCACTGCTGCCAATTCCATGTCATGCGTGGGATAGTTCTTTTTGTATTCATTGAGCTGCCAAAAAGCGTATGCAATGACTTTTCCCTACTGCATCAGAACACACCTGATTCATTTCTGAGACGCGTCATTGTAGATCACAAATCCATCATCTCCTGATGGAATGGTCAAAACTAAATTAGTGACCAGTCAATGTTTCAATTCCTGAAAGTTTTACTCGCATTCACTAGTTCACTCAAACTTCACATCCTTCCTCGTTAGCCATGTCAGAGGACCTGAAACTCTAGAAAATCCCTCTACAAACTGGTTATAGTATCCTGCTAGAACCAAGAAACTCTTGACCTCATGCACATTTTTTAATCTTGCCCAATCAATCACCACCTCTATTTTGCTTGGGTCCACTAAAATCCCTTCCCTGTATACTGCGTGTCCCAGAAATGCAACTTGTTCTAGCCAGAAATTGCATTTCTTGAATTTAGCATACAACTTCCTCTCTCTGAGTACCTGAAGTACTAACCTAAAATGTGTCTCGTGCTCCTCGGGACTCCTTGAATAGACCAGTATGTCATCAATGAACACCACCATAAACTGATCTAGATACTGGTGGAAGACCCTATTCATCAAATCCATGAATGCAGTCGGGGCATTGGTTAATCCGAAAGGCATAACTAGAAATTCATAGTGGCCATACCTGGTTCGGAACGCCGTCTTTGGTACATCCTCTGATTTAACTCTCACTTAGTGGTACCCGGATTGGAGATCGACATTGGAGAAGACATGTGCGCTCTGAAGTTGGTCAAACAGATTGTTAATTCGGGGTAACAAGTATTTTTTCTTTTCGTAACCTTATTTATCTCCCGGTAGTTGATGCACATCCTCATCGACCCATCTTTCTTTTTCACAAACAGCACTGGCGCTCCCCAGGGTGACATGCTCAGTTTGATAAATCCCCTGTCTAGTAGAACCTATAGTTGCTCCTTTAACTCCTTCAATTATGTCGGAGTCATTCTCTATGGAGCCTTAGGAATGGGTGCCGTCCCTGGAAGCAAACCAACAACAAACTCCACTTCACGATCAGGAGGCAATCCATGCAAGTTCTTAGGAAAAACATCCGAGAACTCCTTAATTATGGGAATATCCTCTAGTTTGAGTTCTTTAACTGATGCTTCTTTCACAAATGCGAGGTACCCCTGACATCCCCCCAAAAGTAGCCTCCTTACTCGAATGGTTAAAAGAATGCATGGTGCGGAGCACACACACGATCCAACAAACTTAAACTTTTGCTCTCAAGGAGGTTTGAACACTACCTCTTTTCGGCGACAGTCAATACTCGCATAGTTGGATGCTAGCCAGTCCATCCCCAAAATAATATCGAAACCATGCATATCAACTACAATTAAGCTAGTAGGAAATACTCTTTCTTGAATATCCATTGGGCAATTTCTAACCATTTTTCTACATGCTACAGCTGTTCCTGTCGGTGTAACTACTAATATATTGTCGTCTAAGAACTGTGTTTCTACCCCACATAATTTGACATACCCCAGAGATGCGAACGAGTGCATGGCTCTTGAATCAAACTACACAATAATTTTATTTAAAAACATGTAAATGTTACCTATCACCACATCTCTTGTATTCTCCGCATCGCTCGGAGTCAAAGAATACACCTAAGCTTGGGCAGTGCCCTTCTAGTAGTTCCCACACGGTGCCTGATTAATTCCCTGGTATTGCTGAGATGCAGGTGCATTTCCCGCCGGCCCACGGCAATAACGAGTGACGTGGTCGGGTTTACCGCACCTATAGAAGACAACCCTTCTTTTCCAGCACTCCCCCGGATACCTCTTGTCATATGTGGGGCAAATAGGGTATGATGGGGTATCTCGAGATGCCCCACCACCTGTCTCCCGTATCTGGCCCCCGCCATTTCCATACCTCTTCCAAGGACCCTGCCTCGAATCTGTGTGAGAACTAGAAGGCACGGTCCTCTTCCTCGGGTTCTGAACCTCTACACCTCTCTGTCGACTCATCTCCACCATGGTGGCTTTATCCACCAACGCCGAGAATTCCTGTACTTGTAACATTGCCACCTGCTCGAAGATTTCCTGTCTTAGGCCCCTCTCGAACCTCCGCGTCTTTCTATACTCCTCAAGTACCATATATGGAGCGGAGCGTGATAGCTCCACAAACCTGCCGGCGTACTACTGGACAGTCAGCTATCCCTAAGTCAGATTTAGGAACTCCTCCACCTTTGCGTCTCTGGTAGTGGCGGGAATGTACCGGTTGAAGGAAATTTCTCTAAAGCGATCCCAAGTCAACGATGTAGGTACCGACCTCTGTTCCTCCAGTAGCCTAACAGCCAACCACCACCGCTCAGCCTCTCCTATAAGCTTAAACGTGGTGTAAAGCACTTTCTGCTCTTCTTTGCATCGCAGTACTACCAAGATCTTTTCAATTTCCCACACCCAATTCTCCGTAATGATTGAGTCAACGCTTCCCACGAATGTGGGAGGATTCATGCGGGTGAACTGATCGATGGTACATCCCAACTTAGTGGTGGAATGGTCCTGCCCCTTGGTACTCTGCTTGACCTCAGTCATGAACTACTGAGCGAAGTCTCAAATCATCGATGTAGAACCAGTGCCATCCTCATTTGACATCCCCTCGTTACAGCTTCCTCCGACGTTTGTATTATTATCCTTGGGATCCATCCTAAAGATATAACCGAAATGAATTTAGTATTCTAATACCTTAACATGTCTGGTGCATTTATAGTACTAAAAGACCCATTTAATATCTCAACTCTCAATATAAACCCCCAAATTACGACGTACTCTACCAACTTAATATTCCCTTTCAAATTTCCAAGTTCCAGTCTCTCTGCTCGAAAACAAAACCATTGATGGATTGCCGTGGTTTTTCTGAAACTGTCGTTTTAGGTAAAACATAGAAGTCCATCAAGGAAATTCTGCCTCCAGACTATGAAACCAAAACTCAAAATTCCTACCCGTATCCTAACTCAAACCTATACTCTGGTAAGATCATCTGACAAAGTCTGTAGCACCTAGCAACTTAGGCTTTGATACCACTCTGCGACGCCCCGAACCCGCCACGTGGGGCCTAGGGTGCCACATATGAAAACCTTCATAAATCTTTGAATAATCTCTGATACCATAAATACACAACCAGCCCCCAAACTAGGGTCTCGGGTAGGGGGTGAGCAAACGACTGGTTTGGTGAAATTCGGTTAATTAATTGAATTAATTGAAAATTTCAGTTAATCATTTCCATTAACCAAACCAACTGAATAAGAAATATTAACCAAACCTCGCCTAACCGAATTACCTGTTCGGCTAGTTCGGTTAACCGAATTTAACAGAAATTATTTAAAACTAATTATTAAAAATAAAATATAATTATAAATTTTTTTTTACAAATTCTACAGCTTATTTATTATTAAAAAAATAAGATATTTTGCATCTATTCATTTTATTAATAAAAAAAATATTTTACTATTAATCTATAAAAGTGAAATTTACACCATTACCTATTAATTTATTTTTGAACTTTAATTAATTATTAAATTGGTTAACCGAATTTATATTTCATGTTCACTGAACAAAAACCCGATTCACCAAATTTTGGTGAAGCTTAACCGAACCAACCGAATCGATTTTTTTATCCGAGCCGAATTGACCAATTTCGGTCGGTTAAATCAGTTAATTCAGGTTTCCCCGAATTATGCTCACCCCTAGTCCTGGGTATTCCTGTCTATAACTGAAAACATAAATATGCAGCAGAAAAAAAACCACATAAAAAAAGATTACCAAAGTTCTAATTATCCCGTACACAATCACAAAGTTCAACAAAACATAACACCTGGTGTCTCACTAGCTCTGACAACCACTACAGACCGTCTAATCCCAGCCCACAGTACGCTAGGCTCAATTCCTTGAAGGACCTGAAATATTAGATGAATATTGGGGTGAGACACTTCTCAGTAAGGAGGATCAGATTATCATCAGTGTGTGGCTAACATGAGTTTTAGTGTGAACATATTATTTTCATTTATTTAACTGAACAGGAAATGACATTTGAAAACTGTACTCACCTGTCTAACTGAAAATATGTATATTTTTCTATATAACATAATTTGGCTCAATATAGCCTATTTCTCGTAAATTTACAAATATATGCATAGAAGAACCAACCTCTTGAGCCACTGAACTATTGACATGCTTCCCCTCATGACGGGTTGTGCGGCCCGAAGGCTGGACTTTGCATATGGTCGGCCGACCATAGCCAAGTCAAAGTAGGTTGTAAGTACGATTATGCCTACCCTATACCCGGAATGCCCATCGGGAGGGTCGTTCGGAATGTCCTTCGGGAGGGGTCTCGCGGCATAGCCTATAGGAGTAGTACCATACCTAGGCCACAAATCGACTATCCGTCATCACACTATCATATCAGTGCGATTGCACTCCCTGCCAAAATTTATAGCTACGGTACCGTGCTCACATAACATATAATCTCTCAAGGTTCTTAAACCATATATTGCAATTTATGGAATAAAAACTGTAATAAGATCCCATTACCATATATTAGTGTGAAACATGTCATTATTGTATCTCGGTATACAGCCTCCATTTCATAACTTGGCATACACCATCATTTCATAGCCCGACATATAGTCGTGATTTCAATATATGATATCCGATGTATAGCCACCATATCAGTATATCATATTCGACATATGACCGACATATTAGTATATCACAATTGTATAAATCTGTTATAACATAGTATAACATCATCTGATTAAACTATCATATTTAATCATACCATAATACTCGTTCTCATGCCACAAAGTTTTATCTGATAAATCATAATATAATAAAATGCCCAGGGAATATAAAATTTGCTGAAAATAAGGGCATGATCATCTCTAAGGTTTAATTTAACTCAAATTATATATTTCATAGGAAAAAGGAGATAATCAACCCATTCACTTTAGTTTTCCCCCAAATATGTATAATACTCAAAACTGTCATTTTCATAAGCCTAAATCATTCAGAAAATCACATATACCGTTTATAAAATCATAAACAACAATTTAATCGGTTCTTATTTCAAAAATAGCTGACATAATCTAATCCCCTTACCTATTTCTGAAAAATATGCCTAAAACCTTTAGAACCTTGAGACCCTAGCCATTCAAATCTGTCGAGGATCGACGACCTATGAGCCAGGAGGAGGGAGAGAGGATCGTAGAGCACAAGGAAGCCTGGGAGAGCCTTAGAGAGAGAAAACCTCAAAACCCTAGGAGAGAGAGAGATATTTTATTTTTCTATAAGAAAATGAGCTCCATTCTATTTATAGGAAAGCTGGCCTACACGAAATCGTCGACGATTTCTTGGTTCAAGTTCCTACAACTAGCATCACACTTCTATTTTCCATAGTTACGTTAAGTGTGGGAGTAAAAGTTGTAAGATGATCATAGATGGTGGTAGCTGTATGAATGTTGTGTCTAATTCTGCAAGTGAAAAGTTTTGTTTGAAAGTTGAGCCACACCCACAACCATATAAAGTAGTTTGGGTTGATGCCACTACCATACCCGTGAGCCATAGATGCCTAGTCCCCCATTAAGATTGGTGATTATGAGGACGAGATTTGGTGTGATGTCCTTCCCATGGACATTGCCCAATTTTTGTTAGGGCGACCTTAGTTGTATGATTTGGATATCTCACATAAAGGATGTGTCAACACTTATTCATTTAGGTGTAATGAAAAAAGAATTATTTTAAGTCCACTAGAGTTGAAATGTGAGAAAAAAGAAGGAAAAGAAAAAAACTAGTGGAGAATCATTGAATATCATAAGTAAAAATCAATTTGAGAAGGAGAGTCGAGATACATAGGTAGTATATGAGGTTGTTACTAGGGAGATTAGGGCACCCCTTCCTGAACATGAGACATCACTTGAGGTATCACCCATACTTTTTAAGTTTGAGGATGTTATTTTTGAGCCACCTAGTGAGTTACCCCCCATGACAGACATTCAACATGTCATTAACCTTGTTCATAGTTCATCTCTACCTAATTTACCACATCATAGAGTGAACCTGAGAGAACATGAGGAGTTGATGAAATAAGTGAATGAACTAAGGGAACATTACTTTATTTAGGAGAGCATAAGTCCATGTTCCTACCCTGTTCTCCTTACTCCGAAGAAAGATGACACTTGGAGCACATTCATCAACAATAGAGCAATCAACAATATTACCGTCAAGAATAGGTTTTCCAAGACTATTTGTCTTTGACAGGGATGTAAAATTTGTGAGTTATTTTTAGAAAACCTTGTGGGCCATGTTAGGCACCAAACTCCAGTTTTCTAGTGCCTACCACCCCCAAACTGATGGGCAAACTGAGGTAGTTAATAGGAGCTTAGGTGACCTATTAAGATGTCTAGTGGGTGAAAACATAGGTTCATGGGATTTGTGTCTTCCTATGACTGAATTTACATTTAATAGTTTAGTGAATAGAACCACATGATTGAGTCCTTTTCAGGTTTTCATTGGTTACCAACCTAGGAAACCCATAAATCTTATCCCATTACCCCCACAGGCTAGAGTGAGTGAGTAAGTTGATGCTTTTGCAAAGCATATACATGATTTACAATTTGAAATAAGAATGAAAATTAACTTGAAGAATGAGCATTATAAATCTAGTATTGATATACATCGCATGTTGCAAGAATTTTCAGAGGGTGATATGGTTATGGTTTATATTCGTCCCGAATGGATTCTTGTAGGAAAGGTAAGAAAGTTGCATGCTAAAAAGATGTGACTTTTCAAAGTTTTAAAGAAAATTAGTTCTAATTCTTTGCTTGATATTCCTATTGATTTTGGTACAAACAATGTGTTTAATGTTGAAGATTTAACCCCTTTTATTGAAGCATCATTGTCGACACCCCAATTTTAACCAGGCCTTTCCGAGGAGACCTCATGTCAAAACCTTTCCACACTGGCTGTGGACCCCACACATTCTTGTAGGTCCCACGCTGGCTGTGGACCCCACACATTCTTGTAGGTCCCACACTGGCTGTGGACCCCACACATTCTTGTAGGTCCCACACTGCTTGTGGACCCCACACATTCTTGTAGGTCCCACACTGCTTGTGGACCCCACACATTCTTGTAGGTCCCACACTGCTTGTGGACCCCACACATTCTTGTAGGTCCCACACTGCTTGTGGACCCCACACATTCTCGTGGACCCCACACATTCTTGTAGGTCCCACACTGCTTGTGGACCCCACACATTCTTGTAGGTCCCACACTGCTTGTGGACCCCACACATTCTCGTGGACCCTACGTGGCTTGTGGGCCCCACATATCTTCATTGGGCCCCACATGTTTGGTAGGCCCCACCCCCCTTGGTACGCTAGCTCGAATTCCTACATTCGATGCACGTTACCCCTTGGTACGCTAGCTCGGATTCTTACATCCGATGCACGTTACCCTCTGGTACGCTAGCTCGGATTCCTACATCCGATGCACGTTACCCCCTCTGGTACGCTAGCTCAGATTCCTACATCCGATGCACGTTACTTCTTTTGGCATGCTTGCGCCTGCTAGCTCGGGTTCCTATAACCCTCAAATGGCTCGTGGACCCCACGTGGCTCGTGGGCCCCACATATCTTCATTGGGCCCCACATGTTTGGTGGGCCCCACCTCTCTTGGTACGCTAGCTCGGATTCCTACATCCGATGCACGTTACCCTCTGGTACGCTAGCTCGGATTCTTACATCCGATGCACGTTACCCCCTCTGGTACGCTAGCTCGGATTCTTACATCCGATGCACGTTACCTCTTTTGGCATGCTTGCGCCTACTAGCTCGGGTTCCTATAACCCTCAAATGGCTCGTGGACCCCACATGGTGCGTGGGCCCCACATATCTTCATTGGGCCCCACATGTTTGGTGGGCCCCACCTCTCTTGGTACGCTAGCTCGGATTCCTACATCCGATGCACGTTACCCTCTGGTACGCTAGCTCGGATTCCTACATCCGATGCACGTTACCCCCTCTGGTACGCTAGCTCAGATTCCTACATCCGATGCACGTTACCTCTTTTGGCATGCTTGCGCCTGCTAGCTCGGGTTCCTATAACCCTCAAATGGCTCGTGGACCCCACGTGGCTCGTGGGCCCCACATATCTTCATTGGGCCCCACATGTTTGGTGGGCCCCACCTCTCTTGGTACGCTAGCTCGGATTCCTACATCCGATGCACGTTACCCTCTGGTACGCTAGCTCGGATTCTTACATCCGATGCACGTTACCCCCTCTGGTACGCTAGCTCGGATTCTTACATCCGATGCACGTTACCTCTTTTGGCATGCTTGCGCCTACTAGCTCGGGTTCCTATAACCCTCAAATGGCTCGTGGACCCCACGTGGCTTGTGGGCCCCACATATCTTCATTGGGCCCCACATTTTTGGTGGGCCCCACCTCTCTTGGTAGGCTAGCTCGGATTCCTACATCCGATGCACGTTACCCTCTGGTACGCTAGCTCGGATTCTTACATCCGATGCACGTTACCCCCTCTGGTACGCTAGCTCGGATTCTTACATTCGATGCACGTTACCTCTTTTGGCATGCTTGCTCCTACTAGCTCGGGTTCCTATAACCCTCAAATGGCTCGTGGACCCCACATGGTGCGTGGGCCCCACATATCTTCATTGGGCCCCACATGTTTGGTGGGCCCCACCTCTCTTGGTACGCTAGCTCGGATTCCTACATCCGGTGCACGTTACCCCCTCTGGTGTGCTAACTCGGATCCACATATCCGGTGCCTTGCTAGCTCGGGTTCCTATAACCCTCAAACGGCTTGTGGACCCCACATGGTGCGTGGGCCCCACACATCTCCGATGGGCTCCGCACAGCTTCTAGAACCCTCTTATTATTATTATTATTATTATTATTATTATTATTATTATTATTATTTATTTTAATTTGTCAAATGCAAGCATATTTTGTCCCCCCATCATCATTCACCACATGTCATGTTTCTTCCCTTTATCATTCTTCCCATAATATATTCCCTTCATAATTCTTCATCCCATACTTTGTTCCCTCCATCATCACTCACCATATGTCATGTTTCTTCCTTTTATCATTCTTCCCATACTATATTCCCTTCATAATTCTTCATCCCATACTTTGTTCCCTCCATCATCATTCACCACATGTCATGTTTCTTCCCTTTATCATTCTTCCCATACTATATTCCCTTCATAATTCTTCATCCCATACTTTGTTCCCTCCATCATCATTCACCACATGTCATGTTTCTTCCCTTTATCATTCTTCCCATAATATATTCCCTTCATAATTCTTCATCCCATACTTTGTTCCCTCCATCATCACTCACCACATGACATGTTTCTTCTTTTTATCATTCTTCCCATGCTAATTTCCCTTCATCATTCTTCCCCCCATACTTGGTTCCCCCCATCATGACTCCCCTATGTCTTCTTTCCTATGCTTGCCCTAAGCTAAGCCTATAAATAGCCCTCTCATTCCAAGCACAAGGAAGGAGCTCTTGGTGGTGGTAAGGAGAAGATTTCAAATATTGAAGTTTTCTATCACAAGTTTGTGAAGTTAGTCTTTTTTTTAGTAAAAATCAAGAGGTCGACTAATCCCGTTTCCTATCGGTGTTGAGTCACTCCATTTGAAGAAGGCACCCCGTAGTGCCTCAAATCAGAGCTCAAGAACAACTCTCGGGAAGACGTTGTAGAGCGGCCCTAGTAGACTCATCAACAGGAAAAGAAGACCGGAGCAGAGGAAAACGAAAGAAGATCAAGCGATCGATTGATCCCTTTTCCTACCGGTACCGGGTCACTCCATTTGAAGAAGGTATTCCCTAGTGCCTCGAGTCGGAACTCAAGAACAACCCTCGGGAAGGCGCTGTAGACTAACCTTACGGATTCACAGACAGGAGAAGAAGACCGAAGGAGAGAAAGACGATAGGTAAGACCAATGAACTTTCTCTTCCTATGTTACATTTCCATCCCCCTTTCCCTAATCGGCCTCTGTTGGTTTATTTGACTTTATTTCACTTTTCTTTACTTTAAATAGCTTCCTTTTAACTCATAAAAAAAACAAAAAATAAAAAAAATTTCATAAAAGACACAAAAATTCAGAAAAATTTTCAAAGAAAATTCAAAAATTTTTAAAGCTTTGAAACTTATTTACCTTTGAAAATTTTTGAAGAAAATCCAAGAAAGTTTCTAACATGTTTGGCAAAGGTTAGATTTGTTTCCTTACATTCAAGATTTTCAAAAATACATTCTAAAGTCATATCTTTAAAACCATGACTTTCGTGATTGTTGTCTAAAATTCTGTTGTATTCGGAAGGACATTGGAAGATTCCGGAAAATCATTGGTCTCGACCAAGACCTTAAACTGGTTTTTCCCCCCCACACTGGTCAACGTTTGACCGGCTCACCATTCCCAAACTGGTTCACCCCAGTTTTCTCCATTTCGCTTGTATATTATTGTTGTATCCATAAAATTCACAAAAATCATGAAATTTTCAAAAATTCCAAAAGTATTTTCACATTTTGGTTTCAATTGATTTCATTTGTGTTATTTTGAAAATTCGGGAAAAATATCAAAAATCATTTTCACACTTAGGAAAAATCACAAAAATATCTTTTTAGGCACAAGAAAAATTCATTCCAATCCCGAACCAATCTCAAAAACCTCCCGAAATAGTATTTTTGATACTTAAAAAAAAAAAACCTATAGATTTCAAAATCCTCGGGAGCGTATTTTGTATCCTATTTTCGATTTTCCTTCCCGATGATTGCCAACGAGAACATTGACTCTTCGGAGTACTAGATTGCCCCGGTTCTGAGGGAATACCTATATAGTATTTTCATTTTGTTTTTGACTTTTGAAAGGGAGTGATCTTTAAAGGCTTATTACATTTATTTCGGGAAAACTCTTTATTAATCTGGTACCATTCGTAAGAACGGGCGTGTAGGGGGTGCTAATACCTTCTCCTTGCGTAACCATACTCCCGAGCCTAACTTTGGTGACGTAGACCGATTCTACCCCTAACGGGGTAGTAATCAAGTGTTCTAACCACACTTCAAAAGGTTAGTGGCGACTCCACCACACATCGTTTTTCACGAAAATTCACATTTTCAAAATACACATTCATTTTTCCCAGTCCGCAAGCCGAACCCATTTTTAAACCAGAGATTGGTTCTCTGGGCCGGGTTCGGGACGTCGCGACAATCATCTTTTGTGGAGCCTTCAAATTCTAACCATGTAGGTGATCCTACTCCATTTC
This sequence comes from Malania oleifera, assembly GCF_029873635.1. Classification (NCBI taxonomy): domain Eukaryota; kingdom Viridiplantae; phylum Streptophyta; class Magnoliopsida; order Santalales; family Ximeniaceae; genus Malania; species Malania oleifera. The sequence goes on along the minus strand of NC_080423.1, from coordinate 12,607,285 downwards.
CTACTCCTCTTGAAACTGAAACCCCAAAGTTACCTTTGCCTCCACCTTTACCCATACCAAAGAACCTTGATGAGATTGAAGAGATCTTGGATGACAAGACAACATTAACATAAGGAGGATCATACCAAAAATTCTTGGTCAAGTGGAGAGGCAAACCACTTTCTGAGAAGAGCTGGATACATAAAGAAGACCTCCTTTGTCTCAACCCGCAGTTGTATTTCCAGTACATCACTTCTCATTCTTCAGAGAAGAATTCTTTTCAGCTCGGGAGAGATGATGGGGATCAACATGTCTTGACCGTCTCTTTTACTGATATGGTGACACGTAGACGACCTCTCGATGTCTACTATCATTAAATTTTTTTGTAGGTACACATGGACTACTTGAAGACTTGTGAAGACTTAGATATTTAATTTTGAAGACTTTAGGTGCATACAGACCCAAGTCGAGATATTGAAGCAAGATTGAGTTCAAGACCCATGTGGACCTCACACGTCTATGCTCCATGGGCCCCACATGGTTTTAAGCTTCCTTTGGCACATGCTTGAGTCTCATATTTAATTTGTAAAAATGAAAGACAACTAAGCTTACATGTGTGCTTAGTAAGTTGTGAGAGTATTTATTGTGTTAGAATTAAGTGTAAGTGTTTAATATTTTGTTTTCCCATGTTTAGTTTCCTATGCTTTGTCCCCCTATGCTTGTGTGATAGTTAATGTGTTGTCCCACTTCCCATGACAGATTATATACCCTTCTCATTGTAATAATTCCGTAGAAAGATTTCCATTGTTAAAGCTCAAAAGCTTTGTCTAATCATTTTGATTGTGTAGTGTGAGACTACAAGTGTTCTCTTCGGAGATCATGTGGCGAGAGACCACCCTATCTAGCACTTCCATCAACCCCACCTATCCCTTATACACCCACACGAGCACTTTTATACACACAGCGGTTCCACTTCTATAATTGTGTTCAAAGCTTGTTCCAAGGATTTTTTAGCATAATCTAACCTTGTGGTGGATAATATCAAGTCATCCAACGATTTCTTTTGGTAAGATTGTTATTTTTCTTGAGCCTTTATTTGATTTTAAACCCTTGCTTTATATTATGTAAGCCTTTGCTTGAAGCCAGAAATTCCATATTTGATAAGCCATTTGAATCATTAGATTTCAAGGTTGTCACTTGTTAGCTATTGAAATCAACATCTTTACGCATAAAGCTTGATTCCTTGATTAGTAACTCATGGGACTTAGTTTCTAGACAAAAAAAATACACCTTTTCAAAAATCCGACAACATGTGAAAGGTAGCATAATTTATGATTTTTATATTAGTTAATTGAATTCTTAATCCAAAGTGTTTTGAGTGTATGTGCTTGTGTGAAGGTTGAATCGTAGGATTAGGCCAACCATACTTGTCCTACATCATGTAGGCTCCATATTTTAGAATCTCCTAAAAATTGTTAGGAAATTTAATAAAATAAAAATAATAAAACTGTAACACAAATAAAAATACAAATATAAAGACGATTCACAAATAGGTCGAGGCACGAATATCTCACTCTCTTTAAGGAGATCTAAGACCTCTGCAATTTTTTTGGTTTAGCCCACAAACCGGTAGAACAGAACTCCTCGAGACTTGTCTCCCCCAGGATACAACAACCCAATTTGAATCATATGAATTTCTCCAATTCTGTACAAATGAAAGAGTCTAAAGCTCAAAAAAAAAAAAAAAAAAAAATATTTCTTTACTTGTCAAACTCTCTAGACTTGAAAGAATGATGATATGATGAGAATGATATGAAGAGATTGGTGTGTAGTTACAATGCCTTAAGGGGATTACTTATATGAACAAAGGACATTTCATTATCCATGCACTTAATAAATAAGATGTATATATTAAATAGGTACACACCTAATTTTCAGATACACTCACGTAATTAATCTTATAAATTGATGAGATACATGAATGAATGACCTAATTAAATATAGATACATAACTCATTTCAAGATACATGCTCTTTTCCAAGACAATAAATAAAATAATAATATTAAAGTACACTAACACATGGTTTTGATAAATGACCAATGAATTATTGAGAGCATATATATATATATTATAATATTTTTTTTGTGGTGAAATGCACCAAAATTTTTAAAATTTATGGCATTAGACATTTTTATTAAAAGAAATTTTATTGACATTGCAAAATATACCATTGATATTTCATCTTTTTTTTTTTTCTTATCTCACAATAGGGTGACGAATTACCCCTATTTCTTTTTCTTTTTCTTTTCATATTGAAGTTTACTAATTATGTTACAGTTTAAATAGTCAATCAAATATGTAAATTTTAAGAAAATTTTCTTACTTTAGTGGAAATAGTCGAAAACTATTCAAAATTTAAGAATTTAACTATCTAAAACATGATATGATAAGGCATTCTTATTGAACCAATAATTTATGTATGTTAGAATCGAAAAACTCTATACTTTTGATTGATATACATAAGTCAACACTCTCTTGACTCAAAAATTTAAGTTATTTGGTCTTAAACGAACTATGTATATAAGTGAGTAATACTTTATATATGCTATTCTACAATACTCAAGAAACAAACACTATATTTGGAGAGATTATTGGCTTGAATTTGTATTAAATTTGAATAAGATATAATATAAAATTATATTAAAACTTATCCAAATCCAAATCTAAAACCTGAAATTTATATACTCTTAGACACATGATAAATTCGTTAAGCAAATCAAAAAGGTTTTGATATACATGATAGATAAGTTATATGTTTCAATTCGTGATGCATGGGACTATGGCACTAGGTACATTGTAGGAAGCTTCAAATAGGGAAAACTAACTCATATATATATATAGAGGGAGAGAGAGAGAGAGAGAGAGAGAGAGAGAGAGAGAGAGAGAGAGAGGAGCTTAGGAAGGTAAGAGTGGATGCCTTTCTAGGTATGAGTTGGCTCTATCCGAGCCAGTTGTTTTCTTGCTCGGCTCAATTTAAGAAAACTGCTTCAGTGTTTGAATTAATTCGAGCCGATTACCTCAGTGCTTGGATTAGTCAGAGTCGAGTGCTTCATTATTCAACTCAATCAGAGTCGATGCCTTTACTATATGACTCAAATGTTTGCTTCAGCATATGACTTAATCCGAGCTAGCTACATTCACTGTTTGGCTAAATCTGAGTAGATGCCTTCACTGTTCAGCTCGATCCGGGCTTGTTGCTTTACTCTTCAGCTTAATCTGAGCTAACACCTGCACTGTTTGGCTAAATTTCAAGTCGATACGTTTACTATTCGGCCCAATTCGAGCTAATAGCTTCACTACTCGGCTAAACTCGAGCTAGTTGCTGCATCTTCTGGCTCAACTTGAGCTAGTTGCTTCACTATTCAATCTAATTTGAGTCGATAACTTCAATAATTGGCTCACTCGAAGCTGGTTACTTCGCTTTTTGGCTCTATCTAAGCCGACACCCTTATTATTTGACTAAATTGGAGTCGTGGCGTGTGTTTGGTTGTCTGATGAGTAGTGCTCATCAATCTTGGCACATCTTCGCCTCATAAGCGGTGCTCATCAAATGGGTCATTGTTGGTGTGTTGTGCTCACTCCTTCCTTACCTCATGAGTTGTGCTCATCAATTGGGCATATGTTTGAGGCCTTATGAGTGGTGCTCATCAGATGGGCCATTCGGGTGAGCCGTGCTCATTCCTTCCTTGCTTTATGAGTTGTGCTCATCAATTGGGCATGTTTTTGGAGCCTCGTGAGTGGTGCTCAACATATAGGCCATTTGGGTGAGTCGTGCTCACTCTTTCCTTACTTCGGGAGGTATGCTCATAATTTGGGTAGGTTTTTAGGGCCTCATGAGCGGTGCTCATCATATGGGCCATTACTAGTGAGTTATGCTCACTCCTTTGTTGCCTCATGAGGGATTCTCATAAGATAGATCGTTGTTAGTCTAGGCATGTTGATCTGCACCATTGGGATTCGCACCATTGGGGTTCACGCCACTAGGGTTTGCGCGCCGTGAGTCTATAAGTTGCTTCTTTCCCTTCCTTAGCCGCTTTATCTAGGTCTCTCGGACTCTTCCTTTTTAAATCGATCTAACTTCTTCTTGTCATCATTACTTCTTCTAGATTAAGGTAGGCTTATGTGACCAGTTCCCCTATATTGATTAGGGGGTTTTTTTCCTCAGACAGTTTAAGAAGTTCCCTAGTTGAAAAGCTATTGTAAGAGCAACTACCGCAACCCCATGATCTATGTTTCGAATCTCTAAAGTGGTGTTGACAAAGTGGCGCATAAACTCCTTAAGTGCCTCACTTTCCCCTTGGACAAGACTTATCAGATGTGCAAAAGTTTTTGTCATTTTAGGGCTGTTGATAAAATGCTTGACAAACTACTGTTTCATTTCATAAAAGGATCTAATATAGCCAAGCTTTAGATACCACACCTAGCATTCCCAATTAGGGTGGCATTCCTCTACAAAAGGATGACACGCAAAAATCAAGAAATAATCCAAAGGATTGGTCAAACCATCATACGCTGTAACGCCCCGCCCAAATCGCAGCACATTCTACGTGCATAAGTACTTCTAATATCATAATACATCATTCTTTCCATCGTTATTCTTTCATATTCATAACTTAACATTTCCTTGTGTTTCACTTTAAGTGACTCTTTCCCATTTGTATCATTCACATTTCACATTTCATTTCATTGCATTGTCATTCTTTGTTATTTCATTTCATAACATTTTCATTTCATTCCTTTGTACTACAGTCGCTCTTTAGCTGTCATCAGTTAGTCCACATAGAAATGCGCTAGAATTTGTTACAGTTAGTCCACGTAGAAATGCGCTAGAATCTGCTAACCCGGCTTTCAGCTGTCGTACCTTTACATGGTTGCATTTGACATACATAGGCAACATTGTCCATATCATATTTTATTCATAATGTCTTACTTACTTAGCCTGCATCTCATACATTTAACATATATTTACACAGAATCTCATGCCACACAGTTTAGCAGTAAAATTCATATATTGCATGTAAAATAAGTCAACCAACATTTAACATTTATATATTGAAAATACCTTTCATTTCTTACATAATTATCCTGAAAATATTTTTCCACTTTCATCAGTTCATTTTCGCATATACATATCTAATAAATAATCCTAAACTCGAAAAAAAATACAATTTAAATAGTTGGCATTTTACCCATATCGAAACATATACACGTATATATAACACAATTTATTTTTTCATTAAATTCATAAAAATTCTAGTTTAATATATATTTTTTTCCTTACTTGGTTTCTTGAACTACGCCAACAGGGACCCCAAAAATTACCTACGGCGCTCACCCGGATCCTGAAATTATATTCCTAATTCCAATAAATTATTCCTGAATAAAATAATATTTAAATATTTCCTAGAGCCATAATTCCCAAATAAATAATAATACCCGCAAATATACCCAAATTGTCAAATTTCCTAAATCTCACTCTCGCTTTGGAGTAGGGTCTAGAAAACCTCAATTGGAAGTTTACCTACACCAAAATGACGACAACCGTGATTAGGACCGCGTGGTGGTACCTGATCGTCGATTTAACCGCATATTAACAACGAAATTAGGAAAATGAGAAAAATTACCTTTCCCCAGGAGTAGGCCTAAGCCGTTCCCACGACAAATCTGCTCCAACGGCACCTTCCATTTCCCGATTCGACGCAAACCCTTCCATTTCTTCTTTTACTTTATATATATATTTCTCTTATTTCAATTAGTTTTTGTTAAATCCAATGTAAAAATATTTAATTTAATAACTAATTATTTAATTATTTAGTTTATCTTAATTTAATTTATTTTTTTTAATTTTAATTTTTTTCTTCTTTTTCCCAAGCCATTCCTTTTATTTATTTATTTATTTATTTATTATTTTATCTATTTTTTTATTATTTCAATCATTTTAAATTTTCGAGTCTTTACATACCCTTTATTACTTGGCATTTTGAAATTACTTGACAAAAGGATCTCACCTCTTTGGTAAAAGGAGGGTCCGAAGACTTGGTTGATGATTCCCCTACGGAAGGGTAGTTGCGTACTTCCTTCACCAGTTTTTCTAATTGGTCAATTTTTCCAAACTTTTCCTCCAACTGGCGAGACTTCTGTTCATAGATGCCCACACTATTTGCATCCTTTACCTACTTTACTGAATGAGAGGCCTTCATAGCAACTTCTTGTGGGGAAATTGCCTTCCTGTTAGACACTACTTTTATCTAGTTAGCCTCTAGACCATGCCCCCCCATAATCGTTTTTTTTATGTAAGATCATAGTGAACATGTCTTCTTCCCTTTTCTAGAAGGCTAGAAAGTCACTCAGTGGCACACTTGGGTTTTTAATTGGAGTGGAATGAATTGACTGGGGTGATTGGTTTCCCTAAGGATTCCCACAGACGACGCCGACTGTTGCTGCCAAGAATTGAAGTGTTTTTACTACTCCGTCCTTCGACTGCGACCACCTGAGAAAAAATCCAACAAGAATAACTTGGAGGATCTGAGGTGTACTCCGAGGGATCGCTTCGATGCCTAAGTTAGGGAATGATAGGTTTAGATGGCAACAATAAGTGAATAGTGAGTGAGAATGAGATACTCACCTCCTCTTGGGATCCCCTTTTTTACAGTGGTGGAGGCAAACTCTCCTTCAGCTTGGCATTTATGAGTGTGTCATTGTGTTTTTGGGGGGGGGGGGTTATGGGTAACGTGAGACCTTATGCAAAATATCAATAGCAACTCTTGTAACCGTATCGAGGGTCATAGATAACTTAAGGGTGGTTATGTGAGACATCAAATGGTGGTCTTATAACTGTTTAATCCTATAAACGTGCCTATCAATTTTGGGTGTATCAGTATCTTTTTTTTTTAAATTATAAAATATTATGGTATAAAATAATAAGAAATTTATTGATAGAATAATGATGGACGGTCTTCATTAAGCCCACCAAAATGCCTTTGTTAATGGTTCAATCAGTTTGGGAACATCATTTCCTTTCAAACAATAGGACTCTCTCTCCCCTTCTCTCTATGTATAGAGGGTGGGACAGTGTTAGGTAATTGGAAATCAAATCATGTTTGTGAAAAGTTTGGAGGGACCCAAAGGGAGTGCGGTTGCATACTTGCATGCCTTTATTGCTCTAATTTTTTTTTTAAAAAAGAATGAGAAATGGAAAAAGACATTATTTATTAAAATATTTTATGTTAGTTTGTATTTTATGGGTTACATCACTCTTACATATCACACTAATTACATATCACACTAACAATTTGAGTATGACATATTTACTATTAAATGTTTAAAATTTTAAATTAAAGTATTATAATTTTTTTTTGATTTTTTAATTTTTACTTCAATCACTAAAAAGTAACAACAAATATAAAATATTAATAATATAAATAAATATTCTGTCATCACTTATTTTCTCATTGTACTATATTAATAAAAATAAAAAATAAAATTATTTTTAGACCACGTTTTCCACTTGCCTACCTGTTCTCAAGTGTTTTTATTCAATAAGGTTGCATCAAATAAGTAGTACAATCTCACATAAATTTCGTGACAGTATTCTATTAATTCCCTGAGATGTAAGTTTTTATCTAAAATAATTTTAAGTTATTTTTGTTAGAGAAATGCTTAACATCACATGCCCACAAGAGAGAGAGAGAGTTATTTGGAGTCAGTGGAGCCTACTTGTGTTATACCCTCTTCTCTCATCACGTGAACTCATAATAATCACGGACTCATAATATATAGCATGCCTTTATTAAAGAGTTATGACTTCTAAACCTCATGTGCAGTAGAGTTCATAATATATGGATCAAATGATTTTCTTGGCGTAGTCCACAGCAGATATTGCCATGCAGCTATATATATGTAAATAAAAAAGAACACATGCATAGTTATGCACATATGGTTGCTGTACTGAAAAATAAAATGAATTGTATATATATATATATATATAAGAATTGATAGCCAAATATTTGTTTATTAAGGAAAGTTATTTTTTCCCTTTTAAGAATATGTTTTGATTAAAAATTTTGTTTGGGAAAAAGAAAGGAAACAAAAATAAAAATAAAACTCATTTTTGCTATATTTTCTCATTATCTCAAATACTATTAAAAATGAAAAATATAAGTATTTAAAATAAATAAAATAGATATACATTTTTAGAAAATATTATTAATGCGTTGATAGTTTGTAATACTTGAAAAATGAAGAACAATAATATCATAAAATAGTTTATTGAAAGAACTTCTAAAAAGTTTAAATTTATAATTTTTAAAAGCAAAAAAATATTTATCAAATACGTCAAATTCAATTTTTACTTTTAAAAAGAAAAAATGAAAAAAAGGGGGGTCAAATTCACTCTTTAACTTAGTGTCAAAACTAAATGCATCCTAATAAATTCCCCCCCCCCCCCCACCCCAAAATTAAATTCTATTTTTTAGTGAAAAAAAAAAAAAAGACCCACTATAGGTTGCTCCATGACAAATTTAGGTCTCAATCAAAAATAAACTTTTTTGTTTTGTTTTATTGAAGGTTCACTAGTTGAGTTAAATAATATATATGAAGTATTAGAGAGAGAACTATACAAGACGAAGTGAATATCACTTAGTATACTTGACTTATAATTTTGATATGCATATATAGATATACAAGAGAGTGAGGTTATCCTAACATTATGATGTGGGACTAAAAACTATACACTATATTCAATACTTCCCCTCAAGCTGAAACAAAAATATTGACAAGTCAAAGCTTGGAGAGAGCAGTCTGTAATAAACCTAGGCCAACAGACTTGGTGAAGACATCAGTAACCTGGCCTTTGGAGGAAATAAAGTGGGGAGAGATAATCCCAGAACGAACTTTTTCCTGGATGAAGTGAACATCCACCTCAATATGCTTGGTCCTCTCATGAAGAACTGAATAAGAAGAGAGAGATATAACATAATTGTTGTTACAAAACAACAAAGAAGAGTCTGTCACGGGAAAGCCAATCTCAAGGAGAAAGCGTAGCCACAGTATCTCACAAGTACCTTGTGCAATAGCACGGTAGTCAACCTCAACAGAAGAACGTGAAACCACTGTCTACTTCTTACTCTTCCAAGAAAGAAGATGATCACCCTTGAAAATACAAATACTTGAGGTAGATCGTCTGTCAGTCTTGGACCCAGCATAGTCAGCATCAGTAAACACGGAAAGACCTGGTTGTATTCCAGATGGATAGAACAATCCTAGTCTAGGTGAGGTCTTCACATACCGTAAGATGTGATAGACGACATTAAGTTGTGAAGTCTGGGGAGAATGCATGAATTGACTTACTAGGCTCACTACATAGGCCAAATCAAGCCGAGTGTTGGTCAAATAGATGAGGCGACCAACAAGTCTCTAATACACAGAATGGTTTGTCAATTGATCACTAGACTTTGCAAAAAAGGAAATATTAGGATCTAGGGGCGTATAAGCAAGTTGACATCCCAACATAACAGTGTCCATAAGGAGATCTAGGGCATATTTCCACATAGAGAGGGAAATGCCCTTATAGGAGTGTGCTATCTCAATGCCCAAGAAATACTTGAGGGGTCCCCAGATCCTTGATGTCAAAGGTGTCCCCCAAGTCCTTTCTAATATGAGCAATTCCAAACAAGTCATTACCTGTAACAATATTATCATTCACATAAACAGAGATAATATTGATGCAAGGACCATGGAAGATACGCCTAATAAAGCAAGTGTGGTTTGATTGGCACTAAATAAATCCCATAGAGAGAACCACATCATTGAATCTTTTGAACCATGCACAAGATGATTGCTTAAGCCCATATAAGGACTTGCGCAATTTACACACCTTTCTAGAGTACTCCCCCTGAGCAGAAAAATTGGGAGGGAATTCCATGTAAATAGTATCAATAAGACCACCATTCAAGAAGGCGTTCTTGAAATCAAGCTGACATAAAGGCCAAGTGAAAGAAGCCGCCAAAGAGATCAGGAGGTGAATAGAAGTAAGCTTTGCCACACGGGCAAATGTAGCATGAAAATCCTTAACTTGGAATCTGCGTAAAACCCTTGGTCACCAAGTGGGCTTTATACCTGTTAATAGTATCATCTGCAAGGTGCTTAACTATGAACACCCATTTACAGCCCACTATGCATGCACCTGAAGTATGCTTCTGTTGTAGAGCTTCCATCTCAGTACGCATGGCTGCAACCCATTTGGTGTCTTGGAGGGACTCATGAACTGAGCGAGGTATGATAATAGCATCAACCTATCCCAAAAAGGCTTGGTAACTCGAGGAAATATCCTAATAAGAAAGATAATGGGAGATAGGGTAGTCACTAGAACAGGCTAAAGAAAGTCTATCAGGCACTCAACGGATTCGAGAAGGATACCGTAAGGAGGGAATAGGGGGATTAAAGACTGTATGAGACATACCTGAGCTCGATGAAGATGCTCGTAGAGGCTCCAAAGGGCGCAGTCGGCGAGTGTAAACCTATGGAATGAGAGAGATATGGTCCTACCCAGTGGGGGCAAAGGTAGGAGGCTCAGAAGATGAAGACGACACCGGAGAAGAGGGCAATGGTACAAATGGGAGAAAGATAGGCTCAAGTCAAGGAAGTGGAGATGGCACTGGCGGAGATATGGAAGGAGATGAGTTAGTGTAGAAGGGGGTAGAGTCATGTAACGTGACATTGAGAGAGTCATAAGTGTGCCGACTAACAAGATCATAACAATGATATCCCTTAGATATAGAGGAATACCCTAGAAAAATGCATTGGATAACTGCCTTATCATGAAGTTTGGTCTGAGAAGGACTCCGGTCATGAACAAAGCAGATGCATCCAAACACTCTAGGGAGAAGGGAGAAAAGGGACTTGTCTAGATGCAGAAGATGAAGTTGAGCAGAATTCTGCAATGCACGACTTAGGGTACAATTAAGAAGAAAAGCTAGAGTGAGAACGACATGAGACCAATAAGACTTAGGGACTTGCATTACCCAAAGAAGATGTTGACCTTATTGGTCATGCCCGGTTTTGATTATGACAAATACTCATTGTATCTAATGAGGGTTTGAGGTTTTGTGCAGGAACTAAGAGTGTTAAGATCAAGATGTGCACAAAGCAAGCAAAGATTGAAGACCAATTACTTCATATTGTAATATATAATTCATTTGTGTAATTGGTCTGTAATATTAATAAGGGATATCTGGTTTGTAATAAGCTCACACACATCAGATGTATGATTTACTACGTAAGCTCAAACAAACCATGAATGAGAAAGGACCTTAAAAAGACCTTAGGGTTTTTCCTTCGGTCGACCGACACCGGACTTTTTCGGTGTCTCTATTTTGGACCCAAGTGACCCTAGGACACACACATGTACACATATGATTGTTAGGCACTTAAATAGGGCTTGATTGTGTCAAGACGGGACCGAAATGCACACTTGGTGCACTTTCGATCGACCGGCCAAATCGGTTCATTTTTGGCCTGGTCGACCGAACCAGACCTGGGTCAACCGTTGACCAAGGTCCCGGTCGACCGAGACCTTACAGTTCATTTGAACTCGATCGACCAAATCACCTGGGAGTTAACATTTTGACCTCCCGGTCGACCGAGAACTTTTGTTCTCCAACTACCTAGTCGACCGGAGGGTCCTCGGGAGAATTCCCAGTGGTCTGGTTGGCCGAACCAGGCAGTTCAAATTGGCCTGCTCGAACGAAACTCGAAAAATTGGGAAATCGCCCTCTTCAGTCGACCGTGCCCTTAGTTCAATATTTCCCTAGTCGACTGAACCATATGAATCCTGGTCAACCGAAACTGTTATGGTCGACCGGACCTCTCGGGTTGCCCTGATTTTTACCGCAGTTAATATTTTTTAAACAGGGTTAAAATTTCCTAAACATCATTAAACTTTCTTAATAATACCTAATAGGTCCCCAACGGTCATATTTTCTCCCATGTCTATATATATGAGTTCATTTGAGAAAATTAATAAGGGGATTAGCAATCCTTGATTAGGAGAAACTCTCTAAAAATCCCAAAGTTTATAATACTCATTTACTGATCCTCCAACACTTATTCTTACCAGATCTTCCACTCAAACATTTTTGTAAGTGTGATTTAGGTTTTGTTGCTTTCTAGGGTAGCTCTCCCAAGTGCGGTAATTGTTTTTGACGATTTTAATTGAGAGCTAACCCAAGTATTCTTAGGGAACTTTGTTAATAAGTCTCTCCTAAGAAGACTTATATTAAACCTCCAAGTATTGCACATTCATTGCAATACCTTGTGAAGTTTTGTATTTGGTGTGGATTGCAAAAACCATTTCAAAATACTTTCAAATATCTAGTGTGCTTTGCCTTAATAAATCTTTAAAGAGATATTTGTTTGTGTGAGAAAAATCATTGTTGCAATATTCATTGATTTATATCTATAGTTGAATACAAAGATTAAACTCTTTTTGCAAACCAAACTTATACATTGCTAGAGCTTCATATACATATATGTATTGAGAAAACTTATTGATTGAAATATATGAAGTTTGGATAATATCTTTGTTTGAGCACTTAGATTGAATATCCTGTGACACAAAGATCATCTAGGTTTGCACTCTCACGCACTCATTACAACAATAGTAAATCTATTTGAGAGTTGACATCTTAGATCACATTGAGCCTACGTATTGAATCATACTATGGTGTTTGTGATTGCGCGTATCTGGGTACACATCTGCTTTACCTGAAAGCATATTCATTGTACCATTTGATTATATTTTAAATACTGTTGTATTTCCAGGCACGGGCCTGAAGAGGGAGACTATCTCTGGAATAGTCCCGAATTGGCTTAGACCTAATTAGGAAAGCTAGGTGCGTCGTCCCGTTAAGACGTGTAGGTTGAGGTCAGCCCCGCTAATTGACCTGGTTAAGGTTGAGGTCAACCCTGTGTTAATTTGACCTGGTTGTAAACGGTGACGCTCCACCCTTAAGTGAGCCTTTAGTGGAATCCTCGAGCTTGCGAGCTTGAGGCGGGGACGTAGGCACACTTGGCCGAACCCCGATAACATATCGTGTGTTTGCTTATATTCATGCAGTTTATATTTACCGCACATGTATGTTATAGGTGAATGTTGTGTATGACTTAATTTCCACGTTATACTTATCTACGCATTTGGAAATTGTATAGACTGATGCTAGGTTGTGTATTTACCGTTGTTGAATAAATTAACCTAGGTGAAAAAGTTTTAAATTCCAATTCACCCCCCCTCTTGGGAATACACCAATTCTAACAGAAGACAATAGGCAATAGACATGATGTTGTGATTTTTGCGTTAAGCCATACCATTGTATTCAAGAGTGTAGGGATATGTCAACTGCTGGATAATACCCTGTTAACACAAATTAGCACAAAACTCATTAATGAGGTACTCACAGCCACTGTTAGACCTCAAGATACGAACCATAATATTGTATTAAGTCTTAATCATTCACAAGGAAACTTGAAAATGAGTGAAAACTGCAGATTTATTTTTCATGAGGTAGACCTAGGTATAACGGGAGTAATCGTCAATAAAGGTGACATAATATCGATGCCGAGTGAGTGAGGAGACAAGTGAGGGACCCCAGACATCACTATGAATAATATCAAAAACTGCAAGAGAACGGTACATATGAGATGGATAAGATGAACAAACATGCTTAGATAATTCGTAAGTAGCACACTAAAAATTAAAATTCTTGCAAGCTTTATTAAATTCTGGAAACAGCCAGCACAAATATTTAAAATTTTCATGTCCAAAACGAGTATGCCACAAATCCAAGATTTTCAAAGAGAAAATAGAGGAAACATCATAAAGCAAAAGAGAAGCCTGAAAGCCAGAAGAGGATGCAGGACAGGAAGGCGAATCACTAAAGTAGTAGAGCCCGTCCCTTTCAAAGCCCTTGCTAAAAATCTTCTCAAACTCAGGTCTTGCGAGTAACAAAAGTTGGGTAAGAAAACCACAACACATTTATATTGTTTGGCAATACGAGTAACACATAACAAGTTATAGAAAAATTGTGGAACATAATAAACAAGGAATAAAGATGAAGTCGAGGATAAACGGGCAGTGCCTTGGATATAATGGAATGAGAGGTATCATCGGCAATGCAAACAGTATGAACCAATGAAGGGATAGGGGATGTAATGAAATATGTCTCACCAATCAAATGGTTGTTCGCCATTGAGTTCAGTATCCAAACGGGTGTGCCACACTTACTTAAAAGGGCAGTAGGGTTACCTGCAGCAAAGGTGGCTATAGAGGAGGATGCAATCGGTGCAGTAAGGGCAAGGAGGCTAATTCGATACTGAAGTTAAGTAAGCCGAGCCTAGAGCTGAGAGAAATCTGGAGCAACAGTAGGTACAGGAGCAAAAGAAGCCGGAGGTGCAGGAAGAGATTCTATAATAGCTCCAATGTCACGCACCGAACCCACAGATGGGTCCCGAGTATGAATATAGTAACCTAACCTGTCTCTATATCAAATAAAACATACATGATACAACACCAAGAGAGGGTCCGACCCCGTAGGGTACACGAATGCCCTTACAATCATAACATACACATCCATACTCATCAGATACATAGCAGAATACGGTCTTTCTATACATGTACAATACCATACCAGAGTCTATACAAAACTAAGATATACATTCCCATAATTACAAAACATACCCCGGGTGTCTACAAAAACCATCACGACAACCCGGTTACAAAACTCGTACCTAAATAGGTACTAACAACAGCTAACGACACCCTCGCTTTCAACTGCTAGGATGCTAGTTACAGCTACTTGAAGGACCTGAAAATATTTGTACGTACATTTGGGGTGAGACACCTCTTACTAAGGAAGAAAACATGTTATATCAGTGTGTGGCATACCAGTGTTATTTTACATAAAACATAACACCATACAATACGATACAGTTCAAAAATGTTTCCATACAGTTCCATACAATTCTAGTATTTTCACAAATCCATTCTAGTACATATGATACCCAAACATACGGTCACTGTCATCACACTAATACGCAACTACTCTATGAAACCTAAAACTTCACAGTGATTATGTTGCCAATACGATGTAACTCACACCAATACGCAACTACTCCATGAAACCTGAAGCTTCACAGCGATTACATTGCCAATACAATGTAGCTCACACCCCTCGGTGACCAGCCGGGATGCAAGTGATATTTCACACCCTCAGATATAGAGTCAGACACTCTCGCCCACGGTTTTGACACCGGTACATGGCGCAGTGTATGGTAATTAGCTGTCACATAGCTGTTTCGGCGTACAGTAATTAGCCTCCACTAGCCAATTTCACAAAACCTGGAATCATTTTGAAACTCATGTTTCTATACTCATCAGAGTACGGTAATTAGCCGCCACATAGCTGTTTTACAAAATACCTGGAACATTTACATACAACCATACATACCACACTTATTTGGTTTACGACAAATCATATCGTTTTCCAATTCAAGTATACAGTTTTATACAAATATAGATAACAGTCATCTCAATAATATAGTTTAAACAAAACAAAAAGTTTTCCAAACAAAGTAGAGATGATACCTGAAATCCCCAAATTTCGTGAAAACTGTAACCCAAAAATCCAGTATTTTTACCCGATAGATTTTCCCAAATAAGTTACCAAAACATACATAGGATCGTAGCCTACAAGCTTACCGATCTTGATTTCAAAAAGTAACTAATATAAATTGAATCCCCTTACCTTAACCCGAATTCCAACCACGAACTCTACGGTCCCCAAAACTATGAACTCAGACTCCAAAACCTACAAACCACAGTATAATACATGATTACAACTCATACTAGTACACATATTTCAAATCAGAAAGGAAAATTGAGCCTTACCTCGATTTTGGCCCGAAACCCGAAATTGCTTGAAACGAGATTCTGATCCGCTAGAAACGTAGAGAATCCTTCCCTAATCCTCACAGTAACGTTGGATTTACGAATCAAGTGATGAATGACGAAGAAATCTAGAGAGAGAGAGAGATCTACAAGTTCTAGAGAGAGAGGGAGAGGATATTTGAGATTACTTAGCTCCAAAGCAACCCATTTTGATATTTATAACCCTTTGACTCGGGTGGATTCGTCGACGAATTGGTGTCCTCGTCGACGAGTTCGCCATTACCTTCGTCAATGAGATGGTGGCCTCATCGATGAGCTCAAGGTTCCAGATTTTTCAATATCCCTCGGGATCTCCTCGTCGATGAGATACTGAATTTCGTCGCCGAGGACAAAAGGGACATCGTTGACGAACTTTGACTTCGTCAACGAAGCTTGCCCAAATTACCACTTTACCCTTTTTTTCAAATATTAAATCCATATATCATGGTTCGGGTTCTTACATCCAATGTTAGAAGGTCCCCGACCTTTGCCACAACTACAACCATGAGAGGCCTGTTTTGAGTAATGCTCCTGCAGCTCAGGGTGGAGAATGAAGATGCACTCAATGGTGTGATTATTCCATTGGTAGTGTTGGTAGAATCGAGTCTTGCGGTCAATAGACCTAGCACCCGTAGGGGCTGCAAGAGCAACCTGCTCGAGCACACTAGGAGAAGCAAATCTAAGGAGAATACGTCGTCACCGATCATCACCTATAATCATTGCAAATGCCTCATACAAACAGGATACCGAGATGTGTTCAAAATCTAAGTTTGGAGTGATTCAAACTCAAGTTTTAAACCCATCAAGAACTGATAGGTATGCCGATGATCCTGATGCTTTGCCTTTATAGCTACTGCCTCGGTAGGAAACTCAGAAAGAGGCTTATACTGGGCGAGCTCCTCCCATCGAGACTGGAGATAGCCGAAGAAGTCAGTCAGAGATGAACCCAAAGAAGCCTGGGTTGCCTAGTGGAGATCCCGATAAAGCTTAAAAATGTGAGCCTCACACCTTGTGTGGGCGAACATTTTGATCAAGGCAAACCAAAGTCTATGAATAGTATCGTGAAACATGAACATCCTTTAGAGGCGATCTTCCGTAGAAGCAAATATCCAACCCAGGATGACACAATTGTCAATGGACCACTGTCGGTGAGTCGAATCAGTATTAGTAGGGCGAAACTCCAATCCTAACAACCACTCAGCCATGCCACGACCCCTAAGATATAAGCGAAGGGAGTGTGACCAGGCATGAAAATTGCCGACATTCAGAAGAATGTTGGTGACCTTCTGAACAGGAGTAGTGTAGAGACCTGAAGAATTATGGTATTTAAATAATAAAAGAGGGAGAAAAGGAAATTGTAAAGGGGGGTCATAGCAGGTCCTCGTCGACAAATTGGCTTATCGGGATCGTCAACGGGGACTCGTGTCTCATCGACGAGGAATTACCGAGAGGGCTATTTCAGGGCCTAAAATTCATTGATAAAGGTTATGAGTTCGTTGACGAACTCCCTTCTTAACCTCGTTGATGAAGTGACGTGTCCCGTTGACGAAGGCCAGTGTATATTTATGCCAAAATCAGATTTTGGCTCAAAAATTTCGCATGCAGCCCTCTCTCTCTCTCTCTCTCTCTCTCTCTCTCTCTTGATTTTCATCCCCTCTACCTTCTCTCTAACTTTATGGCTCAAATTTTCGTCGATTTGACGATTTGAACCCGCCACGCTACTCCTAGGAAGATTCTTTTCATATCTGCTAGAGTAGATCGTCGGTTAGGCTAACTTGGGAACCATCCCAAATTTTGGGTAAGTTAGTTAATTTCAGTATTATTGGGGATTTGAGGTTTCTGGACTGAGTAGAAATTTTTAGGAAAGGAAATACCGAAGTTTTGTTAGGAAAAATGTTAATTTCAGGGTCTTGTGCTAGGAACACTACAAGTGAAGAATTGGGTATTTTGTGAGCTTCTTAGTAAGTCGGGTAAGGGGATAAACTAAGTTAGGATTTTCTATGAAATTATTTATTTATTTTATAGCATTAAATTCTAGGAAAATATGTATATTATACAATTATGTTTGGGAAATATTGTTATGTATCGAAACATGATTTAAACATGTTTATCTAGAAAATTCGATTTTGGAACGGATTTTTCATTCAAGGGATTACCCGTATTTTGTGTGGCATGAGTTTAATGTCTATAAAATTGTGTATATCAGAATAGAATGTTTGTCCCAGATCAAGCATGATATGTTAAGTTTTCGTGGCAATTATTAAACAGTACAGGAATCATGATTTTGCATATTAAACAGTACAAAAAGAATTATATTCAGAATATTACATTATGCCGACGCAGATATCATGATTCATGTTATGTTATGCCGGCGCAGATGCCGAGATTCATGTTGGCGCAGATGCCATAATCAAGTATGATCAGATAGAATTTATGAAATATATACATGACAATTGTTATTATGAAATACGAAACAAATATGTTCAGTATATAGAACTTATTATATGATATTAGAACCCAAATGGCATGGTTTAGTACAGTTTCAAGAGCATGGTACTGTAGCTATATGTTCAGAATTATGATAGTGCTACCACATGACCAGTAGTGTGGGAGATGGCAGTCGATGTGGCATTAGTGTAGAGTGGAGTAGTCCCCCTGGCAGTCCCGAGACCAGATAGGGGCGGGCCCATCGTATGTACAGACTTATGTTTGATCCAGCATGGTCAGCCAGCCATTGCTAGGTCCTGCCTTCGGGCTACACAACCAAGTCACGTGGGGGTAAGACATGACATCAACTAGCTATCCATCCTGGGTATATTTCAGTATTGTTCAGTTATAAGATGATTTTCATGTTAGTAATTTAGTACGTTATATTGTGTTATGAAGAATTATGTTTTATGAAGATATGATATCAGCAATTTTTACCAGTTACAATGTATGTATTGATATTATGTATAACATGAAAACACTCATGTCGCCACACACTAATATTTGTTTATATTCCCTTACTGAGAGATGTCTCACCCCAGCTATATAAACATTTCAGAAAATCTAGGTAGAGGAGCGGACCGAGGTCCGCTACAGTACAGACTGGTGAGGCTACCCTATTTGAAGGGTGAGTTGTTAATCTAGGGTCAGGTTTATTTTGGGTTATGACCCTAGGGTACATTTAGTATTTTTGGTGGATGATTGTAAATATAACAGGTTTTGTTTAACTCTGGTATTGTGATTGGTTGGATGTTATGTATGTGATTACGTTTCTTGCTGCTTGGGTATCTAAGTTGTATTTTAGGTATGTCCCTCGTACCTATGGGTCCAGGTTAATTATGTTATTTGGTTTTACAGGGTATTTAAAAAAAATATTTGGTAAATTAGGCAGGTCGTTATAGTTTGGTATCAGAGCCTTGGTTGCTAGGTTTTGTAGACTCTAGAATGTAGCGGAAACAATACTAGAGTATAGGAAGAGGATTTGAAATTTTGTTTTGCAGTTTAGAGGTAGGACTTCCATGGTGGTTTTTGTGTCTTTCCTGGGATGATGATTTCAGGAAAGTCATAGTAAACTATTGGCAGGTTGTGTTTCTAGAGTGTAGGACTGAATCTTGAATCAAGTTAAGGATGACAAAATAGAGGATTTTGGTTAGATGCGTAAGTTATAAAAATAGGGTCCCTAAGTTAAGTTTATTATTTTTTTCAGGATGGACCCTGGAGGAGATAGCACCTATGCGAGTGGTAGTGATGGTGCAAGGCCCTCGAGTGTATGCAGGGCATACTCTGATACAGTATTACGCATTGTGGCTCAGTAGGTTATGGCTAAGATCGCTAGGAGCTCTAGAGAGCAGGGTGGCTCATTTGCAGGCCATAGGTGCATGATTGAGAAATTCACTAAGATGAATCCTTCGGCTTTTTCAGGAGGAGTTGATCCTGCAGTTGCTAAGAATTAGATGTAGGAGATCGAGAAGGTTTTGGCAGTATTACAGTGCACGGAGGAGCAGAGGGTCCTCTTTGCCACCTATAAACTGACAGGGGAGGCTGAGAGGTGGTGGACTATGATGAAACTTCTAGAGCAGTAGAGGACGACACCGGTAGTTATGACATGGGACCAATTTAAAGAATTATTCTTTGACAGATACTTCCCAGCTACTATCAGGGAAGCTAAAGTGGAAGAGTTCTTAAATTTGAAGTTGGGGTAGCTAACGGTCTAGCAGTATGCGGTGAGGTTGATCGAGTTGTCCCGTTTTGCCCCGTATATTGTTCTTGATGAAGTAAAGAAAGCAAGACAGTTGGAAAGGGCTTTGAGGCATGAGATCTCCAGGCAAGTTATGGTGTTGAAAATACAGGACTTTGCTGAGTTAGTTAATAGAGCAGCTTTGGCTGAGGCCGGTAAGCGGATGGGTGCAGAAGAATAGGGGCAGAAGAATAGGTCCACACCTTTAGGCTTCCAACAAGGCTTTGGTCGTGGTCAATGGAGGAGAGGAAACTACGATAGAGGTTAGAGGCAAGAGATTGGGGGCCGTGAGGTTCAGGGTACTCAGACTTACCCTGTATGTCAGATATGTGAAAAGAGGCATCTGCGGGAGTGCCGAGCGGGGAGAGGTTTATGTTATCATTGTGGAGGATCGAGGCATCTAGCACGGGATTGTCCTACACCTATTGGTACTTCTCCTACTCCCAGGAAATTCAGGGGAGGTTACCAAGTGCCTCGTGGAGGTTAGCATAGGAATGTAGCCCCAGCGAGGGTTTCTGCTCTGATGCTAG
Source organism: Malania oleifera (assembly GCF_029873635.1). Taxonomy (NCBI): domain Eukaryota; kingdom Viridiplantae; phylum Streptophyta; class Magnoliopsida; order Santalales; family Ximeniaceae; genus Malania; species Malania oleifera. Next base: position 12,586,511 of record NC_080423.1, on the reverse strand, counting down.
GAGACGCTGAGACTGCCGCAGATGTCGTGAAAGGTACCCTTACTATTTTTTCATGTCATGCTATTATTTTATTTGATTCGGGTGCTACTCATTCCTTTGTGTCTGTGAATTTTATTAAATTGTCTGGAGGTGAGACCTATTTATTAGATGTAGAAATGATAGTAGCTTCATCGGCTCATTTAGTGGTAAAGTGTCATAAGGTGCTGAGGGGCTATCTTGTAGAAATTTATGGGAGAGTGCTACCTGCTGATCTAATTGTACTTGACATGTATGGATTCGATGTAATATTGGGTATGGATTGGCAAGCAACTAACTATGCTAATATTGACTATCATTTGAAAGAAGTAATTTTTAGACCACCAGGCAAGCAAGAATTCAGGTTTTTGGGGTTGCAGGTGTGTTCCTCGCCTCAGTTAGTGTCAGCTATTCAAGTAAGATGGCTACTCCTGGATGGTTGTCGGGGGTTTATGGCTTTTGTAAAGGAGGTGTCAGTAAATGAGTTGAAGCTTAGAAATACACCAGTGGTTAAGGAGTTTCCAGATGTTTTCCTAGAAGAATTTTCAGGATTGCCTACTGATCGTGAGGTAGATTTCCCTATTGATCTACTTCCCGGGACAACACCGATCTCTAAAGTTCCTTATAGAATGGCTCCAGTAGAGTTGGGAGAGCTAAATGATCAGTTGTAAGACTTGTTGAATAAAGGATTCATTCGGCCCAATGGATCACCATGGGGAGCTCCAGTGTTATTTGAAAAGAAGAAGGGCGTGTCTATGAGGATGTGTATAGATTACAGGGAAATTAATAAGGTAACAATCAAGAACAAGTATCCTCTACCCCGTATAGACGACTAATTTGATCAGCTTCAGGGTATGCGAGTCTATTCCAAGATTGATCTCAGATCAGGCTACCACTAGGTGAAAGTAAAAGCAGACGATGTCTCCAAGACAGCCTTCAGGACCAGGTATGGGCATTATGAATTCCTTGTTATGCCTTTTGGTTTGATGAATGCTCCTACAATATTTATGGATTTGATGAATAGAATCTTTCACCAGTATTTAGACTGGTTTGTTATGATTTTCATTGATGATATACCGCTCTATTCGGGGAGTTTTGAGGAGCATAAGGCACACTTACGACTGGTACTTCAAACACTCAGAGAAAAGAAATTATATGCCAAGTTTAGTAAATGTGAGTTTTGGTTAGAGAAAGTGGCATTTCTGGGACATGTTATATCAAAGGATGAAATTTCTGTGGATTTGAGTAAGATTGAAGTAGTAATGAGTTGGGCCGGGCTGAAGAACGTCTAGGAAATTAGGAGTTTCTTGGGGCTGGCTGGTTATTACCGCTGTTTTGTTGAGGGACTCTCAGCGTTATCAGGGCCTTTGACATGGCTGACTAGGAAGAATGTCAGGTTTGAATGGGATGACAGCTATGAGCAGAGCTTCCAGGAACTAGAGCAAAGGCTTGTCACGGCACCGATGTTGATCATCGCATCAGGGGATAAAGGTTATGTTATCTACAGTGATGCATCCTTGAAAGGGCTTGGCTGTGTATTGATGCAGCATGGTAGGGTTGTAACTTATGTTTCCAGGCAGTTGAAAGAATATGAAAAGAACTACCCTACCCATGATATAGAATTGGCTATAGTGGTACACATGTTAAAGATTTAGAGGTATTACTTGTATGGCAAGTGATGCGAGATATTTTTCGATCACAAAATTTTAAAGTACTTTTTCACTTAGAAGGAACTGAATATGAAGATTGTTGGAGCTCATTAAAGATTATGATTGCATTATCTTACCACCCAGGTAAGGAAAATGTGGTAGCAAATGCTTTGAGCAAGAAATTAGTGGGACCAGCATCAATAGCTATGGAGGTTCAACATCCGATCCATATGGATCTGGAGAGACTCGGTGTAGAGTAGGTAGAGAGTGATCCCCAGGAATTTATTGCCACTCTAGTAGTGCAGCCTAATCTACAGGAAAGGATTAAGATAGCTCAGAAAGATAATGCAGAATTAGTAGAGCTGATGGCTAAGGTGCAAGATGGACAGGGAGAGGAATTCGGTATTTCTGAGGATGGGGCTTTGATGTTTTGCCTGCAGATGCTGAAATCAGAAGGATGATTTTAGAGGAGGCTCACAGGTCCTTGTACACAGTTCATCCGGGTAGTACTAAAATGTACAAGGATTTGCGAGAGTCTTATTGGTGGAGCGGCATAAAGAGGGAAATTTTTGAGTTTGTACAGCAGTGTCTGATGTGCCAGTAGGTAAAAGTTGAGCACCAGATGCCGACGGGCCAATTGCAGCCGCTTTACATTCCAGAGTGGGAGTGGGATCATGTATCTATGGATTTTGTGACGGGTTTGCCACCGGCACCGCATGGTCAGGATGCTGTTTAGGTGGTCATTGATAGATTAACGAAGACCACTCACTTCATTCCTATTAAGGTCAACTACTCTATGGACAGACTAGTAGAATTATATATTTAGGAGATTGTACGATCACATGGAGTGCCAGTGTCTATTGTATCAGACCGATACCCATGATTCAAGTCACGATTTTGGAGGAGCTTTCAGGAGGCTCTGGGGTCTCAGTTATCTTTTAGCACAACGTTTCATCCTCAGATGGTTGGCCAGACTAAGAGGGTGATATAGATATTAGAGGATATGTTGCGGGCGTGCGTGCTTGATTTTGGGTTAGTTGGACCTAGTATATGCCGCTGGTAGAGTTTGCATACAATAACAACTATCAAGCTAGCATTGACATGACACCTTATGAGGCGCTCTATGGTAGGAGATTTTGATCTCCTCTTTACTAGGATGAGGTTGGTGAAAGGTGAGTTTTGGGACCAGAAATTATGTAGCAGGCGTAGGATAAGGTTCGGCTCATTAGAGACAGGATCAGTGCAGCTCAGAGTCGAAAGAAAAGCTACGACGATACGAGCCATCGGAAGTTGGAAACCATGTATTTTTTAAGATAGCGCCATTAAAGGGAGTTATGAGGTTTGGGAGGATGGGTAAGTTGAGCCCTAGGTTCATTGGTCCTTTCAAGATTCTTGAAAAAGTAAGGCCAGTTGCCTATCGGCTAGCTTTACCACCAACATTATTTAGAATTCACGACGTATTTCATATTTCCATATTAAGGAAATACATCCCAGATTCCTCCCATATCATCAGTTATGTCAAGTTAGAACTCAGTGATACTTTGGCTTACGAGGAAACTCCAGTGCAAATTCTGGACAGGAAGGAACTAGAATTGCGCAGTAGGATGATTCCTCTAGTAAAAGTCTTATGGAGGAATCACGTAGTGAAAGAAGCTTTTTGACAGCTCAAGAAAGAGATACAACAGAAATACCCGCATTTGTTCAACGGGGAATAACAATAATTAGGAAGAGATACAAGTAGATAAGTAATGTTTCTTTTATGCAGGTTAGTATATGTAATAATTTTCAGTTGTAGGTAAAATTTTGGTTTTGGGAGAATTTTATTTTATGTCTTCGTAATCTCCTAGAACCCTGAATGTAACTACGGTATTCCTCCCCCATAAGTGAGGGTAAGTAATAAAATAAGTATCCTATTTTCTTTAAGGGATGGTGAATCGCTCAAATAGAAAATTTCGAGAACGAAATTTTTATAAGGGGAGAATGTAGAGACCCAAAGAATTATGGTATTTAAATAATAAAAAAGGGAGAAAAGGAATTTGTAAAGGGCGGCTCACAGCAAGTCCTCGTCGACGAAGTGGCTTATTGGGATCGTCGACGGGGACAAGTGTCTCGTCGACGAGGAATTATCGAGAGGGCAATTTCAGGGCTTGAAATTTATCGATGAAGGTTATGAGTTTGTTGACGAACTCCCTTCTTGACCTCATCGACGAAGGCCAGTGTATAAGTATGTCAAAATCTGATTTCAACACAGAAATTTCACATGCAGCTCTCTCTCTCTCTCTCTCTCTAGATTTTTGTCCCCTCTACCTTCTCTCTAACTTTCTAGCTCGAATTTTCGCCAATTCGACGATCTGAAGCCGCCACGCTACTCCTGGGAAGATTATCTTCATATCTGTTGGAGTAGATCGTTGGTTAGGCTAACTTAGGAACCATCTCAAAATTTGGTTAAGTTAGCTAATTTCAGTATTATTGGGTATTTAAGGTTTCTGGACTGAGTAGAAAATGTTAGGAAAGGAAATGTTGAAGTTTTGTTGGGAAAAATGTTAATTTCAGGGTGTTGTGTTGGGAACAATACAGGTGAAGAATTGAGTATTTTGTAAGCTTCTTAGTAAGCCAGGTAAGGGGATAAACTAAGTCAGGATTTTCCAAAAAATTATTTATTTATTTTACAACATTAAATTCTAGGAAAATATGTATATTATACGATTATGTTTGGGAAATACTGTTATGTACAGGAACATTATTTAAATGTGTTTATCCAAAAAATACGATTTTGGAACGGATTTTACATTCAGAGGATTACCCTTATTCTGTGTGGCATGAGTTTAATTTCCATAAAATTGTGTATATCATAATAGAATGTTTGTCCCAGATCAAGCATGATATGTAAAGTTTTCGTGGCAATTATAAAATAGTACAAGAATCATGATTTTGCATATTAAACAGTACAAAAAAATTATGTTAAGAATATTACGTTATGCCGGTGTAGATGCCGTGATTCATGTTATGTTATGTCGGCATAGATGCCAAGATTCATGTTGGCGCTGATGCCATAATCAAGTATGATCAAACAGAATTTATGAAATATGTACATGACAATTATTATTATGAAATATGAAACAGCTATGTTTAGTATGTGGAACTTATTACATGATATTAAAACTTGGATGGAATGATTTAGTACAGTTTCAGGAGCATGGTACCGTAACTATATGTTTAGAATTATGATAGTGCTACCACACGACCATTAGTGTGGGAGATGGCAGTCGATGTGGCATTAGTGTAGAGTGGAGTAGTCCCCCTGGCAATCCTGGGACCAAGTAGGGGTGGGCCCATCGTACTTACAGACTTATATTTGATCTAGCATGGTCGGCCATCCATTGCAGGTCTCGCCTTCGGGCTGTACAACCTAGTCATATGGGGGTAAGACATGACATCAGCCAGCTATCTATCCTGGGTATATTTCAGTATTGTACAGTTATAAGATGATTTTCATGTTAGTAATTTAGTACGTTATATTATGTTATGAAGAATCATGTTTTATTCAGATATGATATCGGTAGTTTTTACCAGTTACGATGTATGTACTGATATTATGTATAACACGAAAACACTCATGTTGCCATACATTGATATTTATTTATTTCCTTTACTGAGAGGTGTCTCACCTCAGCTATATAAACATTTCAAGAAATCCAGGTAGAGGAGTGGATTGAGCTCCGCGGCAATAGAGACCGGTGAGGCTACCCTGTTTAAAGGGTGAGTTGTTGATCTAGGGTCAAGTTTATTTTGGGTTATGACCCTAGAGTACATTTGGTCTTTTTTGTGGATGACTGTAAATATAACAGGTTTTGTTTAACTCTAGTATTGTGATTGGTTGGATGTTATGTATGTGATTACGTTTCCTGCTGCCTAGGTATCTGAGTTGTATTTTGGGTATAACCTTGGTACCCATGGGTCTAGGTTGATTATGTTCGGTTTTATAGGATATTTAAAAAAATATATATTTGGTAAATTAGGCAGGTCGTTACAAGTAGTCTGAGCCAGAGATAAGTTAGGGCGTGGAATATCACCGTCCTTGGTAGCCATTGTAAAGAAAAGGAATAGGTTGCAAAATTATCAACGCAACAAAGCAAAGCAAGTCATGGGAAGAGTGGTCAGAAAAATGCCAAAGAGTCGCAAAAAAAAAAAAAAAAAATGCCGAGAAAATCATCGGAAAGGTTCTCGGAAGATGCTGGAGTCTCCAGAAAGTTTTCTAAAGTCACCGGGAGGCACTCGGAAAGTCGATGGAAGTCGTCAAAAAAGGGCCCCGAAAAGTCACCGGAAAAGTCGACCGAGTCACTGGGAAAATAGTAGACTGAGTTTTCTGATGTACAAGATCCACTAAAAGTGGCAAGTATAGAGCATATGACTCAACCTACTACTAATAAAGCTTTCTGATGTACAAGCTCCACATATGTTGTGAGCGTAGAGCATATAGATCAATTGAGAACCCGGAAACAAGGAACCCAACCTTGCTCTAAAACCAAGAAGAAAGTAAAAGAGAGAGAACTATACAAGGGGAAGTGAATATCACAAGGTGTACTTTGCTTACAACTTTGAGATGTATATATATATATATAGCTATACAAGAGAATAAGGTTATCCCAACATTTCGATGTGGGACTAAAAACTATACACTATGTTTTATATATATATATATATCTTTTATTTCATGTCCCTTTTTATCATTTTCAAGATTTATATTTGAATTTGATGTATTTAATAAATAAGTCTTGTTGTTGCTAAGAATCGTATGACTTTTGTTAAATGCCCTCTGACCACGACCATGATCACTTGAAAGAAATCAAACAAGAATGACTTGAAGGACTCAAGTGTATTCCGAGGAATTACTCCAATGAATAAGTTAGGGAATTGGAGGTTTATATTGTAATAGTAAGTGAAAAGTGAGTGAGAATGAGATGCTTACCTCTTCCTGGGATCCCCTTTTTATAGTGATGGAGGCACAACCTCCTTCAACTTTGTATTTACTATTAGGTAATATCATATATATATATATATATATACTGTAATATTTTAGTTAAGGGACACTTTAGTCTTTGTATCATTATTAGGGTTAGATTTATTTATTAGGTCAATTGTATTCAATATATATATATAGCATTAAAGGAAAAGGCATCTTATGTGACTTTTGTGTGGCAACTCTCTCTCTCTCTCTCTCTTTATATTGGATCTTTAATTCTAACATGGTCTCAGAGCATTCTAAACCCTAAGTTTTGTAATCAACCTCCAGCACTGCGTCGTCGCCTACATGGTCAATGTCATCGCTTGAATGACCTAAGTTTTGCAATCCCTCTCATCTCTTTTTGGTCTCCGCACAGTCGCACCGAGAACGGCGAAGGATATTGTTATTCAAATCAGTTAAGTGCATCCAATATATGGCTTCCGACTCAAATTCCTCATTCTCTGCATCGGCGTCGTCTCTAAAATCGGGTTCTTAGAACCTTAGTTCATTGTTCTTATGTTGGGCAATCACCGCGGCTCTGTCATAGACGACCGCCACTGAAACCGAGTTCTCGGAACCCCAGTTCGCCATTCTCAGAGTCGCACTATCGCACCATCGCCCTTCCCCTCTTCCTTCTATGCAACCGTCTTTCTATTTCTTGATTGGGTCTCTGCAAAAACCCATATTTTGTTATTAACAAAGGCTCGTTTGTTGACACCCAAAATTCCCAAGATACCTAGAACTCGCAAGAGCTTCTCAGGAATTCCCAGAAGGCTACAGAAACTTAGATTTTTGTTTTTAGCTTTTTGAGTTGTAGGGTTTTTAGAGTTTTGGAAGAACTGGGTCGTGCTTGTTTAATGATTTTTGGTTGGTTCATCTTAGGTTTGGTTCAGATTCAGTTCTTGTTTTACTGGTTTTGTAGGTATTTTTTTGTGCAACGGACAATGTCAACTTTGTCAAAGAGCAGGTTGATTCACATAAGAGAAGTTTGGAATGATAATCTAGAGGAAGAATTAGCATTGATTCGCAATATTGTTGGTGATTTCCCTTACGTAGCTATGGATACAGAGTTTCCAGACATCATTCTTCAGCCAGTAGGGAATTTTAAGAGCAGTACTAATTATGTATTTCATACCATGAAGGCCAATGTTGATCTTTTGAAGTTAATTTAGCTGGCTCTTAGATTTTATGATGAAAAAGGGAACCTTCCTACATGTGGAACTGATAAGTACTGTGTGTGGCAATTCAACTTTCGTGAGTTTAATCCTAATGAAGATGTTTATGCTAATGACTCCATTCAACTTTTGTGCCAGAGCAGCATTGATTTTAAGAAGAAAAGTGAAAAGGGATGTCACTCCCCGAACCCGAAAATGGGACCCAAGGGTGAAAATGTAAACTAACTAGTTCTTGTATCACACAAAACATTCAAGATACAGAACAAAATGAGGGTCCGACCCCGTGGGGTTCCCAGATACCCTATACACATCCAAACACAACAAAATATATGCAGTGGAAATACGGTCATTCTATACACATACCCATACCAGAGTCTACACAAGGACAAAATCAAGGTCCCATCAAATAACGTACAACTGGGTGCCCAAAACATCTCAAAATGGCAACCCACAAAATACAAGTCCTAGCACTTACCCAAGTGCTACCGCAGTACACCGGCCACTATACTCCCTACACCAGGACGCTAGTTCTGGTTACTCGAAGGTCCTGTAAAAATGTACATACAGTAGAGGTGAGACACCTCTCAATAAGGAAGAACACATGTTATATCGGTATGTGGCATTTGAGTATTATCATGATACAACATACACGTAATTAAATGCAGTTCTGGTACTAATTTCACAACAATGCATACACGCACACACACACATGATCAGCAATCCCGGTGTCGTCACACCCATCGGCCAGAAGCTAGCCCCCGACATATGGCATTGGCCCGTAGCCAACCCACGTAACACGGCGCCACTGGCATATGGCTAGTCCCCGACTCCTATGGCATCGTACTGGTGCTAAATTGGTGGATCCACACCCTTCGACCTGATCTGCTGGAATAGGCTCACACATCGGATATAGAGCCGGACCTCTGCCAACCTATGGCCAGCGATTTCATACGCCCTCAGATACAAAGCCGGACACTCTCAGTGCTTGGAATAATTCGGAACTGCGTTCCTACTAGCATTTAAACCAATCACACACACACATGCATACTCATATGACCAAACAAACCACACCCATTTGGTAATCTAAAATCATGGTTTTCCAAATACATACAGTTTAAACAAGTCAAGGCACGTCCATCCTTATAACACAGTATAAATCAACATATACGTTCGGTTTTCAACAAAACCAGGGATGCAACCCGTCGCCCCCTTTTTCCCAAAATTGTAATCATGAAAAACTCATAGTTTTCCCCATTAGATCCCCCCCAAATGAGTAGCCAAAACATACATAAAATCATGAACCACAGTTCTACCAAGTCTGATTTCAAAAATAACCGATATAAACACAATTCCCCTTACCTTTCCCCTGAGAGAGATTCCCAAACTCCAAGGCCCCTAAACAGAAAACCAAGTTCCAAAACCTACAAACAACAGTACAGAAGATACTCACAACACTGTTCTCTACTAAACTACCAGATCAAAATTGAAAACCGAGCCTTACCTCAATTTTACGCCAAAACTAAAAAATCTCCGAAATGGGATTCCGATCCGTAGAACTTGTAGAGAATCCTTCCATAATCCTCGTGGTAACTTCAGATTCACGATTCTAGCGATGAACAACGAAGAAATGTAGAGAGATAGAGAGTAGGGAGGTTTCTATAGAGAGAGAGAGAGAGAGAGAGATAGGATTTAGTTTTCTTAGTTGAGAAGTAATGAAAACTTCTATTTATAGCCCTTTGACCCGACCACTTCTTGTTGACGAATTGCATCATCGTCAACGAGGCTCTATAGTATTCTCGTCGACGAGACCAAGACCTCGTCAACGAGTCTGGGATCTCCAGTTTTTCGAAACCCCTCGACTTCTCCTCGTCGATGAGCCTTCGAACTTCGTTGACGAGAGATATAAGGCCTTCATCGATGAACTTTGGCTTCGTCAACGAAGCCTTTTCAAATACCAAATTTACCCCTCTCTTATTTATTTAAACTCATTTATCACGGTTTGGGTTCTTACAAGGGATGCTCACCGGTTCAGTAAGCTCCTGATGTCATTAAGGATTGTGTTGAGTGATAATGTCCAGTGGGTTACATTTCATAGTGGGTATGATTTTGGGTACTTACTCAATCTTCTTACTTGCAAAAATTATCTGAAACAATAGTGGAGTTTTTCAATTTGATCAACATGTACTTCCCCACACTTTATGATGTTAAGCACCTAATGAGGTTCTGCAACAACCTCCACGATGGGTTGAACACGCTCGCGGAGCTATTGGAAGTGGAGAGGTTTGGTGCTTGCCATCAAGCTGGTTCAGATAGTCTTGTCACATCTTGTGCATTCATGAAGTTGAAAGAAAATTTCTTTGATGGATCAATTGAGAAATATGCTGGTGTGTTGTATGGTTTTGGTGTTGAAAATGGACAAAATACTCATTAAAAAGACAAGAAAACAAAATGACACTCTCTGTAACTCTCTGCAACTCTGACACTCTTTGTAACTTTTTGCAACTCCTGTACTCTTTGCAACTCTTTGCAACTCCGACACTCTTTGCAACTCTACACTCTCTGCAACTCTCTACAACTCTCTGAAACTTCCACACTCTCTGCAACTTCGTTAGTTTCTGCAACTCTGTTGTCGCACTATTTGAAACTCTGACACATCCACAGCCGCACTCTCCTTGCAACTCTGCCACACTCTCTGCAACAAATTTGTTGAAATCACACCCGGTGGCAAATTGTGAATGTTTTGGTCTTCTCACCGACGCTGGAATCACATGCAAATGACTCCCAGCTCCGCACAAAACCACCATCCAGTTTCTACTCGGCAAACTCTCGATGCTTCTTGGTGCGCCATTGTGAGTTTGAGGTGGGATGTTTAATAATATCATATATATTTTAATATTTTAGTTAAGGAGAACTTTAGTCTTTATATCATTATTAGGGTTAGGTTTATTCATTAGTTCAATTGTATTCAATATATATATAAATAGCATAAAGGCAAAGGCATCTTGTGTGCCTCTTGTGCGGCAACTCTCTCTTTCTCTTTGTATTGGATCTTGAATTCTAACATTTACAAGCGTGTTATTATGTTTAGAGGGTTGTAGATAACTTAAGGGCGGTTATGTAGAATAACAATAGTGGTTTTGTAACTATATCGGGAGGTTAACGAAAAACTCAAGTGCGGTTATGTGAGGTTTCAATGGTGGTTTTGTAACCATATCCCCTCATGAGCATGTCTACTAATTTTAGGTGCATCAAGTCTCAAATTTTAATCACTAGAATGCTCATTTAAAAGATAAATAAAAATTTAAAATTATCTTACCATTCCTTATATTTTAAATAAATAAATAGATACACAGACACACACACACACACACACACACAATGTTGTATAATATCTTTTAAGCATTCGAATAATTACTAGGACAATGAGTGTTCTTCTCCATCCTTTTTGACTTAAATACGAAGATTTAAGTTTAATTAGAAAGTTCATAGCCCTAAAACTTGAACCACAAGGCTAATTAGCAAACTTTAAGTTTACTAATGAGCCACTCTTGAGGTTATTAACTTAATTATGCTAATTTTTTAATTAATTTTAAGTCACACGAAAGTCACTTGCTATCGTTGAACCATAATTCCTAATTACATTATAAGGAGAATCATGATTATTATGCATTTTGGGTTTATAAAAGTGATATTTCATTCCGTTTAAAATAGCTAATTAATATGAATTAGCAACTTTTAAGTATGGTCTTTTACTTTTAGCAAAAATTTGGAATTTTTTTTAAAAGGTATTTCCCTACCGCACGTGCCTGTGCACATGCGACTCGGGAAGGTGAAAGTATTGGCGGCCCTCAAGCGCACTAAAGCATCACTTAATTACGAAAGCAGATTTAAAAGTCATAATGAGTAATTGGTATCAAATGATTTTTCATATGCTTTCATATGCTCATGTTTTTAAAATGTATTCTTTATCAATGGTCTATTTATTTTTGGTAAAAGCATGGTGTTGATGAATATATGACCAATGAATTAGTGTAAGCATTTCTATATATTATAATATTTTTTGTGGTAAAATGCACCAAACATTTTTAAATTTATGACGTCAGGCATTTTTATTAAAAGAAATGTCATTAACGTTGCAAAAAATACAATTGATATTTCATCTTTTTTTTTGTTCTTCTCTCACAATCAAGTGACAATTACCCCCATTTTTTTTTTTTAATTTTTCATATTGAAGTTTACTAATTATGTTGTAGTTTAAATAGTCAATCAAATATGTAGAAGGTGGCAAAATGGATTAGTGGGTCGGATTTGGACAGGTCGTAAATGAGTAAGGGTTAAACAGGTTCGAATTGACTCGTTTGCTAACGGTTGACTAACATATAAACTCAAACTCGTCCACGGTTGACTAACATATAAACTCAAACTCGTCCGTTTAATAAACAGGTCATAAACGGGTACCTGTTAAGAATGTGTTGAAAAATATAATTTATTTATTTTAATTTTAAAAAATATTTTCATATAAAGTGACATTTTTTTTTTAAAAAAAAAAAACAGCTTTCTTTTATTTTATTTATCAATATCTTAACAAAAAAAACATAAAATGTAAAAAATATTACATTTCTTTAATTAATATTTTTTTAATGTAATATATATATATATATATATCAAGTTAAATAGGTCTCTTAACAAGTACCCAACTCAAATCCGTGTAACATGTTTATTAAACAGATCAGGTTTGGGTTTACCCGTTTATAAATATGTCACCTTTTACCAAACCCGAACCCAAATTAATCGAACAGATTACGGGTCACCCACAGAGTTTCGACCCGTTTTACCACCCCTACAAATATGTAAATTTTAAGTAATTTTCTCTACTTCAGTGAAAATAGTTGAAAACCATTCAAAGTTTAAGAATTTAATTATCTAAAACATGATATGATAAGTCATTATTATTGAGCCAATAATTTATGTACGTTAGAATCGGAAAAACTCTTTGCTTTTGATTGATATACATAAGTTAACACTATATTGACTCAAAAGTTTAAGTTATTTAGTCTTGAACGAACTATGTATATAAGTGACTAATCTTTTATATATGTTATTCTATGATACTGGACAAAATAATACTATATTTGGAGAGATTATTGATTTGAATTTGTATTAAATTTGAATAAAATATAACATAAAATTATATTTGTTGTTGTCAAGTGTCAAGAATCATACGACTTTTGTTAAACTATCCTTTAACTGCAACCACGTGAAAGGAATTAAATAAGAATGGTTTGGAAGTCCCGATATGTGAGTATGCTCTAGGTCCTTCAAGTCATTCTTATTTAATTCTTCTGAGATGGTCATAATCGAGAGTAGCAAAAGCAATTCGATTCTTCACAATAATAATGTTAATTTATATAAATTTATTCAAATTAAAATCTAAAACCTCAAATTTACATTCTTATAAAAACATGATAAAGTTTTTAAGCAAATAAAAAAGGTTTTGATACGCATGATAGATAAGTTAAGCGTCTCAATTCGCCATGCATGTGACCATGGTGCTAGGTACATGATAGGAAGAGAGAGAGAGAGAGAGAGAGAGAGAGAGAGAGAGAGGAGCTTAGGGAGGAGAGAGAGAGAGAGAGAGAGAGAGAGAGAGAGGAGCTTAGGGAGGAGAGAGAGAGAGGAGCTTCGGCAGGAGAGAGATGGAAGCCTTTCCAGGTGGGAGTGGGGCGCCCTCCCCGGCTCCCTTCGTCCCCACTGCGCCATTATCATCATTCATGATGTTTCTATGGTTGTCTACAGTTGTTCTCTCTCTCTCTCTCTCTCTCTCTCTCTCTCTCTCTCTCTCATATGGGTTTATTATTCTAATTTTAATAAAAATTAAAATTAATGAATAAATGAGTAAATTAATATTATACACAATTAGAAAATTGTCTTTTTAGTTTACTTGTTATCTCCCTAAATAATAAGTTTAGGGATGGAGTGAACACATGCGTACATAGTACCCATGCTCATAGAGCATATCGATTTTTGATTTTTTAAAAAAAACTTTAATCATAATTGAACACATTTTTAGTTTTTAAACCATATATCTATGAAAAATTAATTTCTTTTTAAGTTTTTCCCATTTTCTTCTGAAACTTTTTGAAATTTGAATGTAACTTCATAAGTCAAATTTGAGAGTGGGAGGGTCGTAACTTCAAATTTGTAAAAAAAAAAAAGAATCAGTAAGAAAATGACTATTACTATGGCGACTTTTGTTTTGTGATATTTTATCTTAGATTTTTTTTTATTGGATACAGTTATGTGCTGATTATTAAATAAAAAAAAAAAATTGGGTTCAAATGACTTAGAGGACCCGAGATGTACTTTACAGGATCATTGTGATGCCTAAGTAAGAGAATTTAAAAAGATTATATAATCATAATAATGAAGGAGAGAATGAGAATGAGATGTCTTACCTTCTTTAGGTGTCCTTTTTATAGGCATTTGAGATACCTTCTTATTGATTTTTCTATTAATGGGTATTTATTATTTTGGTTATGCATATGTTATTAGAAAGTAAAGATTAGTGTGTATCCCCTTATTTTTTATTTAACAGATGCTACCTTTTTTCTATTGATCCTTTAGTGTCTTTCTTTTCTGGTCTTATATAAGTTAACGTCAAGTTTAATGTTGGAGTCTCTTTTTTTAGGTTATATCATTATATTTGGAGATATCTTAAATTTAGATTTGTGTTGGGTTTGGTTAAGATGTAATATAAAATTATATTAAAATATCTACAGATTTGTTCTGATACAAATCTAATATGTGAAATCTATGCTCCAAACAAGAGAGTAGAGAATAATGTGTGTATAATGAGGGAGGGGGGAAGTAGAGTTTGGTCGGAACTGATCGGATTGTTTTCAAGACAATTTAAATGGTGAACCCTTGCCACAAATGTCCACATAAATATAAATTCAAAAATATTAAATTTTTTTTGTTGCATTATTTAATATTTTTAAAATTTATGCATATTTTTCCTTTTATTATATTCAAATTCATAAGATCATTTAATTTTGATTTTAATTAAAAATTGTATAAAATGAATAATTTAATCCAAAAACTATTTCAAGATATTAAAATTTCTAGTAATAGATTACCAAAACAACTGAAAATAATAAAATCTAATTTTTAATTTTTTAGCAAATAGTTGAAAACCAATAATGGAAACTGAAAACTAAAAATATAAACAAGCACGTTTTTATAATCTGTTTCTTCACTGTAGATAAACAAAAACAAAAGACAGAATATAACAGTGATACCAAACATGTCCTTAATTAATGGGCGCTACCTCTTTTCTATTGATCCTTTAATGTCTTTTCATTTTCTAGTCTAATATAAGTTAATGCCAAGTTCGATTGTGAGTTTTTTTTCAGGCTATATCACTATGTTTGGAAATACCTTAAATTTAGATTTGTATTGGATTTAGATAAGATATATTATAATATTGTATTAAAATATGTTCAGATCTATTTAAATTCAAATCTAAGGATCAAAATCTATACTTCAAACATGACATTAGAGAATAATGTGTGCATAGAGGGAGGAAGGGAGGGGAAGAGTTTGGTTGTGAACTGATTTGATTGTTTTCAAGACAATCTATATAGCGAACCCTTGCCACAACTGCCCACATAAATATAAATTCAAAGTCACAAAAATTAAACACAAAATATTTGAGTCGTCGATCGCCCCTATATTAATCCTAATTATTAAACGATCGTATGAGAATTACATTATAACTCGATTTTGTTTGAGCAAATAAAATTTGTTCATCCATAAATAAACCCCAATCTATATTGAAACTCACAAATTTTATGAGCGGAATTGCAATTGGCAGACTCATTTTCAAGCTTCACATGATGGGGCTCATTAGTCATGCTTTTCTCTTTATTTTTTTTTAGACCCATTTAGTTTAGTTTTCTCAATACCCATGTTCCCTAGGAACACTTGCGCTAGACTATCACTGTCAAATTTGAAATTTTCTTTTGCAAGATATGTGTCCTTTTTCTATTGAAATTTTTTCTATTTGAAAGGGATTTTAGTCACTTGATTAGTAAATAAGAAAACGTTCATTGTTATTATTAAAGATTATGTCACTCATGAAAATTTTGATAATGTCATTGTGACAAATAATAAACTTTAGACTGAACAACGTCGAAACTGTTTCATTATAATTTATTATTATTATTATTATTATTATTATTATTATTATTATTATTATTATTACATAGGAACTCCAGCTATTAACGAGTCCTTCAAACCCCTTGATGCGGCACCAAACCTACGGATCAGCAATCTTTGCCCACAGGTCTCCCTGATCAGGATAGAGTCCGGACACGGACACAACTTCTGCGCATCAATTGGACGTTCAGCCAACTCGACTCCGGGGACACATTTCCATTATCATCCATGATCTCCGCTGACTCCGTGAATTTTTTATTATTGAACGAGCTTGAACTTGTTAAATTTATTTTACAAATAATTTCTTCTAAGTCCTGAAAGATAAAATCAAAAGCTCCACTTATCACGCCAAGGTCTTTAAAAGGAGTTTATTTGACAAATTAAGTGCAAATAATTTATTCAAAATTTACAATATTAAATTACAATGTTACAAGGAAAAAAATCTTATGAGGTTATTTTGAAGATACCTTTTTTTTTTTTTGCATTATTTTAGAATTTTCAAAAATTATTTAATACATTATGTGCATAGATATATATTAAACAAATTTTCACTCATACACATTAAAGTAAGTATTACGGGCCCTTGGTTGCAGAAAATAGTTTTTATTTCTTATTTTTTAAAATATTAAAATGCAAATTAACTATATAGTTTTTCAAGTTTTATATTAAAGAAATGAAAAAAAAGGATTTTTTCAGACATTGTTTTCATTTTTTAATTATAAACTTTCAAAAAATTACAAAATCGTTTTTCATTTTAATTTTTTATTAGAAGTTTTTTTATAAAAAAAAAAAAAATAATCTCCAAATTTCTTGCGCAAATTTAGAAAATTTAAAAACAAGGTAAAATTTTTATAATTATTTAAAAATTATAAAATAAAAAATAAATTCATTTTTCACTAGTGAAGAAGGATAAACCTTTTTCTTATTATTTTCCATCTTTATCCTGCAAATGTTTGAAAACAAAAAAAAATATGATAATTTTTTTTTGTAATTATTTAAAAATTTAAAAAAGAAAAGGAAATGTATTATTTTTTTTTATTTTTATTTTTACAATTAAGTAAGCTCTACTATTGTCTAAAAAAATTATAAATAGACATACATGAACAGACATGCATAGTTTAGCAACTCGAATTATTTTTTAGACATATTTTGATGCTCGATTCATATTTTTATGCTTTTTAAATTTTAGTATAATTTTGTATTACATTTTTCCTTTTGAAATAACATTAAAGTTTCTTAACCAAACATAATACGAGTTCATTTAAAATTTTCGTATTCATTTGTTTACAAGTTCAATGAAATTAAACTTTGGACATGTGCATTTGTTCAATGAATAAAAAAAAAATTACATTTAAATTTATTTACTCAATTAATAAAATAAAATAAAAAAGAGAAAAAAAACAAAGCCTTTAGGAACCCAACTTGGAGCTGTTCTTGATGATGAACAGCTTGCTTTCCTTGAAACCCTAGGCCTAGGAGCAGCTTGTGAAGAGGGAGCGTGTGGTAACGTTGCAATGTTTCCCTCTACCCATTCAAAACCCAAAACCCAACTCACAAACCGACAACCCACTAGCCAGCTTTTCTCAATAATTAAGCTCCTACTCGCCCTTTGCACCTCGACCCTTAGATCCTGCCACGTGTCACCCATCAACATCATGACGCGGTCCACAGCCAAAAGTGCCACCCTAGTCACAATATTTTTAACTATTATTTTTGCATCATAGCCCTCAACCCATGGGCCGTTCCAGTGTTTGGTTTTGACAAGTCCCTGCCTACTGGTATTGCTTTCAAAATGGTCACTGTTGCACCTCGGCTAGCTGTTCTTTCTTCACAGCTTGCTCCTTAGGTGCCAAGGCTTCTCTCTAAACCCCGTTTGAAACCCAAATAAATTTTTTTTATTTGCTTTGTAATGTATGAAAAGCTCTCTTGAGGCAAAAGCATAAGGCGTGCTTTTGTTTGCCGCTTTTAGTTTTTAAGGGGGTGGGGGGCCACCACCTTTGCTGTGTGTGTGAAACTGGTGAAGGGGTCCTATATAAGAAGCAGGGCTGTGCAAAGAAAGATCTCAGAAGGAAGTAAAGGAGGTTTAAGAGCAGCCTTCGAAACCCCTTTTGCTCTTCGTTTGTTGGAAGGCAAGGAAGGAATCCTTTGAACCATTGTTTGGAGGGAAACTTCCAGCAATTTCCTTAGGGAGGTTACCTTCAAACTTTCCTGGTTTAAATATCATCTATCTTCTATCACAAACCCACCTGTTCTCTGTTTTCCCAAGAGCAACCTCTGTCTGTCTGTCTGTCTGTCTGTCTGTCTGCTACTTCCTGCTGTCAAAAATCCGTAAGGGTCTTGAAGCTTGCATAGAAGCAATTTAGTGGTTTTAATTCTCTGGAGTATTCCTCTTGTGCCCGTCCTCTTGACTGATCCTGATAAACAAAAAAACAACATAAAATGGGAGTTGGAGGCACTCTGGAGTATTTGTCAGACTTGATGGCTAGTGGCCATAAGCACAAGAAGAAGAAGAAGCAGATGCAGACTGTGGAGCTCAAAGTCAGGATGGACTGTGATGGGTGCGAGCTCAAGGTCAAGAATACCCTCTCTTCATTGAGTGGTAAGTTGCCCTTTTGCCATTTGCCATCTCTTTTCTTCCTGTATTGCAGTGTGATAATGATGATGGCAACTGATGATGACCTTGTAAATTGTTTCCTTGTGCAGGAGTTAAAACTGTGGAGATAAACAGGAAACAGCAGAAGGTTACTGTAACGGGGTATGTTGATGCAAGCAAGGTGTTGAAGAAGGCAAAGTCAACAGGGAAAAAGGCTGAAATTTGGCCCTATGTGCCTTACAACCTGGTGGCTCAGCCTTATATTGCTCAGGCTTATGACAAGAAAGCTCCTCCTGGTTATGTTAGGAAAGTGGAAAACAATGCCACCACTGGCACCATGACTAGATACGAGGATCCCTACACCACCATGTTTAGTGATGACAATCCAAATGCCTGCTCTATCATGTAGCAGCAGAAGATGAGATTTACAGAAACCAGCTTGTTTCTATAAATGCCTTCCCTCCTCCCACAACCTGATAAGTTTTCCCACCACTGTAAAATTCCAATCTAGCCAGAGTTCCCTTCTTCTAATAGAAAGGTGTTTAGAAATTATTGGGTTGATGAACTTCTCTTCCATTTTTTGATTGGGGTCCGTGTTCTAGTATCTGTTGCAATTTTGCAATGAGTGGTTTGGATGGAACAGAATAGTTGGGAAGTACTTGTTATGAGACACCTACTAGTATCTTTTTTTCTTCCGTATAATAAAAAGACAACACTGTATCCTTCTTGGTTTATTACCATACGTCTATGCCTGACTTTATGGTTTCTGCTGTTTTGTCTTTGAAGGGTTTGGCTTGTCAACAGTACTCACCAGCTGTACCTTCCCTCGTTAATTAAAGTGCAATCTGGACGTATAATAGGGTGATGCAAGAATGGCTGCTATATGTAGCAATGGACTGTAACTTAATGAACAAGAGAAAAGATAAAAGATAGATGCATGTTGCATAACAAATAAAGTAGGCAAAGAAGCAATAAAGCTTTTGCTTTTGCAGCCTTTTCCTTCAAAGGTCTTTCCTGTGCTTTTAGGTATGGACCATTACGTGCACTATGACACCCCAAGGATTGAAAAAGATTTGGGAAACTTGCATATTTACAAAGATGAATGAAAGGAAGAATGTAATATTATTTAAACTTTGGTACTTAAAAAAGAAGAATGAAATCGAATTTATAATTTTAATTTAAAATTTCATTCCATTCCATTCAAACCTTATTCCATTCCTCAAAGTAAACATGAGGTAAACTTAAAATAGACAAACTAATCCTAAAATTTGCAAAAATAAATACATAGTGATGTTTAATCACACGTTTACCCTTTCGATTAATTGATGAAGTGTTACCTTTTTTTTTTTACTAAAAATATAGAATGAATGTATTAATTCAAAGGGAAAAAAAAAGTTTCAACTTTAGAACCTTCTAAGTCTCCCAACTCCCCAAGTTCTGCTTTAACATCCTCCATGTTGGGGGGGGGGGGGGGTGAAACTACGATCAACAATCACACAAGTAAAATTACACAAACGCAATCTAAGACTAGATTTACGTGGTTCAGTCCACCGTGACCTATGTCTACGGAAGCACTCACAATCTACTATAACTGGGAGATTTACAAGGAGGAGGAGACTATTGCCCTCAACTCCACTCTCTCTTTCTCTCAACAAAGATTCACTCTGCCTCACACAACACTCTTTTCTCACACAACACACCATACCTCAGTACACTGCACACCTCTCTACAACAACACAACTCACTACTGCACACACACACAACCACGCCACTCACAATCTTGCCACACACAATTACACACATATATATACACATATGGGAGGGGGAAAGTCAAACACCGTGGCTGCAAATTCAACATGGTAGACAGTTGTTTGGTGGCTGTCGGTTTCCAGCGTCAACTATTGCTGCTAGGTGGTGCGGCTGCCGGCTCCAATACGAGCCACACCCTAACAATCTCCACCTTGGCGAGTATCAACTCCCTAGTCCACAGCTCCACCTTGATAAGAACTCGATCAAGGCAAATCTTCATAGTTTGGTTCAAACGTCTGAACCATGTTAAGAGTATTGCCTTCTTCATCGGCAAACTGAACTCGTTTGTTCGTTTCTGATGACGTGCAACTGTCATCATTCGAGGTCAAACCACCAACCATTGTGGTTCCCATCAACTGATATAGCCCACGAGACTCCTTCCCAATAAATATCATTGAGTCACGTCGGATCACCTCCACAGCTCCACCTGCGACAGAGATTTAGCAACCCTTAGAATCCAACCGACTAAGGGAGATCAAATTTCTTCGCATCCTTGGAACGAAATTTACATCATCCAAAATACGAACCGCTCCAACAGGCGTCTTCAGCTTCACAGATCCAATCCCTTTGACATCGCATGAAGACCCATCACCGAATGATACCGTACTACGAACTTCTTTGAAAGAATGGAAAAATTCTTTCTTAAACAAACATGAACTGAACTCCCAGAGTCCAAAACTCATCCATCATCGTTTGGACTGCCATGAGCATTCATGTTCTTTCTCATCAATTTTCGACACTCCCTCTTCATATGACCGTACTTCTTGCAGTATCAACACTGCACATTATTTTGATTTTGTCGATGTAAGTTGCTTGTCGTTACAAGGACCTCATCATTATCATGCCATGTGGCATGCTCCGATACATTGACACCATCCTGTGTCTTCTTTTCTTCTTCGTATCATTTTTCGATCTTCACAGTCCCTCTTGAAGTGCCCCTTTTTATCACACCAATAACATACGACCTCGCTTTTATCTCGCCCTCTTGATTTTGAACATCATTGTTTGCCTCCGAACTTTCAATCTTTGCTTCTTCCTTGTCTCTCACTATTAGCCACCAAAGCTTGCTCATAAGATGTCACAATCGGTTTTCTTAACGTCTCAGAATCTTGAAGTGATGTCATCACATAATCCAACTTCAAGGTATTCTTCCCCACGAGCAATGCAGTTACCAGACCATCAAATGAAGCTGGTAGAGATGACAAAAGTATAAGCGCCTTATCCTCTTCATCAATTTTTACACCGAGACTCAACAACTGAGTCAAAATCTTGTTGTAATCATTTATGTGATCAAAAAGACTACTTCCCTCATTCATTCGGAGTTAATAAAGTTTCTTCTTCAAAAACAACATATTGGTAAGGGACTTCGACGTATATCATTGCTCCAATTTCTTCCAGAGCTCCATCGGTGAGGTTTCGTCTAACACCGAATGTTGAAAATTAAACTTGAACAGTGGGACGGTGGCAGCAAAACTTGGTCGACAGTTGCTCCACTAACCCAGCCCAATATTGTTGAAATTTTTTGAAATGCAGGCAACCTACTGCACCTACCAGCCAATTTCGTTGAAGTTAATATCAACCTACCATTCATTCTTTGCTATAAATAGATGTGTGTGTGTGTGTGTGTGTGTAATATATGTGGTGTAGAGCAGGTCAATAACCAATGAGTGAGAGATTTGTATTGAGAGTTTCCTCTGTAATTTATTTCCATTTATTATTGAAATCAATTTAGTGCATTTGTGTGCAATCCTCACTGAGTTTCAGTCACAACTAGTGATTGAGTGAGTCCCCTCCACCCTTCAGTGGTATCAGAGCGCTCAGGTTTGTTGAAATTCAACAGAAGTGAACCGAGTAATTCAAATTTTCTTCCAGATTTGAAGTTGCTCAAAATCCAAAATTAAGTATACCATTGTAAAATTCGCGTCAAGACGAGTCCAGCAATGAAAATCATGCTTCAAACGAAGTTTGGGAGCCCCCACACACGCTGACAGATGAAACAGCGTCCTCCACACACACCGCACGTGCTGGCAAGGATACTGATCGCCGACGTCACGCACTCCATGCGCTCGCACACGTCTTCCTCACCCGGCTGGTGAGACCCGATCGGGACACCCGATTCGCGACCTGGCCCAGCAACTAGCAACCCGAAACCAGCCCTGCGAGCACGACCCGACCCGGCTGACCGACCTGCATCTAGACGCCGACACACGGCTCGCCCAGAAGCCGCCACGTGGCCCTAACAGTAATCACTCATGCAGTTTAATCCGTTAACGTCCGTTAAGTTAAACCAGCCTAGTCAAACCAATTCATAATTGTTTTGACTGGTTTAGTGATTTTTAAATCTGTTCTTTGTAACCAAAAGCTGGTTCCTAAAGGTTTTTGACCTTCTGAACACATTGATGACATCAAATTTGCCAAAATCAATCTCTATAACTCTGTTTTTGATATATTAAACCCGATGGCGAACTATGCTACCCAAGCGGTCATTCCAAAGTTGACACGGGAGAATTATGACAACTGGTCTATTCAAATGAGAGTCTTTCTAGGTCCTCAAGATGTCATGGACATTGTTGAAGATGGATACAAAGAAAACCCATCAAAAGAAGCCAAATCAACTATGTTTGACGCTCAAAGAACGATCTTACGAGCCGATCGAAAGAAGGATCACAAGTTCCCGAGCTGCAGACACCTCCACACAGTTCACCAAAGGAATGAATCTCCATCACCAATTGAGCGTGAAATTTCAGACATAAGGCCTAGAGGAGCTCATAATCTAACTGATCTATATGAAACTACAGAACCAATAGAAGAGTATGTTACACTATATTGTCTATTGTTGACCAGCGACCCGGTTAGCTTTGAGGAGGCTAACGAAAAAGACAAATGGAGAAAAACAATGGATAAAGAGATTCAATCCATCGAGAAGAACAAGACTTGGGAGTTGACAAATCTCCCGAAGGGCCGTAAAACTATTGGTGTGAAATGGGTCTACAAGACCAAGAAGAACGCTCAAGAAGAAGTTCAGAGATACAAAGCAAGACTTGTCGCCAAGGGCTACAAGCAGAAAGAAGAAATTGATTATGGAAAAATCTTTGCCCCGATTGTTAGACTTGAAACCATCAGATTACTAATTTCACTATCAGCACAAAATGGATGGAAGATTTACCAGTTTGACGTGAAATCAATATTTCTGAACGGTTTTCTAGAAGTAGAGATCTATATCGATCAACCACCTGGATATGTGAAGAAGGGAAAAGAAGATAGAGTGTACAAGCTGAAGAAAGCACTCTATGGTTTGAAGTAGGCACCTCGTGCATGGAACATGAGGATTAATGATTATTTCCAGAAGAATGGATTTGAGAAGTATCCCTACGAGCATGCGCTATACATGAAGATGGAGTCAAACGGAAGCATGTTGATTGCCTGCCTATATGTTGATGATCTAATTTTCACCGGCAACAATCCAGAAATGTTTGCCGCTTTCAAGAGGAGCATGGTCAAAGAATTCGAAATGACAGATATTGGCCTGATGGCTCATTTTCTTGGCATAGAAGTTGTGCAAAGCGAGAAGAAAATCTTCATCTCCTAGAGCCACTATGCAAAAGAAGTATTGAAGAAGTTTGAGATGGACAAATGCAATCCTGTGACAACTCCAGTTGAAACGGGATTGGAATTGAGAAAGAATGAACAAGGAGATGTTGACCCCACATATTTCAAGAGTTTGGTTGGAAGCTTGAGGTATTTGACGTGCACTAGACCAGACATACTGTATGGAGTTGGACTTGTCAACAGGTACATGGAGACTCCTGACCAGTTCCATCTAAATGCAGCGAAGAGGATACTCCGTTATGTCAAGAGTATCATCACTGATGGTATGTTTTATTCATCAAGAGGTGATTGCAAACTTATCAGCTATTCAGATAGCGATTAGGGAAGAGATCTTGATGAAAGAAAATGCACGACTGGATTCACATTCTTCATGGGAGATACAACGTTTACATAGTCATCAAAGAAGCAACTCATCGTAACGCTATCATGTGAAGTTGAGTATGTTGCTGCCAACTCAATTGTTTGTCATGGTATATGGATTAGGAATGTATTGAAGAATCGAGGATTTCTTCAAAATGACCCTACAAAAGTCTACATCAACAATCGATCAATGGCTTGATCAAGCCTTGTTAAACCAAAATATCTTTCACCATGCTTTGCCACAAACTAAAGTTGTTTCGCCCATCAAACTTCTCCACCCCAAATTTTGAGGTGCCAACACCTGCCATTCTGCTCCGAATCTCGCAAAACGAGCTCCATCAATAGCTCTGGAATGGCCGAAAACCTTAGAAATGGTTCAAACCGTTCGAAAAACCAACTTGAAATGGCTCCGAAAAGCCCGGTCAAACTTCAGGTCAAACCAATCAACACTCCATCAAAATTAACAGAATATTCCCTCCTTTAACAGAATATTCCTGAGGCCATTACTTGACGCTGTTTGCTGACATGGCCCGGGGCCCACCTGCTGACATGTCCTGTGGGCCCACCGTTGGTCCCAGCTGCTAACATGACACGGTCTCGTCTGTTGAGGTGGCGTAGGTCCCCCCACTGACGTGGCTGTTGACTGTGCAGCCGAGTCAGTGCTGACGTGGCGCTACATGGCCATGAACCCACTGACGTGTCTGATGGCTCAGCATTGACATCAGCGTATTCAACCTCCAAACTCTCATTGTATGTGTGCCAGTGCGTGGGAGCGCGTGATCCCACCCTCCGATCTCCTTCCAGCGTGTGAGAATGCATGGCGACACAATGTTTCCGTTGTTGGCGCGTGTGAGCGCGTGCGGCCTCGTCTGAGCTCCGTTCGAGCTTCGGTTATCGCCGTTGGCTTCGTCTTGATGAGAAGAACGTTGTGGTGGTCTCAAAAACGAGTTTTAAGCTACTGGGCAAAGGCTATAATTTGGGAATTTCGCTTCGATCTGGAAATTTTGCTCCAACCTCGCTTTGATACCATTTGTTTTGGGGGGGGGGGGGATCTACGAGCAACAATCAGACAAGTAAAATTACACAAACACAATCTAAAACCAGATTTACGTGGTTCGGTCCACTGTAACCTACGTCCATGGAAGCACTCACAATCTACTATAACTGTGAGAATTACAATGAGGAGGAGGAGGCTACTGCCCTCAACTCCACTCTCTCTCTCTCTCAACAAAGATTCACTTTGCATCACACAACACTCTGTTTCTTGCACAACACACCACACCTCACTACACTCCACACCTCTCTACAACAAGACAGCTCTCAGCACACACAACTCACTGCTGCACACACACACAGCCACGCCACTCACAATCTTGCCACACATATATATACACATATGGGAGGGGAAAAGTCAAACACGGTGGCTGCAAATTCAACATGGTAGACAATTGTTTGGTGGTTGTCAGTTTCCAGCGTCAACTATTGCTGCTAGATGGTGCGGCTGCCGACTCCAATACAAACCACACCCTAACACTCCACAATACAAAAAGCAATCAGATCACAATTAGGATCAGTGATATTCAACTATGCAGTTATTCCTGCTCCTCCTGTATGATATCCAGTGGCAGTAAATGCCTTATAGCTCAATTCTTCCTTTGGACTTTAGTTGAAGCTTATTAGTCTTTACATTTTCTCCTCCCAAGTTCCGACAAGATAAAGAAGATTTAGAATACTTGTTTCTATGGCATAGATTACCTTAGAAAACATTTTTTTTTTTTTTTTGGAAAAAGAGGGTGGCACCTCCTATCTTTATTAGAAAACTCTTCACTTATTATGGTGGAGGAATACCGTGGTTCTAACCTTGAGACTTGGGGAAAACAAAATCAAACCCCAAGAATCTAAAAATAACTTAACCAACTTATTCAAAACCAATAAACCAATGACCAACAACCAAACAAATAAATAAGAACTAAATAACTATAAGTGGAAAACAAACAAAACTCTAGAAGATCTCAAGGAATAAACCAACCACTCCAACCTTCACAAACACCAGCACAAAGCATCACGAGCGCAAGGAAGGAAATCTCAACAAATCCAATCGAATCATTCTCCTGACTTATTGTGGAAGCTCATCCTGACAACTATATGATCGAGATATATCAGATTCACCCTGTTTGGCAAAGAAATCCGCACTTTGATTCGCCTCCCTATAAACGTGTTCCACTTTGTAATGTATGTCTCTCAATGCTAACACAAACTCTTCCCACAATTCCCATAAGTTCCAAGCCAAACACTTCCTAGAATTAATCCACTGAACCAACAAAGCAGAGTCACAAGCAACCTCCACTTGATCAAATCCGAGATCTTTGCACAGATTAATTCCTATAATAATCGCTTTCAATTCAGCCATATTATTGGTTCCATAACCTAGTAATGAGGAAAAAACTGTTTTAAATAATCCTCTTTCATCTCTTAGAAAATCTATACTAAACGAATAAATGGTATTGGCTTCCAGCCCAGACATACAGATAATGCAGTTCAGATCAATATTAGATTTCCATTTGGCCATATTACCAATGGCTTTTAACTTTTTCCACACCGTCAAGATAAAAACCTGCCTTGGATTGGAATGCTTAAACCAAACTATTTTGCTATAAAACTGAAATGTAAATTGCAAAATAATTTAGGCAAATAAATACAGTAACAAGTAAACAATGCAGGCTTCTTCTCCTAACTGTCTTCTAATATGGCAATTTTACGTTGGACTTCTAAGCATGAAATATATTATATTGCCACAGAAAATCAATTAACAAGGGAGGGGATGGGGTATAATTGTCACATTAAATATAAAGGTATAAGTGTTGCTATATCAAATATTACAAGAGGTTGTTTGTTTTTGAATCAGGAAGGATGTTTATCTTTTCGACAAAGAGGTTATTGTCTTTTGCTCTTATGCTAATACTCTTCTATTTGCAAATATTCAAGAAGTTATTTCTCGTGCATCTGGATGGGAGAAAAGAAAAATTAGTGTTGCGATATGAGTCCAAGGTAATTAAATGATGCAAAGAAATTCCAGCTACTCAATCTGTGGCTGAATGTTTTGCTGGGTTTGCCCTTCTGGATATATGTTTTGCTTCAAGAGGTTTAGGTGGTCACAGTCTATAGTTTCCTTGAAGTTGCATTTATTGGAAACGAAGTAATGTGTCCGTTAAAGGCCAGTCCTTGGCTCACCTTGTCGAGTTATGGCTCATTCAAAATGGTTATCAACTTGAAGTTTGTTATAAGAGAGATTTCACACAGAAAGTGCCAATAGGACTCTTGAGCCCACTATGCGTGAAACCTGCTTGTCTACTTAAACCAAACCTAGCGGGAGTACAGAGAGGCAAATCCCCTTGCACAATGATACAGTACGTTATTCATACATGTGTGTATATATATATATATATATATATATATATATATATATATATATACACATATATTAACACTTAGCTATATATATTATAAATAAGCGTTAAAACCCTAAGATAATTTTTGTTAGATGATATAGTAAAAATTATGCAGGAATTCTGTGAATGTAAACACACTACTGAACCACATAAATTTATTATTTTTTTCTCTCTTCAAATTTTCTCTATTTTTCGTATGTAGCGATTTCACAACACACCCTCCTGTTCTAAAACACAATGCTCTACATACAAGTCTGGCATACAAACATAGATAAAAAAATTCAAAATTTTTTTAATCTAATCCATCTGATGACCAAAAGGAGCAAAGGCCAAAGAAAGGAAAACGCCAACCAAGGGAATTTCTTTCTGTTGCCAAAAGTCAAGGAAAGAAACTAAAAGTGAATTATATATTATATATAAAATATCTTTTGGACCTCTCCATTTTCTGTCGTTTTCTCTTGGCAACTGGCATGCAGGCTGTCTCTATTTTTTAAACAAAAAAAAATAAACACCCTATAGTTCCATTGTATCACTATCACCTCTATTATGGTAGTCTAATACCACATCCATCACCATCTCCCACCAGGAGAAATGCCATCATATGCCCTGCTGCATGAACACTATTAAATCTTCATCATCCATATAATGGGTCCAATGCTTCTAAAATTGGAGGTCCCGCATGGGTTTTTTACTACGTGGATGGTGGAGATGGACCCAATATACATTGCAGAATTTTCCTCCAACCAGTCATTACTCAAATCTCCTTTTTCTATTTCTTTCTTCTGCTCAAGTATGCATAAAAAAAGAGCAAGTGCAATTGCCTTTGCCCTTAACCTTACCCTTTAGGAGAAGCAAACATAAATATGAGGATCATGCGCAAGTGATTCACGTGCAATACATAGTATTTTCAAAAGCTAATGAACATTTAAAATGAAGAACATACAGGATGAGGAAGCAACACAGATATAACCTTTGCTCTTTTCCTAAACAGCACTTTTCAAATAAAGAACAATAAACAAAAATTAGCATTTAAAATAAGAACGAAAGAGAATAGTAAACATCCATCATCATGCAAACACTTATCCACATACATAGAACTTAACTCAATAAAGGGGCAATAATAAATAAGCAAATGACTATTGATTCATTACATAATATGTACTCAACAATGTGGCACTTTTAAATCATATTTACAGTTATACCTAATGCTGAGGTGATCCATTACATCCCCAGCAAAGAGAGGGGAAAAAAAAAACAGAAGAAGATGATTCAATGCACCTAAAACCACATACTCTTTAACCAGAAATCATTTTCAAGGAAATTATATGGAGAAAATATCATAGAATGAAAGATTCCAGCTCATTCATCTGGTCAAATC
Organism: Malania oleifera; assembly: GCF_029873635.1. Lineage (NCBI taxonomy): Eukaryota > Viridiplantae > Streptophyta > Magnoliopsida > Santalales > Ximeniaceae > Malania > Malania oleifera. The sequence continues at coordinate 12,557,252 of NC_080423.1, read as the reverse complement.
AAAGTCCGCACAATACCAGGGCTGTTACTAATATCTGATATTTACACTTCCCTTCATGTGGGGCATCCAATGTGGATATTCTCGTATGGTAGATTGCAAAAAAGGCATGTATAATTACATCTGGCTATAACAGCTTCAAGATGCAACCAATAGCCCCAAAAGAAATATACGGTTACAAGGCAATTATGTGAAAACTAACCAACAGATATGTAAATTGCTTTTTCTTTTGAGCAAAACACTGATATCAATGGTCAATCCAGCCAAGAATTGCAGTCCCAGCTCCAAACAAGCATGGTTGACTTGGCCATTAAAAGGCATTTCCTGCCCTTGTGGGAGGTAAAATCCATTGCATTCTGCATCAGTTGTTTACACCCTACCAAAGCAGCATTACCCTCCAGATTTAAGAATGAAGCCTATTTCAGAAAAATACAGGGTATCAAAATATAGAAAGCACAGCAATGCCGAGCCTCCTAGCTTAAGTTAATAACGTACAGGACAAACTGATCTAAACATAATTGCTGGGGACATTTGTCCACTTGTAACATGCGGTAACAGCACATGCTGGTAGTCATGGATTTTGTAGACCATTTCTCACAATTCCTCTGCTAAATAAAAATGCACAATCAAATGTCTTAAAAGTAACCAAGTAATGAATAAATTTACTATGAGAACTTAAAGCACCAAGCCAAATAAGATCATTTGTCACCTAAGAAATCTCATGGGCGTGGGCATCATAGTTTCCATGTGCGTGCAATGGGCAGCATTTGAGCCTAGGCAATTATGGCATTGACTTATGATTTATGAACAACCCACATTGATTGGAAACAATTGGTATACCCCTTTTCAAAGGCTTTGATGGCCATGTAAGCAATTCCTCACTTTTTTGGCTTTTAGGGCGTGGCTTGGGGATTTTTTTTTTGGGGTATTCATGAAAAATGAGGTGGGTCATTGCTCAAACAAAGTAATGGGATAAATTGCAACCATCTCAAGAACCTTTAAATTAATATTGACCCTTCAAATGATTTGATGAAGAAATGAAATGACCAATTTATGAGGTTGAACGCCAACATTTGAACAATCTTGCCATTTTGCCCACCACAGCATTTGTGCAAATACCTCTGAGGTGTTATTACAGTAAGATTGTTTCCATCAACAACAACAATGACAAAAGAACATGAAGATTTCCATCTGTTCCAAACTTCATCCAAACACAAAATCTATCCTCGAATAGAATTGTTTCAAAACGACAATTTCATCAACAGAAAGAAGTTGAAACTTAGTTGATTTCTTAAAATCATAAAAAAGAAAGATCCTATGAAAGGGATAAAAGATGCATTTCAAATGCTGCAAAAAGTGAAAGACTAATTACAAGCTTTACATAATTTTGAATGACTAGTTGATTGTTTACATTTCCAAGTGAATCATAATTTTTTTAAATATAAGTTGCAAGAAAACCATGCCAAACTCTTCTGTGAGTTGACAAATACACCATTCAGACATGCACAAACAAGGCAAAAACTGCTCCAACCATCAAAATATCATTACTATTGAGTTTTAACCCAACAGAACGATAGAACAGCCCATCTAGAACTCAGGGTCGAAGATCAGTGCAGTTATGTTTAGAAAAATATATATGGATTAAATGTTACATGCAGCAATATAGCAAAAGGAGTAAAGAGAAAACTACCTAGAATAACTAAAATGTCCTAGTGAAGAAATGGTTTTGCTATTATCCACAGTAAGCATTTCCAAGTCAGTTCAGGTGCACTAGTATTGATTATTTTGTAAACTGGGAAATGAACAGCTAATATCAGTACTCAAAAAATTCATAAAATGTAAGATTGGATTAAAAGAAACTTTTAGTTGTACTAAAATTTCACACCTCACCAATGCTGACTCACCCAGTAAGAGGTCTACCACATTTATAGCTTCTAAATACTTTAGTCAAAAGAAATGGTCCATGATCGCATAAATTGGCAGAAAAAAATTCATATAGCCGACCCCACCTAGAGGGACTTGAGGCTTGGTTTTGTTGTTGTTGTTGTTGTTAAATACTTTATAGTTGCTAAATACCGTACCACTAGCAGATCTTACAGAGTGGTAAACCAACAAAAAAAGAAAAAAGGATATGTGCTTCTTAAGGTTGATGTGGATCCTGTAATAGTTGCTTTAACAAGTTCCACTAGGGATCAGTACTTACAAATATGCCTAAGTCTTTTAAGTGTTTACTGAAAGAAGAACAAGGTGGATTTGGATTAGTACAGATTGGGTAATCCTATCATATCTTTTTTACTTGAAATCAATAAACTCTTGAATCCACCATTGCTTTTATTTATTATTTTCAATATCTTGTTCCATCGTCTCTACCTTCCATCTACGACTAAAGACACTGCAACGAATAAAACAAGTGCCAAGATATAGCCTTTTTAGCAGGAAAAAGGAAAAGATCCATTCAAGAGAGAAGGAAAACAAACGGGAGGACTAGGAATCCTCTAAAGAGGGGAAAAAAAAAAAAAAAAAAGGAATGATACACTCTCTAAAAGAAAAACAGAAAACAAAGGTCACATCAAAGCAACCCTCAAGTCATGTTGCAAATCTAAGACTGCCCTACCCCCAAAAATACGAAAAGAAATTGCTCAAGAATTGGCTGGATACAAAACTCTATAAAGACTTGCACAGGTTGAAATGTGTTTTTGAATTTTTTTTTTATTTAACATTTGATTTTCCTCAACTCTGCAATATACGCGATGCAATGTGCAATATGAGTAACACAAACCTGAAGACATGTAAAGACAAATATTCCGAGAAGAGAGAATGTTTTACAGAAATTTTTTAGTATTTTATATTTGATATTGGAACTGAATGCCGTCTCCCATATAAATCTACAAGGATGCCTTGGCACAATCTAGTGTAGATAAGAATATGACAACAAAGTCTAAAATGTTCAAATAAAATCCATTTCATACAATTGATAATAACAACTCAACCAATAATTAAAACTTGGAAAATGCCACCACAAAGAAATTGAAAGATTGATAGTCTGCTAAAAAAAACATGCTTATGGCTTCAAAATTTGCTCTAGCTAAAAGGCAAAAAGAGAGGCTCAAGTTTGGACAACATAAGAAGCATTGAACGAAAGTTATTGATATATATATGACAAGATCAATCTATAGGAATTAGAATTTCAAGGAGGAGCTTTTGAAAAGAGTGAATTCCCTTTCAAGATTCTTGATATGGTGCTCAAAGAACTTTTATTGGTTTTCTAATTGAATTGAACTATCAGCAATATGTCCTCTCCATCCTTTTGCTAACTCCATAACATTTTTTGATTAAAAAGAACAAGAAGAGAATTCATTAAAGAAGAAAGAATGTACAAAAACAATAATGAGACATCAACCAATGAAGTAAAGATAACAACATAAGGAAAAAACAACTAGAGATGGAGGTGAGAAAAAAGAGAAGAAAAGAAGAAAGGAGAAAGGAGAAGGCAGCAGTTTCCTGGAGTTATGTTCAGCATCATGTCAGTCCTTTTATAAATTAATAATAAAAAATCTTGAAAGATAAAAATACCCCTACTTACCCCACATAATTACTAAAACAACCTATTTATTCTGACACCCCCCCCCCCCTCTCAAGTTGGAGGTTTACAAATATCACCTAACCCTAGCTTGTTACACAAGGCAGGCTTGAATAAAGCCTTCACGAAAACATCACCTAATTGATCCATAGACTTCACAAATGGAGTCCTTACAACCTTCTTCAACAAAGAATCCCTCCCAAAATAAGTAAACATCAATTTGCTTTGTCCTCTCATGAAACACTGGGTTGCTAGCAATATAAATGGCAGCTTGGTTATCACAAAACACATCTATGGACTTCTTAACCAAGAATCTCATCTCTAACATAAGAAACTTCAACCACAAAAGCCACTCAGAGTATGAACCATAGCTTGGTATTCCACTTCAACACTAGATCTAGCTACAATAATTTGTTTCTTGCTATGTCAAATAACAAGATTACCTCCCACAAATGCACAATATCTTATAGTAGACCCTTGACCATCAACTGAGCCAGCCTAATTTGCATCAAAGTATACCATGACCTCACAGTTTCTATTACATGTATATGTCAAACCTTTATCAACAGTCTTTGAGATACCTTAGAATCCTACAAAAAACATCCTAATGTGGTTATTTGAGATTTCCTATAAACTGACTCACCAAGCCCACAAAAAAGGATATATCAAGTAGATTAACTTGCCAACCAACTACCTATATCGACGTTTATCTTCAAAGTCCGGTCCAACATCCCTAGGTGGCTTCACATTGTGATCCATGGGAGTATCAACTAGTTTAGCTCCCAACATACCAGTCTCACTTAGAAAGTCCAAGATATATTTTTGTTAAGATAGATTCAACCCTTTGTTACACCATACAATCTCAATACCAAAAAAATAACATAAAGTACCCAAATCTTTGAATTAAAATTGTTCTTGAAGCCACCATTTGACATTTGCAATCCCACTGCGATCATTGTTAGTGACAATCATGTCATTAACATAAACTACTAAAAGCACCACATTTGTCTTGTTTTGGCAAACAAAGACTAAATGATTAAAGTAGCACAAAATGATGCAAAGGCCACCTTACTAAATTTGTCAAGTTCAAGGAGACTACTCAAGACCATAAGCCTTATGCAACCTACATACCTTACCATCCTCCCTGTCACAAGCCAAGCTTGTTCAGGGTATTATGCTTGCTTGTGACTACTTGTCTTGTGTGCATGGGATGGGTTAGCATCATGTAAATATTAGTATAGGTTTCATGCTTTGAGTTGGTGTAAGACTTAGCATAAAAAGGGGAGTATGACTCCTTCGACAATTCAATATTTCTTAGTACCAAATTTAAAATAGCATATAAATCTCTTTAGGGAGAGTGATTGTTCATTAGTTTTGTAAAACTCACTGACATTTGTTAACGTGTTTAGCCTACTTGCATCTCTCGCTAAGCACTCGTTGCTTATGGAGGTGTTGTCAATGAATTGCATTACTTCAATGTTTAGCACTTGCTTGCCATTTGTTTTCATGAATTGCTTGTAGCTTCCGCTTACTTCACATTCAACTATTATGGATGTGTTTCTATCGTAAAATACGGTAATCTTTGGTTGACTAGTTAAGCAAGAGTGTTTTAGCTAGTTCAACGCAGCCCTTCACAACATGTGAAATAGTATCAAGGCTTGGTTACTTGTGACATGAATTCAGTTGCCTTCATTTTTGGGATTTTGTTAAGTATTGACAAGAGATCATGCAACCAATACCAAGAGAATTGAAGCACTAGAGGCACAGGTTGATACAACCAACAATGTGGCAATTGAGATGGTCAAACTTGCTAAATGTGTTGATGCTTTGGAGGGATTACAAAAACATCAACAAAGTTCCATGGTAGACATGTTAGAGGACCTCCACCATACCGCGGAAACATTGCAAGCTCAAATGGTGAATCTGACTGCAAAGATGAACTTGATGGTTCTTGCAATAGGAAACTCCAATTTTATGGAGTATAGAGGAACTAGGGTGCCAAAACCTAGAACTTTTAGGGGTGCCTACGGTGCTAAGGAGTTGGAGAGCTTCTTTTATTTGATATGGAGCAATACTTTTGCGTGATGAGGACCGTCTTAGAACAGGTGAAAGTAACCATTGCAACAATGTATGTGGTTGGTGACACTAAGCTGTGGTGGTGTACCAAGTATGATGAAGTTGAGAATGGACATTGTGTAGTTGATTGTTGGCCAGACTTGATGAGAGAGCTCAAGGCCCAATTCTTTCTTGGGAATGTTGAGTACAATGCTCAACTTAAATTAAGTGATCTTAAGCACAATTGCTTAACTAGGGAGTATGTGAAATAGTTTTCTACTTTGATGTTGGATATTCGAGACATGTCAGAGAAAGAAAATTTGTGGTATTTTTGTAAGGAGTTGAAACCGTAAGTAAGGATAGAACTTCATCAACAAAGAGTTTAAGGCTTGCCTGCTGCACAATCTATTTGAGGAACGCTTAACTGACTATGCTAGAAAGAGTTCCACAACATCCAAAGAGAGTAGCATAGGTGGAAACAATAGAAAGTCTTTCAATAAGAGCAAACCCAAGGGAAGCCAACACCAAGGCATCAACTTCCAAAGAATCTTCATCGCATCGATCATTCAAAACACCTAATGGTAAGGATAAGATGATATTCTTCTTATGTCGACGCCCTCATAGAGTTGTTGAGTGCGGTCACAAGTCATCTCTTAGTGCCTTACGAGCTTCCATTATAGAGGGGGCACTGCAAGATGATGAGGATAAGGAGGATATCCCAAGAATGGGTGCGATGCGATTAGTGAGCATGTTGGAGAGGCAAATGAAAGAATCAAACGTTACTCAGGCTAAATGGTTAGTGTTAGTGGGTCTACGGATCAATGGGAAGAGCACCCGAGCTATAGTTCATACCGGTGCTACCCATAATTTTGTTTCACATGTAGAAGCACAAAGACTCAACTTATCGTTAGAGAAGGATTCAAGATACATGAAAGCGATTAACTTTGCAGCTCAGCCTACTCTGGGAATAGCCAAGTGATTGTAAAGCTTGGATAGTGGGCGAAACATGCGAATTTCATAGTTGTGCCGTTGGATGATTTTCAAGTGATTCTTCGAATGGAATTCTTAAGGGAGACTAAGATAGTATCGATGCCATTTTTCAGTTCCCTTCATCTGATAGGAGACCACCCTTGCATGGAACTCAAGAAAAGATTGAGTAAGGGTTAACAGACAAATCTTACCATGCTGGTGGTAAGACAAGCTAGCTCACTACTTGCCTCCATGTCAAGGTGTGGAGCACAAGATCAAGTTACCATTTACCAAGAGTGAAATCACTTGCTAAGGGCCATATCGTATGATGCCTCTAGAGTTAGTAGAGTTAAGGAAACAACTCGATAAATTTTTGGATGCGGGCTATGTACTTCCTTCCAAAGCATCGTTAGGAGTACTGGTGTTGTTTTAGAGGAAATTTAATGGGGGCATGCAAACGTGTGTTAAGTACTGCGCACTTAAAAAGGTGACCATGCACAATAAGTACCCTATTCTGCTGATTGTTTATTTATTTGATCAGCTAAGTCATGCAAAATACTTCACCAAGCTTCAGTTGAGGTCAGTTTACTATCAAGAGAGTAGATGGGGATGTACCGAAGACGACCTATGTGACACAGTATGGAGCAGAGTAATGCCATTTGGGTTGATGAATGCACTAGCGACATTCTGCAACTTGATGATACAAGTATTTCATGAGTACCTCGACAAGTTTGTCATCGTATACTTGGATGACGTTGTGTTCTAAAGTTCCACTTTAGAGGAACATAAAGAGCATCTACGGAAGGCGTTTGAAAGGTTGAAGGAGATTAGTCTATATATGAAGAAAGAGAAGTGCTCTTTTGTTTAGTGGAGCATCAAATTCCTCGATTATGTGATTGAACAAGGTCATATCTAGATGGATATAGAGAAGGTGAGAGCTATTCAAGATTGGAAGATCCTCGACGACGTGAATGAGCAGCATTCTTTTCTTGGACTTGCCAATTACTATCGGAGGTGTGTGGAAGGGTATTTGAGGAGAATTGCTCCTTTGACAGAATTGTTGAAGAAGGGTCATGGGTGGAATTGGACAAAGAAGTGTCCAGGATCCTTGGATAACTTGAAGGATGCCATAATGAGAGATCTGGTACTTACTCTTTTAGACATCATAAAATCCCTTGTGGTGCAAACAATTGCATCAGATTATGCCCTTAGGAGAGCCTTGTTACAGAATGGACATCTGGGTGCATATGAGAGTCATAAGCTTAATAAGGTTGAGTGGAGGTACACGCTCAAGAGAAAAAGATACTAGCAGTGATAACTTGTCTTTGAGTGTGGTGGCATTACCTACTTGGTTCGAAGTTTGTGGTGAAAACAGATAATTCAGTGGTTAGTCACTTCTTTACTTAGTATCAAGTGGTTAGTCACTTCTTTACATAGTTTGTGGTGAACCAAATCGCAAGTGCACAAATGGTAACACACTTGATAGTAAGTAAGGTCACCATGATAATGCACGAGCACATTAAGGAGAGCCTTGCCAAAGATCTAGTTGCCCAAAACCTCATAAAGTTCATGGAAGAGGGCAAAGCACACAAGTTTTGATTAAAAGAGGATTGCTTATGAAAAATGGTAAATGACACTTTGTGCCTTGAGCTAGAAATTCGAGGAAGACACTATTGAGAGAGTGTCATGACACTATATGGGTAGGTCGTCTAGGATGGCATCACACTTTGACATTATTGAAGTAGAGGTATTACTGGCCATAGATGCATAATGATGTGATCAAGTATACCTGAACACTTCCCTAACCATAGTTAAACGTACTACGAACCATGATTGAACTATCATGTGAAGCATGGTCTTAAATTTCCACAAAATTGTTGAAATTTTCATTGAAATTTCCGGTTTCCGTCACCATCAAAATCGAAATGGCAGTCGATTTCTGTCTTGCATAATTTCTGTCGAAAATTCAATGAATCATCTTAAATTTATAGAAATCTCGAAATTTCAGCGAAACTTGTCGAAATTTGAACCAAGCAATGAAATTTCCCCGGAATGCAAATGAGAGATTTAGGAGTGAAGAGAAATTTCTCTCTTAATTTATTTTATTTATTTTTATTGAAACAAAAGATTATTACAAGTGCTTTTGAAATTTATGAAAAAGTAAACTTACAACAATATTTTATTTAACCATTATTTGTGTAACAAATAATATTTAAATGATTTATGAATTTCATTTATATTAACTGATTCACTAAATATGTTTAATGGACATTATCTTACAAATATGTTTGATGCACATATTATATTACAACTTCTCCACCTCATACACAACATAGATGTATTTACTTGTGACAAACAATCTGTCCTCCCTACCCTTTTGCTAACTCTCCAATGCTTTCTTTATTAAAAAAAGAAGAGAATTCATTAAAGAAGAAAGAATGTACAAAAGAAGAACAAGGGATCCTCCTATGAAGCAAAGATGACAACAGAAGGAAAAACAATCAAAATAACAATGTCTGCCAATCCCACTACAATTGAAGAACATACTCTTTTAAAGAGCCTAGCTACAAAATAACAAAGTGTATATTGTAGCAAAGAATGCATCGACCTTTTCCATGTAAATATATGTGCATTCTGTTCCACATCAAATTTACAATACAACAACAACAATAACAACAATAAACAAGCCTTAAGTCCCGCTAGGTGGGGTCGGCTACATTTTGTTTCCGCCAATTCACTCGATGAAGAGCGTTTTCCTTTATTAGATTACGGGGTGTTAAATCCTTCCTCACTACCTCATTCCAAGTTATTTTAGGCCTACCCTTACCCCCTTTCATGTCAAATACAATAACTAACTCACTCCTCCCTACAAGTACTCTATTAGGCCTATGCTTCAAATGCCCAAACCATCTAAGTCGCCCCTCCCTTGTCTTATTTTAAACCAATGTTTATGCCTAAATTATTGCATATATGTCCATTTCTTACTTTATATTTTAATGTTAAACCACTCATCTACCCTAACATTTGCATCTCAGTAACTTTTTTTTTTTGTACATGTTGTCTCTTAGTAACATTCTGAACCATAAAGCATAGTTGGCCTTATAGCCGTCTTATTAAACTTTCCTTTTAATTTTAAGGGCATTTTACGATCACATACCCAACCTGTTTTAATTCTATATACTACATCTTCTTCACTTTCCCCTTCAACTTGCATAATAAATCCAAGATATCTAAATCTATTAGTGTTATTAATCACTTGATTATCAAGTTTAATCTTCTTTCTATTGCTACTCCTTACATTACTAAAATTACACTTCATATATTCTGTTTTATTCCTATTTATCCTAAACCCTTTAGCTCTAATGTGACTCTCTAAAGTTCTAACTTAGTGTTATTAATCTCTTGATTATCAAGTCTAATCTTCTTTCTATTGCTACTCCTTACATTACTAGAATTACACTTCATATATTATGTCTTATTCCTACTTATCCTAAACCCTTTAGACTCTAATGTGACTCTCCAAAGTTCTAGCTTAGTGTTATTAATCTCTTGATTATCAAGTTTAATATTCTTTCTGCCACTACTCCTTACATTACTAAAATTACACTTCATATATTCTGTCTTATTCCTACTTATCCTAAACCCTTTAGACTCTAATGTGACACTCCAAAGTTCTAGCTTAGATCCCACTCCGCTCCTACTATCATCAATCAACAAGATATCATCTGTAAACAACATATACCAAGGGATCTCATTTTGTATATTCCTAGTTAGTTCATCAATTACTAAAGTAAAAAGATAGAACTTAAAGTAGAACCTTGATGTACACCTATTGTGATTGGAAAATTCATAAATTCTCCTACTACAGTCCTAATACTAGTCACTACTTGATCATGCATAGCCTTAATGACCTCTGTATATCTACTGCAAACTCCCTTCTTTTCTAAGACCCACCAAAGAACTTTCCCAGGTACTCTATCATAAGCTTTCTATAGGTCAATAAAAATCATATACAGGTTCCTAAACTTTTCCATTAAACTTCTTAAAAGATAGATAGCTTTTGTTGTTGATCTCCCAAGCATAAAACCGAATTGATTTTCTAGAAATCTCCGTTTCTTATCTTATTCTATGTTCAATTACCCTTCCCATAATTTCATCATATAACTCATAATCTTAATTCCACAATATTTATTAAAGTTTTGAATATCGCTTTGTTTTTGTACAAAGGTACAAACGTACTTTTTCTCCATTATTTTGACATTTTCTTGGTTTTTATAATAGTGTTGAATAGATTAGTTAACCAAATAATTCATTTATCCCCTAAACATTTCCAAACTTCAATTGGTATTTTATTACTTTTCATCTTTTTTCATGCCATCTTAACTTCAAAGACTTTAATTTTGTGAATAAACCTCCTATTTTTAGGCTCTCCTCATTTGTCACTTCCCAGTTCAATCTTTCATTTTGGTTTATATTAAACAACTTATCAAAGTATCTCTGTCATCTCTCTTTTATGTTTTCTTCTCTAATTAAAACATTATCATTATTGTTATTCTACATCACTTAAATCTTTGCATTTTCTTTCTTTAGCTCTAGTAAGTTATAAATGTCCTTTTCTCTTTCTTTTGTATCTAGTTTAGTATATAAAGTATCATAAGCTTTATGTTTAGCTTCACTAATAGGCTTTTTCTGCATTTTTTCACTTCTTTATATTTTGCAAGATTTTCTATATTTTTTTACAATTTTGCCATATTTTATATCAATTCAATTTTCTCTTAACGGCTTTTTGGACTTTTTGATTTATACCACCAACTTTCTTTACTACCCGAGTAGCTTCCTTTGGACTCACCTAAAACCTCTTTTGCTATCCTTAAAATTGAATTTGTCATTTTATTCCAAACAATATTTGCATCAACCTATCTCCTAGTGTCCAATCACACTAGTTCATTTTATCTTCAAATTTTACTATATTATCTCCTTCAAGTTCCACCATCTAGTCCTCTTGTGTTTATTTATGCTACTCCTTCTCTTCCATTTTCTAATGTGTATCAAATACTAAGACTCTATGTTGTGTAGCTAAACTTTCACCTAGAATAATTTTACAATCCTTACAAGATAGACGATCCCTGCCAGCTCCTATGAGTATCTTTTCAGACATTGTTATCCCTTATAAAATACTATCCGTATCTTCCCAAATTTGTCTTTTAAGATTTTTGGCTAAGCCTATTTGGGAAGCTTATGCCCTAATGATGTTTACTATTTCTAGGCATAAAGTTATTCTGATTTTAATGATCCTATCCCTTATTATTTTAACATCTACTATATATCTTTTAGGTTTTTGTCTACAATACCCACCCTGTCTATATTCCAAGTTGCTAATATAATCTTAATTTCTTGTACTAACTTATTAACTCTCCTTTTATACTAACCCGGTCTATTCCCTGGAACTAGGTGATTTTGGTAAGAATTCATAATAATAAGATTTGACAAAGTTTTACGCTGGCTGTCAGCTACTTAACACAACCTTGCTCCTTTATCCGACCTTGGGACCGGCTATCTGCACAAATAATTTACTTGCGAATTTCTTTTTTTTTTTTTTTTTTGCAAACTTGTTTCATATAGACAATTTTCTAACTCACACCCTACAGCTAGTAGAAACTACACACACAATACAAAGCATTAAAAAAAAAATTAAAGCATACAATTTTGGGTGTGGATCCATGCTAGACTATTTTTTTATTTTTTTATTTTTAAAAAACATGCAATAGTACTTTTTGAAAAATTTTGTATATTCCAAAACTTGCAAATGAAAAACACAAAAACACAAAATGCATATACTAAGCCTACAAATCATAAACACAAAATCTCCACAACTAACCAACTATTGGAAAAAGTATTAATAATTGTAATAAGAAAAAAATAACAAGAGAGGAGAAGATCTCGCTGGTGACTGAAACAAAAAAGATAATGACAACCGCTTGAGAAATGCTACAAAAGATACCCTTTGACGCAAGAAATTTAATGCTGCTTCAAATCCAAGAATATTGAAGTAACAAGATACCTCAATGCATAAAAGCTTTATTGCTTCTTCATGATTTTAGGGCTGAAGAAACAAGAATCCTTGGATTTATTTGGGTCTTTGAGAGAAAAGAAAGGAAGTTCAGAGAAGGGATCTGTTTGGTTGGCAAGAAAACAGAACCAAAAGAAGAGAACAGAATAAAGAAAAATGAAAGAAAAGAAAAAGAAAAGGAAACCAAACAGCCTAGTCAAACAAAAGAAATTTTCTGCTCGCTAAACTATGGTTAATTACAAAGCAAAGCAGCACAAAATTAGAACATCATCAAACCTACCCAACATAAGATCCAGCATTTCAAATATTTCCTTCAAGTAGATAAAACCTGTGAATGGAAGAAGACAGATTCAATGCACCTAATTAATGATTATAGAATAAAAATGCAGTTTGTCGAGAGAACCTGAGGTAAGGATGAACCCTGTGGTATTACTCGCCCTACAAACTTTCTCCTCCATTTTAATTCACTCAGGTTTCAACACATTTACTTTTTATTCACAGAAGAAACAGTGAGAAATCAAGATTTGTGTTGCTCACCTTGGTTCCAATCATATTTACAATACTGCAAGAAAAAACAAACACCACAAAATCGAGGCATCTGTACTCCAATCAAAACCTGAAAAGGAAATAACCAACAATCTTCCACAAATTCCGGACAAATCCAATTTTCTCCAAATAACCCAAAAAATATTCTGAACTCTCCAAGCTAAAGAACAACGCAAATAAAGATGAGAAGCTATTTTTGACCTAGCAAAACACAAATAACTCAACTGGAGATAATGCCATTGAAGGCCGCCTACTTTGCAGAAATTGGTTGGTTTACTCTTTCAAAAACAAAACCAAACAAAAGTCCAAATTTTAAATGGAGCTTTTGCTTCCAAATACTTCCATGGAGCAGAAAAGACATGTTACTCTAATCAAATTATCATAAAAAGATTTAAAAGAATAAACCCTCGATCAATCTAAAACCCATGACCAACCATCCTCATATTGGAAGGACAACATCCCTCCAACAACATCAACAAAGGAGAGAGCTCCCCACCTCCCTATCATTAAGAGATCTAGAGGCAAAGTGACCATCAAAGATCAAAAAGGAAGAAACAACATATTCATGCACCAAAGATGGACCGTAAAAATAAGGAAAAGAGATGAACAACACAATATTACCCATCCAAGTATCTTTCGAAAAGATAATTCGAGAATCATTATCTAAAAAAAAATTTAGTACAAGGAATGAAGAAAGAGTAAATCTGAGATAAACCTCCAAGGACTCCCGAAAGAACATCCCATTCCCAAATTTTTCATCCCACCCATTTATCTGCATGCCAAGTTCAATTTTAATAACTTTATGCCAAAAGAGTTCTCGACTACGGGAAACCACCATAACCAGTTACCCATTAAAATACCCAAACCCCGTCCCATCTTAGACCTACACATAATCTCCTAGCTAACCAAATGATCCCTCTTCTCCTTTACCCTAAATCTCTTTTTTCTCAAAATTTACAAGCTACCACAACATGGATTCTATATATCAACAAATAATAAAGAGGAATAAACATCGCTTCAAAAGATTTTTTTCAATGTAAACACTACAAAAAAACTAATTTAAGCAATTCAAATGGGGCATAATGGGTTCTAATGTACTATAACAACCTACAATGGTCGTTAAGTCCCCATAACAATATTAACAAACAATAAACTCAGGCAACAAGGGTATGCTTGTACGATGACCTTCCTCTCGCTGCTCAACCTTACCCTCCTCGATCTCACATAGGGTGATCCCACTCTTGCAAGCTAAACCTCTCTCGATTCCCTTGCTTGTCATCCTCGACTTCTCCCCTCATCGCTTCTGCTTCCCTAGTCAACCCCCTTCACAGGTTCCTCCCTCACTTTGACTCCTCTCGTCGCCACCTTTCATTTCTAGCTTTTCCTTCGCCATCAACTTCCTGCGTCTTTGAATTCCTAGCCCTAATTTTTGGTGTTCCTCCCCTCCAAGTCTCCCTTTCAAGCTCCTTCTCCCCCCCCCCCCCCTTTAGGCCCGCCATACCATCTTCTCGCCCCCAGCTCTAATCCCCTTCTCTCGTCCTTTCCTCTTCTCTTGACCTTCTCACCTTCCATACTACAAGCCTAACTCTTTGTCAGCAGTCCATTACTATCTCTCTCCTCCTTGTTAGCAGTCCATTACCTTTCCCCTGTGATTCTCTCGCTCCCTACTCCTCCACCATGGCAGAGGCGAAGTGTTCTGTGTGGATTAAGAGGAAATCTTTTAACCTAGTTTTAGAAGGCGAGCTATACAACATTGTCAAACTAACAGAGTATCACAGGGGCCACCACAAGTCCATTTTCTTGAACCCTAAGGAGTTCACCTTGTTCCTTGATGCTTGGGAAGAATTTTGGGCTGCATGCAGTTCCTCTTCCTCTTAATTTTGCGAATTGAGGAATAGGGGTAAAAAACCCTTTCGCTTTTTCTTAAATCAAATAGACATGGCGGGTTCTTATTTCTTATGGAGACCAACAATGGTGGTTGAAGAAATCTGGTCTTCCTAAAGGGGTTCAGTTTGAAGAGTTGGAAAAAAGTGTCCAATGTAGTTGCTACTATTGGGCAATGCTTGCTCCTTCCCACCTCCTGGAAGCCCAAGGTTTCGACTCCCCAGTCCCTTTTCCCATAGCACAAATCTAGATTGCTAGAACATGTCACCCTTCCTTTGACTCCTCCATCTTCGACAGGCCCTTCAAAACACCACTCGTGCCCCCTTTGCGTCTACCCCATTCTAGCGTACCCTTTCAATTGCTCCCTAAAACTAACCAGCTTCAAGGGCCACCCCAAGTTGGGCTAAAGATTGGTGCCTCTCAAACCTTTGCGAATACTGTTAAGAACAGCAAGAGCCCCTTTGAATTTGGTTCCTTTGGTTTTAAGCCTGCCAGGCCCAAGCTTTTCTCCTCCTTTGTTGATCTCAAGGACTTCAAGATGGGTTCTGACAATGTGTTGAGGGGGATACTATTTTTGGTCCCCCAATTCTTGTTTCTTCTCATCCAGCTATGGATAATGCTTTCAGATCCTTCACTCTTCACGAAGGACCTGCCAAGGCTGCAGAGTTGGTGGTTGACCTTTGGAATTCCATCTCCCAAGTCCACCATTCCCCTCAGCTCGAGGCACCTTGAGTCACTAAGAAGGAGAACTCGCAGGTTGCGGTTGCTTATTTGTCCCTGATCCCAGCCCCCACCCCTCCCATTGAGGTTGTGCACTGCAGTCCCAACCCTATTGACAAGCAGGATAGCCCCAACTTCGTGAAGTTGTTCAGGTATGATCCGGAGAGCACACAATTCAAGGAGCAGGTCATTGATTGGGTGCTATGAAAGGTTTGGTTAGCAAAACCACTAGGGTATCCTTTGAAGGATTTGAAGATAGGGCGTTGAGATTGTTTCGGACATTGAAAAAAAGAGAAGGGTGGAGCCTCTACCCAACCAAGGGTGGAGCTTCTACCTAACCAAAAAGCCCATGGGCAGCAATAGGAAATCAGACACGAACAAGGAGCTAAAATGCCTAGAATGGTCAGTTAATCCAGCACTGATTTGGCGGAGGCAAGTAGTAGCCAAGGTTGCTTGTTTAAATAATGCTGAGGAAAATCATCTCTTGTAATGTGAGGGGGCTGAACGACAAATCCAAAAGAATTGTAATAAGGTCCTTTCTCAAGGATTGGAGAAGTGACATCATTTGCTTGCAAGACCAAAGTGAACATATGGATCTTCTTCTTTTTAGAGATCTCTAGGGTTGAGAGACCTACGGATGGGTTTCTCTCGGTGTTGTGGGTAACACTAAAGGCATCCTTGTTTTGTGGAATCTCAATGTGGTAGAGTTGCTGGATTATTGACTCCTTTTCTATCTTATGTCAGTTCAAAAACCAAGACGACAATTTTCTTTGGACTCTTATAGGAGTCCACAGCACAGGTGATGTACCCTCTAGACATATTATTTGGGCAAAACTCTTGGAAATTAGAAGACACTAGGACACTCCTTGGGTTATCGGAGGGGATTTCAACATGGTGCTTTTCCCTATGAAAGAAGTGGAGGTGGAGTGGAGAGCAATTGCATATGAGAGTTTCTTGACTTCATTAATGCGAATGCCCTCATCGATCTTCTACTCCTAGGGGGGGATCTTTTACTTGTTCCAACAATTGAGAGCCACCCTCTTTCTCCAAGATTGACAAATTCCTTATCTCTATAGACTAGGACATTCACTATCCCAAAGCCACTCATGAACTCCTTCCCAGACCCACATCAGATCATTTCATTATTCTTATTCACACGAGAGGAATCAAATAGGGGTCAACCCCTTTCTGCTTTGAGAACATGTGGTTAAAGAACAACGGCTCAAAGACCATGTAAAGAACTAGTTGTCCTCATTTCAGGTTGCGAGGAAGACTAGCTTTGTACTAGCTTCTAAATTGAAGGGGTTGAAAGAAAAGCTCAATGCGTGGAACTAGAGAACTTTCAAAAATATCCAAGCAAAAAAGAACATCATTCACAATGACATCAAGGATCTTGATGATCAAGAGATGGGTCGAGGCCTCAGTACAGAAGGAAGGACAAAAAGGATAGTGCTGAAGAAGGAGTTGTCAGAGATCATTAGCCTTGAATAGACCACCAGGAGATAGAAATCTAGAGCCTTATGGCTCAAAGAGGGAGATCTTAACATTGAATTTTTCCACCGGATTGGAAACGCTCACCACAGGTTAAATACAAAGCATAGAAATTGGTGAGAATACATTGGCCGAGGAAGGGGAATCAAAAAAGGCATATGTGAGTTTCGCAAGACCCTGTATTCTGAAATGGAAAACTGGAAACCCTTCATGGATGGAATTAATTTCAAATCACTTAGCCCCTCTATTGCGAAGTGGCTTAAGAGAACCTTCGAAGAAGCTCAAATCATCCAAACCATTAGAGATTGCAATGGTGACAAAGCACCCGACCCTGATGGCATCTCCTTATCCTTTTTTCAATCTAATTGAGACTCTCAATAGGATCTCATCGACACTTTTGAGGACTTCTTTAGATTAGGTAGGTTCATGCGCAACTTTAAAGTCGTTCCTTACCCTAATTCCAAAGAAATCTGGGGCTTTTAACATCAAGTCCAATTAGCCTGGTGGGGAGTATGTATAAGATTCTAGCTAAAGTCCTTGCTAAAAGGATAAAAAAAAGCCATCCCTGAAGTAATCAGACAGCACCACGATGCCTTTGTTGCAAGAAAACAAATCATGGATGCAACCCTCATTGCTAATGAGGTGGTGGATTCCTATCATAGAGGAAGGATACGTGGCATGGTGTGTAAATTTGATATGGAGAAAGCTTTCAATCATGTCAACTAGAAGTTTCTTCTTTATCCTTAGAAAGATGGGTATCAAGGAGCAATGGTGTAGTTGGATCACCCACTGCATAAGTACACAATGGGTGCCCCTTTGACTTCTTTGGCTCCAAAGGTTTGAGATAAGGGGGATCCTTTGTCTCCCTTCCTATTCATTATGGTGCTACAGGTGCTGAGTCTCATGTTGGTAAAAGCCACTAACAAAGGACTCTTTAAAGGCCTCAGAGTCGGCAGTAATGGAAGATCACTGGAGGTATCTCACCTTTTATTCGCAGATGACACCATCATTTTTTGTGAGAATGACCCGCTTTGTATTCTTAACTTGCATCGCATATTAGTAGCTTTCAAGGCCATCTTAAGTTTGAAAGTTAATCTCAGGAAAATTAAGTCATTCCTATAGGTGATAGTTCAAAATGACCACTCTTTGTGAGTCTCTTCGGGTGCAAATTAGGATCCCTCCCTTTCAGGTACCTCAGACTACTGCTTGGAGCCAAATTTAAGGACAAAATAGTTTGGGACCCCATCATCGAGAAGTTTGAACAAAGGCTAGTAGGATGGAAAAGGAACTTCTTAACAAAAGGAGTGAGACTCACTTTTATTAAAAGTACCTTGACAAACCTTCTAGTTTACTTCAAGTCTCTCCTCCCTCTCCCACTTTTTGTTGCCAAAAAGCTAGAAGGGACTCAAAGGAGGTTCCTTCAAGGGAACTTGGGGGCAGAATTCAAATTTCACCTTGTGAAATGGGGATTGGTGAAGCAGCCAATCAGTTTAGGAGGCTTGGGTTTGAAGTCCCTTCTTGGAAAATGGCTTTAGAGATCCATGACTGAGAAGGATCACCTATGGCGGAAAATTGCAGCTATCAAATGTGGGCTTGAGAACAACGGGTGGACCTCTTGGGCTAGTAGAGGACCTAATGATGCAAGGCTGTGGAATTACATTAGGAAAGGTTGGAATGACTACTCCTTTATCTGATTTGAGGTGGGGGTTGGAGACAACATTTATTTTTGGCATGATCTGTGGATCTATCCGGTGGCTCTCAGTGTCTCTTTTCCAGGCATTTACAACATTGCTTGTGACAGAGATGCTCGCGTTAGCCAGCACCTTCAAGCATCGTGTCAGGCCTTTCCTGGAATATCTCTTTTCTTATAAATGCAGAAGATTGGGAACTTCACCAGTCACTGATTTCTATAGTCATCTTTACAAGATCCGGCCTCAAAACACTCTTGACCTTCCTATTTGGTCCTTGGACAAGAAGGGGGTCTTCACTGTTACATCCTTTTACAAGAAACTTTTTGTTTGGGAGCCAATCAACATTCAACCCCCTTGGACTCAGTTATGGATGACTGCTGCCCCAAAAAAGGTTGCCTTTTTTTTAACCAAGGAAGCAGCTTAGGGTAAGATCTTGACGCTGGACAACTTGTAGAGAAGGGGGTTCCCCATTGCCAACAAATGCGCCCTCTGCATGGTTGAGGCTGAATTAGTTGACCATACCCTTCTCCACTGCCCCTAAGCTAGAAATCTTTGGAATGTGGCTTTGTCTCTTATCAGACAAAGGTGGGTTACCACTAGATCTATGGGAGGGGAGCTTTGGGTCTAGAGAGGGATTCAGGCAGTAAAGGAAAAGAAGGCGGCCTGGACTCTCATTCCTCTCACATTTTTCTGGTGTTCTTGGAAAGAGAGGAATAGAAGGGTTTTCAAAAATTTAATCTCAATGTTTCGGCTCAGCAAAGAGCAGTGGTTTACTGCGGTAAATAGTTGGCATAGTGGACTTGTGGCAAACGAGCTTAACGTAATTTTTTTATTTCTTTGACACCCTACAGGGTGATTGACTTCTTGTACCTTGGTTTGGCATCCCCTTGATGCCTTTCAATGCAACATTTTTTACAGATAAAAAAAAAAACCCATAACAGCATAGAAGACAACACGAATGTGAATCGAGGCAGTTATGAGATATCATTCTATAACAATATCAGGATGGCATTATGTAATGACAATGGCTGTTTTTTAAAACCATGCTCAACACCAAACAAAATCAATCTTAGGCAACCTCATTTACAAATAGCGGAAAAACTTCACAATTCAGCTCTAAACAAAAACAACGTTAACAAAGAATTTCTATCTAACTAAAACAGTATCATCATAACAAAAAATTTAAGAGACTAAGCTAAAGAAAAAATTCTAGGTATTTAAAGATAGTTGGTAATCAATAACACAAATTTATATGCTTGCGCTCTTGGACTAAGGTGCAATGATGGTTTGATGCTTGTGAGTCCTTTATTCAATATATGAAAATTTTTTAATAATCAAAGTTGGTCATGTTAACATGTGAGCCTACACTTAGACACATGAAAATTATGAATAAGAGGGACTGACTAGAAGATTTGAATGTTGGATCTTAACCATAATGACTCCACAACTAACTTAGATTGAATTGTAACAAGAGAAAGAACTTTTGATATATTTGAACATAGTACGTATATAATATCATATTAATGACATAGTGGGTAGACCAATAATGCCGAATTGTTATGAACTTAAGATGATCATCAAGTGCCCAACCTTTTATATTTAAGCTCAAGACAGCTAACCAATTTCCACATGCAAAGGGCTCTTGGGGCTTGGAAGCTTGGAAAAGTGGATGATATTCAAGAAAAAGGCTAGTATTTGCAAGAATATAAAGATGAGTGTAGGAATGGGAAGTTCTCAAGATTTGAACATAGGACTCTTGCTTTGGTACTCATCCATTACGATCTCATAAAGTTGGAGTATCTCAGTCCAACTTATATCAAGTCTACCCTTTCACACATCAGCCCCAACATTCTTCTATAAGAAATTTAATATGCTGTTATTCCCAGGATCTTTAAATTATCATGATCTTCATACATATATGTTATCTTTACATGCGGAAAAATAGAGAAAATATAATATAAACATACCGGGATCGTTCAGGTGTATACAAACCGAGAAGACACTTCAAGAATCGTTTCTCTCGCTTCACCCCGATCTCTTTTCTATTCTTCACCAGATTTTATGGGAGTAGGCTGATGAATAGAGAGCTAAGGTAGAGAGAGGACAATCCTTCCTATATCTCTTCTAGTTCATTTCATAAACATGCAGGAAATGAACTCTCTTCTTCCCTTACAGCTTCTCCCCATAACAGTAGCTAATATATATATATAGGAATCCCTTCAACTTCTAGCTATTAATCTGACATGCATTTTCAAAGCAAGACAATTAATCCATCCCTTATCACATGGGACACATACCTTTCATGTGGGACCCATGTCATCCATGTGGGACATATTCTTTGGAATATATCTAACATTCTCCCACTTGACCCATATGAATGACGTTAATTTGGATTAACAATATAACCATAATATGTGCACAATTGTTAGCTTACTATAATATCATAATTAAAGAACTCACTAACACGAGTCATGACAGTAAACATCACTAAAGCGATCGACCCTTCCATATACTACAAATGCTAGCAAATCATTTAACTACACTCCATAATAGGAAGTAACCATACTGTCCCTGTAATGTCTTTGTCAAAGACCAATCCTGTTAACGATAATCCATATCCATAATTACAGCATTGATGGTAAAAAGGAAACAATGTTCAGAAATACCATTATTGATATCATTATACATGTTATAGAACAAAACATAAAGATCCACAATCATACATCAGTGATTACAACAAAGACCCATGTGATCAGCATGTTCCTTAAATGTCTTCGGTGTCAACCCCTTAGTTAAAGGATTTGCTATCATGAGCTCAGTCCTTATATGTTCTATAAGCACTGTCTGTTTCCGAACTTCCTCCTTAACAGCCAAATATTTGAGCTCCATATGCTTAGCACCATTAGAATATTTGTCGTTTTTGAAGAAAAAAACTACTCTTGAATTATCACAATAAATTCTCAACGGCCTAGCTATACTGTCGACAATTCCAAGTCCTGAGATAAAGTTCCGCAACCACAAAGCATGAATTGAGGCCTCAAAGCATGCCACAAATTCAACTTCCATAGTAGATGCTGCTATGATTGTCTGTTTGGAGGTTTTCCATGATATTGCTCCTCCAGCTAATAGGAACAAATAACCATAAGTTGACTTTCGACTATCAACACATCCAGCAAAATCTGAGTCAGAGTAACCAATCACCTCCAACTAATCTCATCTTTGATATGTAAGCATACAGTGTCTCGTTCCTTTCAAATATCTCAAAACCTTCTTTGCAACTTTCCAATGCTCTATTCCGAGATTACTTTGGTATCTCCCGAGCATCCCAACTGCAAAACTAATATTTGGTCTCGTACAAGTCTGTGCATACATCAAACTTCCAATAACATATGCTTAAGGAATATTTTCCATTCTTTTCTTTTCTAATTCATTCTATGGACAATCCTTTGCATTGAACTTGTCTCCTTTACAGATAGGAGCAGGGGTCACCTTACAGCCAGCCAAAGGAAATCTTTCTAGAACTTTATTGATATATCCCTTCTAAGACAACCCTAACAATCCACGTGATCTATCACGGAATATTTCAAACCCTATCACGTAAGTTGCCTCACCCATATCTTTCATTTCAAAGTTCATAGAAAGAAATCTCTTGGTGTCATTCAATAAACCAAGATCTTTACTAGCAAGCAAAATATCTTCAACATATAGGATCAGAAAGATAAACTTGCTCCCACTGACCTTTAGATATATACACCGATCACCGGTATTTTTCTTAAATCCAAAGGTCGTGATGGTATCATGGGACTTAAAATACCATTGTCTAGAAGCTTGTTTAAGTCCATATATTGATTTTTTTAATTTACAAACCATACGCTCCTTTCCTTCAATCATTAAACCTTCAAGAAGATCCATATACACCTCTTCGTCTAAATTCCCATTCAGAAAAGCAGTTTTTACATCCATTTGGTGTAACTCTAAATCAAAATGAGCCACGAAAGCCATTATGATTCTAAGAGAGTCCCCTTTAGATACAAGAGAGAACATCTCTTTATAATCAACACCTCTCTTTTGAGTAAAACCATTTGCTACAAGTCTAACTTTATATTGTTCAATATAGCCATTACAATCGTGTTTGGTCTTAAAGACCCATTTACACCCAATTGTTTTAAAACCTTCAAGCAAATCAACGATGTCCTAGACTTTATTCTGTTCCATGGATTTCAACTCATCATTTATGGCATTGATCCACTTTTCAGAATCATTACTTTCAATAGCTGTGAAAACGTAACCGGATCCTTACTAGTCCCTAAATCATAATCAGATTCCTGCAGATATACCAAATAATCATCTGAAATAGCTGATCTTCGTACTCTTTGAGATCTCCTTAATGCTATTTCCTGTGATTGTTCTGCAATTGGTTCAATGGTGACATTTTCATTACGAAGTGACAGATCACCAGCTTGTTGTTCAATGTCATCATACCATTCAATAACTGGAGGAACAACAATATCTATTAAAGGTCTAGATATCAAGGATAGGAACCCGAATTTCTTTAATGGCCACATTACGTGATATATCACTCCCACTAATTTCACCATTCTCAAGGAACTTTGCATTACAAGCTTCAACAACTTGCATACTATGGTTAGGACAGTAAAACCTACACCCCTTAGACTTTTTTGGGTATCCAATAAAGTACCCACTCACAGTTCTAAAATCCAATTTCTTTTCGTGTTGATTATAGATTCTAACCTCTGCTAGACAACCCCAAACATGAAAATGTCTTAAACTCAATTATCTCCCTGTCAACAATTCAAAAGGTGTTTTTTGAATTGTCTTACTAGGAACCTGATTAAGCATATAAACAGTTGTTTTAAGGGCCTCCGTCCATAATGAAATGGGTACTAAGGAGTTATTTAACATACTCCTAACCATTTCCATAAAGTACAATTACACCTTTCAGCTACACCATTCTGCTGAGGCGTACCAGGCATTATGTACTGTGCACAAATACCATGCTCTTCTAGGAATTTAGCAAATGGACCTGGATATTGTCTAATTCCATCATATCTACCATAATACTCACCACCTCTATCAAATCTAATGATTTTCACCTTCCTATCTAGTTGTCGCTCAACTCCAGCAATATATGTTTTTAGAGCATCTATTGCCTGAGACTATTCATGCAACAAATAGACATAATCATAACGTGAAAAATCATCAATAAAGGTGATAAAATACTTTTCTCCACCATAAGACGGTGAGTCAAAAGGTCCATATACATCAGTATGAACAATCTCCAGAAGATTTCCACTTCTTGTAGCTCCTTTCTTTATATGTTTGGTTTGCTTTCCTTTAATGCAATCAACACATACATCAATAAAATGAAGGTTTGTCAAAATCTTATCCTTTACTAATCTCTCCATTCTATTTCTAGATATATAACCCAGTCTTTTATGCCACAAGAAAGAGGAATTTTCATTAACTCTACTACGTTTAGTTCCAACATTATGATGCAGGGTGAGGAGTATTTCAGCAAATTTTTCAGTAAGATTAAATTTATACAACCCCTCAGACAAAATACCAGAGCCAACACACAAGCCACCTTTCATTGGAAGAAAACCTTTATGTCCAAAATACAAACCATAACCATCATTGTCCAATCTGGACATGAAAATTAAGTTCCTAGAAATGATTGGAACATAAAAAGTATCAAACAGGTCTAAACAATGACCTGACTCTATATACAACCGAAAGGTTCCAATGCCAACAACAGATACTTGATTTCCATTCCCCAAGACTATAAAGTGTTCGTTTTCCTTCACGCTCTGGATCATAAGGTATCCCTACATCAAATTTGAAACATGAATAGTAGAACCAGAGTCAATCCACCATGTGTTAGAAGTAACTTGTGTCATGTTTGATTCAAAACATACATAAGCTAAAAGCTTACCTTTCTTTTTGAACCAAGTTTTACGCTTCGGGTACCTTTTCTTTAAATGCCCATAGCCACGACAGAAGTAACACTTTGGCCCATTATGTTCCTTCTTGCGAGCCTCACTGCCATAAGAAGTACCCCCTACCTTCAATGGATCTTTCTTCAAACCTTTCTTTGATTTCTTTCCTTTACTTCCAACTGCATTACTCATGACATTGATTGGATGTTGTCCTTATTGTTAAAGCCTTGCCTCTTCTTGAATTAACATGCTTGCCAATTCATTCACATTCCACTTTTCTTTAATAGTGTTATAGTGAATCTGAAAAGGCCCATACTGAGGAGGCAGAATAAAGTGAACAAGGAAGCTTTCATCAACATTCATTCCCAAAGTTTTAAGTCTAGCAACTAGATTAGTCATATCTAGGACATGTTCGTTCATTCCTAGGCTACCATCAAACTTCATTGTGGTAAGTTCAACCATTAATCTCCCTGCAAGGGACTTGTCTGCTGAACAAAACCGATCGTCCACAGCCTTAAGATATTCCTTTGCATTTTCTAGTTGACGAAGTGTTAATTTAATATTGTTTTCTATACCCATCCGCATGAACATAATACTTAATCTGTTCAACCTTTCCCATGACCTATACAAAGCTCGCTGCTCCGAACTGCTTGTTTCAGTAATAGCAGTCGGTTTATCTATTCGCAGAGCTAAGTCCAAATCCATAACCTTTGGGCATCCATCCCAATCTCACTATCATTTTCTCAATTATCTTGACTAATTCAATGATTACTTAAAAGTTGGTGCACCTTTGGGTCAACCATAATAATCAAATAAGCATTCTGTAATAATTTTTGCTAAAACATATTTCAATTCAATGTTTATAACTTTTCTTAGCAAGATCACTTTGGTGACAACATGCTAACCATAAAATAAATATTGATTGATACCTTACTCAACAAAAATTTGTTCAAGTTCACAGCAAATAACCAATTCCCCACTATAAGAATTTTACTTGCTTACTTTTATGTAAAATTCGACAGCTCATGCATGCATAAACATAATTGTTCTCTGGATACAAATGAGTCCAGAACATACTATCATTATCAATTTACTATTATAAAACATGTGAGTGTTCCATTCTTAATCAAGTAGTTAAAACAGTTTGCATGCATTTCATTTAGCAGCCCACTTTAGTATCACTGTATAGGGGAAAACTGTCGACGGTTTCAAGCTGCTTCAGAAAAACCATCAATGGTTTTTCTGAAGCTCAGAAAAAACTGCTTTCGGTATCTCAATCCGTCGATGGTTTCAGGAAAACCGTCGACGGTTTTGTTCGGCCAACAAGTTCACAGTACAAAACTTCAATATTTCAGATCAACAAAACACAATAAATTTATCATATATCACATAAATTTTTTAGGAATTATATATCATATGAATTTTCAGTTCGATTCCAGAAAATATCATGAATACTAATTTTCATATGAAACAATAATGTGATCGTAAAGGGTTAATGGAAACGATCTTTATCATAAAAGGAAGATCACGACTATTTCAACATGTGCTCTAATACCACATGTAAGAAATTTAATATGCTGTTATTCCCAAGATCTTTAAATTATCATGATCTTCACATATATATGTTATCTTTACATGCGGAAAAATTGAGAAAACATAATATAAACATACCGGGATCGTTCATGGTGTATACAAACCGAAGAAGACACTTCAAGAATTGTTTCTCTCGCTTCACCCCGATCTCTTTTCTATTCTTCATCAGATTTTATGGGAGTAGGCTGATGAACAGAGAGATAAGGTAGAGAGAGGACAATCCTTCCTATATCTCTTCTAGTTCATTTCATAAACATGCAGGAAATGAACTCTCTTCTTCCCTTACAGCTTCTCCCCAGAACAATAGCTAATATATATATAGGAATCCTTTCAACTTCCAGATATTAATCTCACATGCATTTTCAAAGCAAGACAATTAATCCATACCTTATCACATGGGACACATACTTTTTCATGTGGGACCCATGTCATTCATGTGGGACATATTCTTTGGAATATATCCAACATCTTCATTTTAACTTCTTGTGTCACATCTTTCTTCAAATTCTCCCTGTGCTTATATCCTGTGCTTACATAGTAGATACAAGGTAACAAGAACTAGACCACTAGAACTTTCTTGACCTACAAGTTTAATATTTTATCCAAGATTTCTCCTTGGAATTACTAAAAGTATTAATTATATTTGAATTTGATACCTCCAAGTTGTACAAATTCTCTCCATAATTTCAACTAGGAATTGAATCTATAGCTATCAGAACAATATTATAATAACGATTTAAAGCAGACCCTTATGCACAATGGCAGTGATTGGACATTTCCAAAACTCACCACCTAAACTCATAACACTAGTCTGTAGTCATTAACCACTTTTACATGTCCTACCTATATACCCACGAACCAATACCTACTCTTTTTTTCCTTTTTTTATAACCCATCATAGAATTTTCCCAAGTACTCTTACTCACTTTCCAGTGTCCAAAAATGGAGGTCCACGAGATAAGTGGCAATTTGTCAGTAATTGAAGAAGATTTAGACAAAAGAGAAACCAAAATTGAAGAAAAAGTAAACCCGTGAAAGATACATTTGGGAACTCACATTGATAATGTCGGCATAGGAAGCCCGGACGGGCGCCGGACTCCAGAAGGAAAAGAAACCAAACCACCGAAGATGCCTGCTAGAAAGGCCAATGCCCAAGCCAAGCGGTGACTTCTTGGTTGCAGGAAGTGGGTTTTGAGAGGATTTTGCTTTCAGCCAGATAACGAGAACAAGAAGTAATGGGCACGTAGCTTTGATGGCGAAGCAGGGTATGAAGACCCAAGGACATTTTATGGGAAATGGGTTGATTCTATTGAATGAGAAATGATTCCAACCCTTTTGTACAAGAATCACAATTCCGATAGAAGTAGTATTCTGGATGGAATTCGATTCCGCTCCTATTCTGCAAATCGAACATAACAAAGTGATTTCATTCCTACTCACATACCCAAATCAAATGGGGGTGTGACTGAGTGTAAAGGATGGAGTGACGCTACTGTTGTGTCAACTCTTCGCCGGCCGTGTTATATAATCAACCGTATTTTCTTTTATTTATGAAGTAAAATTATCAAAGTTGAATCAAAATTTGGTATTAGAATGGTTGCGTTTAAAAAGTAAATAAAGTTGATAATAATACGTTATAATTTTTAAATTTTTAAGTCGTTAGATCTTAATTTTTTTAAACAAAATAGAAAATAAAGTTTTAAAAATTTTAAAACCAAAAGTTAATTTTCTATTTTTAAGTAGATTGATGTATTTCACAAGCACCCTTAAAATTATTCATGTATTAATAACATTTTCTTAACTAAACATCCCTTATAAAAATTTTGTACTCATAAATTTCTCTCTAAAAAGTTATTCTCACTGGTAATAAGAAATCAAGCTAATAAATCTTAATCCAATAAATGACTTTTGACAGTGAATGTGATACCCAAGGATAAAAAGACTTAAAAAGATTAATGTTACTATCCATATCAATAAGGTGTATTTTTCTTTTCGGGAGCCTTCCCCATAAGAATTTCACGATTAAGCGTGCTTGATTTAGAAAAATCTTGGGATGAGTGACCTCTTAGAAAGTTTTCTCAAGAAGTGTATGAGTGAAGACAAAATACACTGAAAATGACACGTGTTGGTCTGTGGGACCAATCATTAGTTCGATAAGATCCGTCCCCTATTGTCTGGTCCAGGTGGAGGAGGAGAGATGTAGTGCTTCCTGGCAAACTCAGGTTAGCGCGTCACACTGAAAATTGATTTGTTTTGGAATGCCTATATTTTCATACGAAGACTTTTCATCTTTAATTGTTAAAATACAATTGTCAAAGAAAAATAAATATTCTGGGCAATAAAAAAAAATGTAACAAAAAAATTTACACCTTTATTCTCAAATACTTGGGGTTATATTAATCTTTTTAAACCTAAAATTGAAAAAGATACTATCAATTCTCATAATTTTCTTCAAAGAACACACAAGATGGGCAAGCCTAAATAGGGTCCGGTGATGTGTTGGAGGAGGATGGCTTCAATTTCGATTTTACAAGCCGAAACAAAATAAAGCTCAATAGGGACATGTTTTTGCAAATTGCAACGGCTTATTTCTTGAACCCAAAACGAAATAAAGATCAGCAAGTCTGAAGATTTCTTTCTTTTTTAAAATGCAATCTGTAGTTTTACTTTTCATGATGGACATCTATACTTTTCAATTGTTATTCGCAAACATGATTTGTGTGTGTGTATGTTTTTTCCTTTTTTTTCTTTTTGCTCTTACTACCTTTGCATGTGTTTATTTCGACCACCTTTGCATCTATTTTCATTCCTATCTGACATATTTGTAAGAATATGTCCCATATGTGTCTTATATGATAAAGGTAATGACATATGAAGAGGATAATGAAAGGTCACATTTATGGGTTAACTAAAGAGTTTAGTTTTGAAAATAATGTGAGAATTAATGGCCGGAAGTGGAAAGGTTTTCTTATATATGAGGAGTAGCTAATATATAGTAATTTAATGGAATGAAAAAAAAGGGATATATAGAAATTGTCCTCTCTCTAACTTTGCTCTCCTACCATCAGCCCTCTTACTCTCATAAGATTTGATGAAATACCAAAAGAGATCAGGGTGAAGCGAGAGAAACGATTTCTTCAATTGTTATTTTCAATTGATATATATCATGAACGATCCCAGTATGTTAATTTATAGCTTTCTTTATTTTTCCGCATCAAAGGTAATATATATGTGAAGATCATGATAATTAAACGTCATATTTCAGTAAAATTACAGTAGAATATTAGATTAAAATCTAATATGTGGTATCAGAGCATTTTGTTGAAATTATCTTGATCTTCTTTTCAATATAAAGATCGTTTCCATTAACCCCTTTCGATCTCGTTATTATTTTACACAAAAAATTTGTGCTCATGATATTTGCTGGATTTATTGGGATTTTATTTGCTTGAAATATCATGTTCTAAAATCGTGAATCTCGCTACTCGAGATGTAAAGTGATCGTTGGCTATTTGTTTAGTTGTCATGGATCTGCTTTGCATAAGGCTTAGTGGATTTTATTTTTTGGCAGATTTATAAATTTAATTTGTAGTAACTTCAATACTTACGAATGGATTCTACTAGTATTCCGGAGAGTAAATTGATTTAGTTGTGAATTGAACAAAAGGTATGATCAATTGCACAGTAAAGTCTTATTGCTGAATCATATGCTTTAATGGGAGAATTTTGGAAAAAGAGATGCATGGTTCTCGGCTTTGGGCCACTTACATATTTAATTGGATTAATAAATATATTTATGCATGCATGAATATATGGGCTTCCAGATTTTACATAAAAAAAAAAAAATTAATCCTAGTAAAATTCTCAGGAAAATTAATTATCTACTTAAAAACTTGGATAAATTGTTGTTGAGTAAGAATAGGGCCGGCTCTTCACAATATGGGCCCTAGGCAAATAATTAGGGGTCCTTAATATTTTGTTTAATTTTTATTTTTATTTAAGATTAATTTTTTTAACTTTTTAATATGCAAAATCACTAATTAAAGTTTTATATTCAAGATTTTCAAACAATATAACCTAATTATTATTATTATTATTATGTAAATTGACAAACTATGTAAACAAGTAAAAATAAATTTAATAAATCTATAAAAATAATAGATTGAAATAATATAACCTGATTATTATTATTATTATTACAAATCGATTGGCAAGCGAGGCTTTAGAGAAATCAGATTATTACCAGATACAATGCTCTATTCTCAAAGCTTCCAAAATTTAAGAAAAAAATAGAAAAAAATTCAGAGTGAAAACAATAGAAAAATAATGCATAAACACTGAAATCAAAATTAGGGTTGATGAAAATTATAGAGAGTCGGAGGCCCGAAGATGATGAACACAAGAGTCGGAGCAAAAATCACAGAAAGACCGAGAGATGAGAGAGAGAGAGAGAGAGAGAAAGAGAGAGAGAGAGAGAGAGAGAGAGAGAGAGAGAGAGAGAGAGAGAGAGAGAGAGAGAGAGAGAGAGAGAGAGAGAGAGAGAGATGGAGAGATTTTTTGAGAGACGGAGAAGCAGAGAGAAAGAGATGAGAGTAATAGAGAGTTAGAGACATAATAGATGTAGTCAATTTCAACTTACAAGAGTTGTGTCAAATAGTCATAAAATTTTGGGGGCCCTAAGCAAACACCTCAACGGCCTTATGGTCAGGCCGGCGCGAGTAAGGAATCAATCAATGTTTATATTATAGTTAGCATATTGTCACCAAAGTGATCTTGTTAGAAAAAAATATAAACGTTGAAATGAAATGTGATTTTGCAAAAAAAAAAAATATTATGGAATGATTATTTGATTATTATGGTTGACCCAAAGGTGCACCAACTTTCAAGTAATCATTAAATTAATTAGGATAATTGATAGAATGAAAGTGAGAATGGATTGTATGCCCAAAGGTGACAACCAATTGAACTTTAGGGTTATCAATTATGCCTAGGTGGGTGAAAATCACCATTAAAGGTGAATATTAGTATATTGCATAAGTTAATCCAATGGTTAAATGCAATTTACTAATTGTAATGTTTTACTCAAAACATTAATGTTGTGATTATTTTATCGCAATGTATGTTCCTGTTTCACTACATTCGCTAGCTTCTTCTCTTCTGATCTTTAATGGGACAAATTTCTCTAACTAGAATGAACATATTTAGTTTCACTTTGGTGTTTTGGATTTGGATTTAGCTTTGCAAATAGATAAAATGGTTGCTATTACTGAAACAAGCAGTTTGGAGCAGTGAACTTTGTATAGGTCATGGGAAAGGTCTAACAGAATAAGTATTATGTTTATGCGGATGTGTCTAGCAAACAATATTAAGTCAACACCTCCTCAACTTGGAAATGCAAAGGAATATCTTAAGGCTGTGGAAGATCAGTTTCATTATGCAGACAAGTCCCTTGTAGGGAGATTAATGGCTGAACTTACTACCATGAAGTTTGATGGTAGCCGAGGAATGAACGAACATGTCCTTGATATGACTAGTCTAACTGCTATACTTAAATCTCTGGGAATGAATGTTGATGAGAGCTTCACTGTTCAATTTATTCTGAATTCTTTGCCTCCTCAATATGTGTCATTTCAGATTCACTATAACACTATTAAAGAAAAGTGGAATATGAATGAATTGGCAAGCATGTTAATTCAAGAAGAGGCAAGACTTAAATAACAATGACAACATTCAATTAATGTTACGAGACATGTAGTTGGAAGTATATGAAAGAAATCAAAGAAAGGTTTGAAGAAAGATCCATTGAAGGTAGCAGGTACTTCTTATGGAAATGAGGCTCACTACAAGGAACCTAATGGACCGAAATGTTATTTCTGTCGTGGCTATGGGCATTTAAAGAAAAGCTGCCTAAAACGTAAAGCTTGGTTCGAAAAGAAAGGTAAGGTATCAGCTTATGTATGTTTCGAATCAAATATGACACAAGTTCCTTCTAATACAAGGTGGATTGACTCTGGTTCAACTGTTCATGTTTCAAATTTGATGTAGGGATACCTTACAATCTAGAACATAAAGGAAAATGAGTACTTTATAGTCTTGGGGAATGGAAATCAAGTACCCGTTGTTGGCATTTGAACCTTCTGTTTATTTTTAGAGTCGAGTCATTGTTTAGACCTGTTTGATACCTTTTATATTCCAACTATTTCTAACAATTTAATTTCCATGTCAAGACTTGATAATAATAGTTATGGTTTGTATTTTGAACATAAAGATTTTCGTCTTATGAAAAGTGTATTGCTTGAAGTTGAGCGACAATTAGATAGAAAGGTGTAATCGTGCTTTTATGGAAATGGTTAGAAGTATGTTAAGTAACTCCTCAGTACTCATTTCATTATAGATGGAGGCCCTTAAGACAACTGTTTATGTGCTTAATTGAGTTCCCAGTAAGGTAGTTTAGAAAACTCCTTTTGAACTATGGACAAGAAGGAAATCGAGTTTAAGGCACTTTTGTGTTTGGGGTTGTCCAACGGAGGCTAGAATCTATAATCCACACGAAAAGAACTTGGATTCTTGAATTGTGAGTGGGTACTTTATTGGTTACCCAGAAAAGTATAAATGGTATAGGTTTTACTGTCCTAACCATAGTGTGAAAATTGTTTAAACCGGTAATGCCAAGTTCCTTGAGAATGGTGAAATTAGTGGGAGTGATGTATCACGTAATGTGGTCATTAAAGAAATTTGGGTTCCTATCCCGATATCTAGACCTTAACAGATATTGTTGTTCCTCCAGTTATTGAACATTATGAGAATATTAAACAATAATCTGGTGATCTGTAATAAAAATGTCACCATTGAACCAATTGTAGAACAATCACAAGAAATAACATTAAGGAGATCTCAAAGAGTAAGGAGATAATATATTTTAGATGATTATCTGGTATATCTGCAAGAATCGGAATATGATTTAGGGACTAGTAAGGATCTGGTTACATTTTCACAAGCTATTGAAAGTGATAATTCTGAAAAGTGGATCAATGCTATAAATGATGAGTTGAAATCTATGGAACAGAATAAAGTTTGGGACATTGTTGATTTGCCTGAAGGTTTTAAAACAATCGAGTGTAAATGGGTCGGTCTTGAAGACCAAACACAGCTATAATGGCAATATTGAACGATATAAAGCTAGACTTGTAGCAAAGAGTTTCACTCAAAAGAAAGGTATTGATTACAAAGAGACGTTCTCTCCTGTATCGAAAAAGGACTCTCTTAGAATCATAATGACTTTGGTGGCTTTGGTGGCTCAATTGGATTTAGAGTTACACCAAATGGATGGGAAAACTGCTTTTTTGAATGGAGTTTAGACGAAAAGGTGTATATGGATCTTCCTGAAGGTTTAATGATTAAAGGAAATGAGCATATGGTTTGCAAATTAAAGAAGTCAATTTATGGACTCAAACAAGCTTCCAGACAATGGTATTTTAAGTTTAATGATACCATTATGACCTTTGGATTTAAGGAAAATAATGTTGATCGGTGCATATATCTAAAGGTCAATGGGAGCAAGTTTATCTTCTTGATTCTGTATGTTGACGATATTTTGCTTGCCAATAATGATCTTAGTATACTGAATGATGCCAAGAGATTTCTTTCTATGAACTTTGAAATGAAAGATATGGGTGAGGCAACTTATATGATAGGAATTGAAATATTCTGTGATAGATCATGTGGATTGTTAGGGTTGTCTTAGAAGGGTTATATCAATAAAGTTCTGGAAAGATTTCAAATGGCTGACTGTAAGGCAACTCCTGCTCCTATTTGCAAAGGGGACAAGTTCAATGCAAAGGATTGTCCATAAAATGAATTAGAAAAGAAAAGAATGGAAAATATTCCTTTTGCATCTATTGTTGGAAGTTTGATGTATATGCATGCTTGTATGAGATCGGATATTAGTTTTGCAGTTGGAATGCTCGGGAGATACCAAAGTAATCTCGGAATGGAGCATTGGAAATCTGCAAAGAAGGTTTTGAGGTATTTGAAAAGAACAAGACATTATATGCTCACATATCAAAAATCAGATTAGTTGGAGCTGACTGGTTACTCCGACTCAGATTTTGTTGGATGTTTTGATAGTCGAAAGTCAACTTTGGGTTATTTGTTCCTATTAGCTGGAGGGGCAATGTCGTGGAAGAGCGCCAAACAGACTATCATAGCAACATCTACTATACAAGCTAAATTTGTGGCATGCTTTGAGGCCACAATTCATGCTTTGTGGTTACAAAACTTTATCTCATGACTTGGAATTGTCGACAGTATAGACTGGTTGCTGAGAATTTGTTGTGATAATTCAGCAGCAATCTTTTTCTCCAAGAACGACAAATATTCTAATGGCGCTAAACACATGGAGCTCAAATATTTGGCCGTTAAGGAGGAAGTTCAGAAACAAATAGTGCTTATAGAACATATAAGGACTAAACTCATGATAGAAGATCCTTTAACTAAGGGGTTGGCACTGAAGACATTTAAAGAACATGCTGATCACATGGATCTTTATTGTAATCCTTGATGTATGATTGTGGATCTTTATGTTTTGTTCTATAACATGTATACTGATATCACTAATGGTGTTTTTGAACATTGTTTCCTGTTTACCATCAATTACGTAATTATGGAGATGGATTATTATTAACAGGAATGGTCTTTGACAAAAGACATTACGGAGACATTATGGTTACTTCCTATTATGGATTATAGTTAAGTGATTTTCTAGTATTGTAGTACATGGAAGGAAAGATGTCGCTTTATTGATATTTACCGCCATGACTCATGTTAGTGAGTTATTTAATTATGATATAATGGTAATCTCACTAACATATGAATAAGCTAATGTTATGCGTACATTATAGTTATCTTTTTAATCCGTATTAATGTCATTCATATGGGCCAAGTGGGAGAATGTAAGAGTATGTCCCATATGTGTCCTATATGATAAGGGTAATGACATATGATGAGGATAATGAAAGGTCACATTTATGGGTTAACTAAAGAGTTTAGCTTTGAAAATAATGTGAGGATTAATGGCTGGAAGTGAAAAGGTTTTCCTATATATCTACTATTATGGGGAGTAGCTAATATATAGTAATCTAATGGAATGAAAAGAAAGGGATATATAGAAATTGTCCTCTCTCTACCTTTGCTCTCTTATCATCAGTCCTACTCCAATATGATCTAGTGAAGTACCGAAAGATATCAAGGTGAAGCGAGAGAAACGATTTCTTCAATTGTTCTTCCCGATTGATATATATCATGAACGATCTCGGTATGTTAATTTATAGCTTTCTTTATTTTTCTGCATCAAAGGTAATATATTTGTGAAGATCATGATAATTAAACATCCTATTTTGGTAAAATTACAATAGAATATTAGATTAAAATCTAACAATATTTCCTTACTAAATGTTCATTTAAATCCTTCAAATCTTTAACTAAGCATCAAGTAGAAGAATAATTGAGTGACATACCTGAAATTGGCCAACCATCCACATACCTAGGTAAATACTACTTCTTCGTACTCATGAAGACTATGGCTGTTACTTCAAGTCTGCATTTGCGGAATAACTGTTTGAATATTTTCCCCTGGTTTAATTGTTAATCTGTATAGAGTATGCTGAGGAAGTAAGAAATAGAATTTCAATATTTCTTTGAATATTGTGGGAACCTCGTAGATTGAGGCCTTGTAACAAACAAATAAATATATAAAATGATCCCTTGCTTGTAACATGCTCATTTACTTCGGTTTTTTTTTTCTTTTTGCCTACTGATGTCCTTACTACCACTTGCTTGCAAACTGCTCTCTTTAAGTTGCTTTATTGACTCACATCTCAAAGTGCTACCAAGTCGTGGCATCACAATTGCCAGGTTTTTTATGGTTGCCTTGTGTTTGTGTGGATTTAGCTTTAGTTTGTTGAGTTCTACAGCCTTGCTTCTTCTCATGAATATTTGATATTATTTTTTTTGGCCTTGGAGCAGAGATTACTGCATTTTGGTTGCTTATTTTTCTTTGTAGTGGACCTTTCCCTTTATTTAAATCTAATTTTTTTAAACTTGCAATATAATGATTTTACAAGAATCTTAAGTTAGACACTTGATTTTATTGTCAAAAAATTATTAGGTTAAAGTGAAAATGTTAGATGCACTTTGAACTTATCTTGCACTTTTAATAGTTTTTCATTTCTTCACCTACATCTCTCCTCCTTGTTTTCTTTGTTATGCTTGGCATAGGCATTGATGAAGGTGGTAGTTAGGTAGTTAGGGTTCATATTGGGTTGTTGGTCACTGATTGAAACCCTTGATTGATTGCAACAAATTGGCATATGCCTTCATCCATGTGGTCACCTTATTCCAAAAAGCCACATAATCCTATACATGCTCCCTCTTGTGCTAAATGGTTGTAATTGCACGTAGGCATGGAATACTCGTCATGTTCCATGACATACACGTGCAAGTAATAGTCTCTAATATGTTAGTGAATCCTTCTAATCCCTTTCTCACCTCATATCCCCTGTCTCCATTACAAAAGTAGATGCCAAATCTCCTACTATCATTGTTATTCTCAATTTATGCAATGATTTAAGGATATGCTAACAAACCTATTAAGTTCTTTAACTTCTTCATGTAAGCCTATCCATCAATGCTTTTCTTATCTCCTCCAAAATTGTAATTATTAGCAAAGCTCTAGTCCTAATAATGAAACCATTAAAAAATTTCACTCATATTATTAGTGATTGCATCACACCCATTATGAGTAGAGAAGAAAGAATGCCTTGCACCAAAATTTTGGCTATGTTTTAAGCACATTGGCTACTTCATCAAATAACTTCCCTTTTTCGCCTACTATTTACTTAAAAAAATTTTATTAGTTTCTTTGGCAATGGTAAAGAATTGATCTTGGAATATTGTACCTCTCTAGTATTTCCTAAAGTTAGCATAGAGTTGCCATGCACAACTCCTACCTTCACATATAGGAAAAGCTTTGTAATGGTAGGTACTGAACTTTGCAACCAACAACCTTATATTAAATATTATTGAGTGCCTTAAATTCAAAATAATGTGCAAATGAATGCCGCAATTGTTACCTTCTATTGGTTTGTTTGGACTGTCCATCCTTTTCCATCTAAATGCTACAATCTTCCTTTAATAGGCTTGTTGTTTGTGACTCTCATACTTTGTTTTTCTTAAGTAAAGAAGGAAGAAGGAAAAACATGAAATGGAAGCATAGCAAGAGATCGTCGATGAATGCCCTATGTTCGTTGACGAAAGGACAGCAAGGACTCATCGACGAAGGTTCTGAAATCGTCGATGAGAAAATACCGAGAGTAGGAAAATCTCAGAGTTCTGGATTCGTTAACAAAGGCATGTTATCGTTGACGAATGGTCTTCTAAGGATCGTCGATGAATCCTTGAACTCGTCGACGAAAGGGGCCTGGGTTGTGACCAGTTTTTTTGAATTTTGAATTTTTGAATGTTGGGTGGTTGGTTAAATGGAGGGAAACCTCCGAGGAACTTCTATATATGTTATTTTGAGCATATATTGAAGTAGTGAGTGATCATTTTGAGAAATGTATTGTGTACATTGTGATTTCATAGTGAAATTTGTGTGTCATTGCTTTCGTGGATGTAGGCTTTGTCGAATCATGTAAAATTGGTTGTTGTTCTTATTTTGGTTGTGTATGTGTTTACTTGTTGTTTATTTCGCTGTGCATTCTATTTATTCGATCCATATTACAATAAATTGGTATTAGAGCGATTATTGTTATGGCATCGGGACCGTCTTTTTACAAGATTTGACGTTGTCAAATTCGATGGAATCGAAAACTTCGGTTTATGGTAGAGGAGAGTGAAGGACATTCTTATGCAACAAGGAATGACTAAGGCTTTGCTTGATACTCAATCAAAAGGAATGGATGAGGCAACATTGGTAGATTTGAAAGCAAAGGCAACGTTTACAATATGCTTGTGTTTGGCCAACAAAGTTCTTTATGGGTTGATGGAGGAGGATTCTCCATCGGCTATTTGGCGAAAGTTAGAAAGTCGGTACTTGTCTAAATCCCTCAATAACAAACTTTTTCTTTAGCAGCATTTATATTGGCTTAAGATGGTTAAAGGATCAAGTCTGGATCAACACATCAATGCTTTTAACCAAATCATAAGTGATTTGATGAGAATTGATGTGAAGTTTGATGAGGATGATAAGACTTTGATGCTATTAAATTCTTTGCCCTTGACTTATACCTACGAAAATCTTGTCACCACTCTTATGTGGGGAAAAGAAAAGAAGCTCTTAATCTGGAAGAGGTACCAAGTGCCTTGTTAAATTTTCATCAAAGGTTGAAGATATGCGAAGAAGGAGAAGGACTTATGGTAAAGGGTAGTAATGAGTGAGGCAAAAGAAAGTTTAAGAATGGGTCTAGTCAGAAATCATCTCGAAAACAATCCAAGAAGAAGAAAGAAATTCGGTGTTATAAATGCGGTAAAAATGGGCATACGAAACCAAAGTGTCCGGATTGGAAGAAGGGAAATGCTAAAAAACATTAGGGGATTTCAAAAGCTATAAATGTTGTTCAAGAAGAAAATTCAGTGGATGGTGATGTTTTATTAGTTTCAGCGGGGTCAGATAATCTAATGGACTCTTGGATACTTGACTCAGCATGTTCTTATCACATGATTCTGAACAAGGAGTGGTTCAGCACTTACAGGTTAGTGAATTCTGGATCAGTTCTTATGGGTAATGATGCTTCTTGCAAGATTGTTGGCATAGGAAATGTAAAGATAAATATGTTTGATGGTGCTGTAAGAACATTGTGTAATGTAAGACATATACTTGAGTTGAGAAAAAGTTTCATATCTCTTGGCACTTTGGATTGTAATGACTTCAATTACAAATCTAAATGTGAAGTCTTGACGGTATTGAAAGATAACTGACTGTAATGAAAAGGCAGAAACTAGATGAGAATATTTACACATTGTAGGGAACTACCATTGTAGGTGGAGTTGCAACCGTGGATGCTGAATCAAATGAGACAGTCTTGTGGTATATGCACCTTGGGCATATGGGGGAACATGACATGAAGGAACTACACAAGAGGAAACTCTTGAAGGGCTTGAAATCATGTCGGTTGGACTTTTGTAGGATATATGTTCTTGGAAAACAAAACAGGGCAAAGTTCGGATCAGCTACTCACAAGAAGAAAGGTATTCTTGACTATGTGCATTCAGATGTTTGGGGCCCAGTTAGAGTTGCATCAAAGGGTGGACATGTGTATTATGTGAGTTTTATTGATGATTACTCATGGAAGGTCTAGGAATAATTCATGCATCACAAATCGGATACATTTGTAAGGTTTAAGATTTGGAAGGCTGAAGTGGAGAGCTAGACGGGGAGAAGAATCAAATACTTGAGGTCGGATAATGGGACCGAGTACACTAATTCTCAGTTTATGGAGTTTTTTGCGGAGTAGGGCATGAAGAGACATTTTACAATTCGCCGGACACCTTAACAAAATGGTGTGGCAAAACGAATGAACCAGACTCTTGCTGATAGGGCTTGGTGCATCAGGCTTAATGCAAGGCTACCGAAGAACTTTTGGGTTGAGGAAGTTAGTATGACTTGTTTTTTGATAAACCGATCACCAAGGGCAGCACTAGAGGGTAGAGTGCCAGAAGAGGTTTGGACGAGAAATGCAGTAGACTACTCCAGATTGAAGGTATTCGGGTGTTCAGCCTATGTCCATGTGTCTAGTGAGGAGAGGTATAAACTTGACCCGAAGTCTCGTTGTTACATCTTTTTGGGATATCTAAAAGGTGTGAAGGGGTTCAAGTTGTGGGACCCAGTGGCAAACAAGGTGGTGATCAGTAAGGATGTAGTCTTTAATGAGAAGGCTATGGTGAAGCGTACTTAAGAGTATGAAAAAAACAAATAGGAGCCAGAAAGTTGGGGTAGTGATGAACATGTTGTGCAGGTGGAGTTGAAAGCTCAAGGCAACGGAAATAATCATGGTCTTATGGTTGCAGGGAGCTCTACCTTGGGGAACCAGCAAGTCGACGATATTCCTATATGGAGATCTAGACGCACTATCAGACCTCCATCAAGGTAAGGAT
Source organism: Malania oleifera (assembly GCF_029873635.1). Classification (NCBI taxonomy): domain Eukaryota; kingdom Viridiplantae; phylum Streptophyta; class Magnoliopsida; order Santalales; family Ximeniaceae; genus Malania; species Malania oleifera. Next base: position 12,516,548 of record NC_080423.1, on the reverse strand, counting down.
TTGAAGATTTAGTATCTTATGTTTCCCTTACTTGTTGCAATGATCTAACTACATTTCAAGAGGTAGTGTACAACCAGGAGAAAGATAGGCGGATAGGAGCAATGATTGAGGAGTTGGAATTGCTACATAAGAACAAAACTTGGGACTTGGTGGAGCTTCCAAATGGGAAGAGACTGATAGGTTGTAAATGGGTATAAAGGAAGAAGGAGACAATTTTAGAAAAGGAAGGAGATAAATTCAAGGCATAGTTGGTGGCAAAAGGATACTCACAAAAGAAGGATATAGATTATGATGAGATTTTTTCTCTAGTGGTCCGGACATACTTCTATCAGAATTGTGTTGGGGTTGGTAGCTCATTTCGATCTTCATTAGGAATAAATGGATATGAAGATGAAGTTTCTTCATGGTGACTTGGAGGAACAAATCTACATAGTACAGCCGGAGGGATTTATTGAACTGGGAAAAGAAAATTTTGTTTGCAGGTTGAAGATATCTCTTTATGGGCTGAAATAGTCTCAAAGGCAATGGTATAAATGATTTGATTCTTACATGAGCAAGATTGACTACAAAAGGTGTGAGTATAACTGTTGCGTATATGTGAATAAGCTTGAGGATGGTTCTCTTATTTTCTTGTTATTGTATGTCAATGACATGTTGATAGCTGCAAAGGATTTAACTGACGTGAATCAATTAAAAGACCTATTATATAAGGAATTTGACATAAAGGATCTTGGTTCAGCCAAGAAAATACTTGGGATGGAGATTCGTCCTGACAAAACTGCAGGGAGGTTATGGTTATCTCAAGGCGGTTATGTACAGAAGGTGTTGAAGAGGTTTAGTATGGCTGGTGAATCATTTCAAGTTGTCTACTGTAGATTGCCCAAGTTCGGATGAGAAAATCCAGGACATGTCAACGGTCCCCTATGCTAGTGCTGTGGGGAGTTTGATGTATGTCATGGTGTGTACAAGACTAGATTTGGCTCATGCAATGAGCGTGGCAAGTAAGTTTTTTTCTAATCCAGGAAGGCAACATTGGGAAGCCATCAAATGGATACTTAGATACTTACGGGGTACATCGGGATATGACATCATGTTCAACAAGCAACAGGGTTATCCTTCAGTTATGGGGTTTGTTAATACTGATTATGATGAATATATGGATGACAAAAGGTCTACAATGGGATATGTGTTTACCCTTATAGGAGGACCAGTGTGTTGGAAATCCATGGTATAGTCTTTGGTAGCATTATCCACCAATGAGGCGAAATATATGGCAGTTGTCGAAACTACAAAGGAAGCCTTATAGCTTATGGGTTTAGTCAGAGAGTTGGGGTTACAGCAAGATGGTGTTGTGCTACATTATGATAGTCAAAGTGCCATTTACTTGGTGAAAAATAAGATATACCATGCTAGAACCAAGCACATTGATGTGAGGTTTCACAGGGTTCAAGAATTGATTGCTTCGGGTGAGCTTGTGTTGGAGAAAGTTCACACATCTGAAAATGCAGTGGATATTCCGACAAAATCAGTTACTTCGGAGAAGTTCAAACATTGCTTGGACTTACTCCATGTCTCCAAGTGATGAAGGGAGACATACCCAACCAACTATTTACAAATTCAAGGTGGAGCAGTTAAACATATTTTTCGGGATTCTCCTAAAGGGCGTATAATTGCCAAGGTGGAGATTGTTTTTTGTGGCTCTTATACTTTTTTTTTCTTAAACAAAGAAGGAAGAAGGAAAAACATGAAAGGGCAGCACAGTAGGAGATCGTCGACGAATGCTTTGTGTTCAACGACGAGAGGATAGCCAGGACTCATCGACAAAGGTTCTGAAATCGTCGACGAGAAAATACCGCGAGTAGGAAAATCTCAGAGTTCTAGACTCGTCGACGAAAGCATTTTATCATTAACGAGTGGTCTTCTATAGATTGTCGATGAATCCCTGGACTCATTGACGAAAGGCATGGGCTGCGAGCAGTTTTTTTGAATTTTGAATTTTTGAACGTTGGGTGATTGAGTAAATGGAGGGAAACCTCTGAGTAACTTCTATATATGTTATTCTAGGCATATATTGAAGTAGTGAGTGATCATTTTGAGAAGTGTATTGTGTACATTGTGATTTTATAGTGAAATTTGTGTGTCATTGCTTCCATGGATGTAGGCTTTGCCAAACCATGTAAAATCTGTTGCTGTTCTTATTCTGGTTGTGTTTGCATTTACTTGTTATTTATTTTGTCATGCATTCTATTTATTCGATCCATATCACAACAAGGCTTAAGAACTAGAACCAAGAATCTGTGTTCTCACATTCAACTATTGCCCATGCAAAAGGATGTTGTGGTGTTATTTTTGTCTCTAACAACTACCAAAAGTAGCTCCCCTTTGTTAAACCTGTTCAAAGTGCAACCATTAACACTAAGCCATCTCCTACAACACTACAAACTTCTAAAGTCATTTCTTTATGCCTCAAGACATATAGACATCCTATTAAACATTGGTTTCTCCCCTTGCCTATCAAGACTTATCTTTATTCTCAAACTAAGGTTTGACTACCTTACTTCTACATAGCTCCCAAGTAGTTCATACTTCATACTACATAATCCTATAACTATAGATGACCTCCATAGCATTAGCCTTTGTCCTCACACATTGTCTTTTAATAAGCTTGACTTTGAGTTCTTTTATAGCAACATCATTAAAATCCTTGGTCTTCATATCTAGAATAGTTCCAAACCTTTATAGATAGTGTTGAGGAAGCTACTTATTGGACACTCTTCTATTTGAGTGGCCTTTGGCACAAATGTGCACCGGTTCCAAGGTCTTCATCTGAAATTCCCTTTCATATTGCATTTATGATGCCTACACCCTCCAATTACAACCATCCACACATCTTGCACTCATTCTTTGGGCATTATTTTGTATGTTTTAGTATTGAACCCCTTAGCAATATCATTGTTATCAAGTTTTGTGATGAATTACTTCATTAGTGAAGCATTGGCTCCATGGTTTTAAATAATATCCGTGACCGTTATGTGATGCCATTACTTATTAGTTTTTTGGATTATCAATACTTTTACACATTACGAAATCGGTGGGAAGAAAATCATATTTGTAGCAACTGTTATTGACTGCGATCATTGCGTAAAGGTTGTTGTGGCCATTAATAATCACTATAGGATTGTTAAGCCAACATTTTTTTCACTCTCCCCCCCCCCCCCCCCCCTCATTCTCAATATAATATGTGGCAAGAGGGGGAAAAGATTATAATGAGGATGCTAATGATAAAAAATTTACTATTTTTTTAAATACTCACAAGAGTGCATTAATTAACAATTTGAAAATACTAACTTGTTAGGAAAATATTTTATTTTGATAATATTAGTAATTTCATATTTATGTTCTATATTTTTCAACTTCAACCTTCTTTTTTTTCTAATTATTTTATATTTGTATTATTTGTATGTCTAATGTGTTTAATAGATTAAAGTAAAGTAAAATGTATTTTGTTTTATTAATTAATTTAGCACACATAAAAATTTATATCACACATAACAATGAGAAGTATAAACACACACACACATTTTCTGTTAATGGTGGTTTAAAACAAATATAAACTTCTTGCCCTTACCAAACAACTTAGTTTGTTGACCTAAAGGATTCAAATACACTACAACTCTTTCTAAGAAGGGCTAAAAGCTTAAAACATGCAAGTACATTAATATGCACAAGTTTGCGCGTGTTTGAAAAAAAATTCACGAGCGTTACTCTTGTTTTCCATTATGTAACATCTTCTATTCTTACTTCCAGTTACACCCGTTACCATTACGTTACGCTACCTGCTACTGTGATTTTTGAAAACCATGATTGGCCCACCTCAAACCATATGTTTTCATTTTGTATTTTATTGTCAAAAATAGAAAACTTTTTCTTTCTTTCTAGTGAACCATCACTTTCAAAATCTTCACCAAAATCACTAGGACACACTCTTAGGCTCAAAGGACTAGTCAAAGTTGCTATAATAACCTTTTGATTCATCCTATTTGTTGCCACTAGCCATGTTTCCCCCTTATTCCTTTGTTTCAAAACACTAACTTGCTAATCATCGACATCATCAATGAAAGAGGATGTGTCTTTTGCGTTTAATTTTATCTTCTCTTTTACTTGCCATACTTCCGCATCATCTAAAACCAATTCAATGTCCCAATGACTATGGCTTTCAAAATCACTTTATTCACTTGATAAGTGATCTGACTTTTCTTTAAGTCTTCATTCCCATTTTGCTTTTGACTCTCTCAGCTCACACTCTTATCAAGTAGAATTAGAATGTCATTATCAATAGTTTTGACATTATCTACATCATGCACTACATATAATTCTCTATATAGTATAGTGTACAACCAACAAATCAAGCATTTTTAAAATACTTTCATCATTCCATACTAGTTGTAAACCGATATTTAAGCTCATTTCTGAGGATAGACTGTATACTTTAATTATATTTTTGTAATACAATTACTTGACCATCTCTATCAACTCAAATGAACTAAGATTATCAGGATCCCCAACACACACCTTTATTTTACCCTCAACATACTCCAATTTTTTATTATTTTCCTCAAAACAACCACCATGATGGATAGCAAAGTTTACTTGTGCATCCGTCCTACATTAAATGAAATATCTAACAAGTTAGTAAATGTAGCAAGGTTTTATACAACTTGATGTAAAAAAAAAAAAAAAAGCAATTTAAACATACCACAAAAGGCAAAAGACAAGGCTCATCTGTTATCTAAGCAAAAAAGCAAAAACGTAACTTTAGAAAATAGTTGTTGCACTTTTAGACAACCTTTCCTTTATGCTGATTGATAGGATTGTTAAGCATTAGCTTGAATCTAACTAGATAAAAAGTATAAAAGAAAAATTTTAGAAGTCTTATAATTACATTCTTGTTTATTTGGAAATCAAGATATGACTTCATTTTTTTAGGAAATTAATTACATATATCCCGTCTCTCCATTTCCTTCACCCATTTTCCATTGCCCATTCTCAAAATTTTAAGAGAGAAATTTGTGAAGAAACAAAAAATATATTCTAGTAAAGGAGAAATTTGTATTATAGACTAGCCTTAAGAGGTAAAGAAGAAAGCTCAACCACAAAGGCGAAGACGTAAACACTTTTTCTTGGTTTCCCTCTAAATTGATCTATTCACAGACTATGAACTGTGCTTCTATGATTTTTTAGGCAAATGATGCTTTCACTTTTGATTTATGGATTAGGGATGTTGTGTTGCTTAGAAACCCTATGCTAGAGATAATCTTTAAAATTTGAGAACTTTATGATTAAATATGTAGAGAGGGAGAGAGAAAGAGATTAATGATCAGGAAGACATACATTTCAAAGTAGATAGAGATTAATACATTTCAAAGCAGATAGATATTAATCCATGTATTTCCATAGCATGGATCTATATAAATCACACACATAATCAACCTCAAAAGCATGGGCCAGTAGCTATTGGGCTGTGCATATTTCATATTATCACATGTACAACATTTGAGTCATTACTTACCCATGCACAAACATTTACATATTAATCTTCCCTAAGCCATTACTTACCATCACGGGCCAAATATTTCACATTTTGTGAAGGGTTGTGTGACACTACTGCACTAGGTAAAGCACTCTTGTTTAACGAGTCAACCAAAGATTACCACAGTTTACTGCAAAAACACATTCACAGCAGTTGAATTAAAAGTAAGTACAAGTAGTAAACAATATATGAAAGCAAATGGAAAGCAAGTGGTAAACATTAAAACAACATAATTCATCAACAACACCTCTATAAGTAACATATGTTTAGCGAGGGAGGCAAGTATGCTAAATACAGTTAACAAATGCTGGTGAATTTAACAAGACTAATGTACAATCACCGTTCTATAAAGAGCTTTATATGCTATTTTACCTCTAACACTAGGGAACATTGTTTAAGGAGTCATACTCCCTGTTTTACGCGAAGTCTTACACCTATTCAAAGTATAAAACCAATATTATTATCTACATGATGGTAACCCATCCCATGCACATAAGACAAGCGGTCATAGGCATGCATAATGCGTTGACCAAAAAAGTAAACCCTCTTTTGTCTAGGTATTAATCCTAAGGTTAAAGCTGCTATTACAAGTGAACATGTAGGCTTGGGACTAGAATGCTCTTTAACAAGTATTGTGAAGGTCTACTGGACATAATCTAGAAATGAAGCCAGGCTACTAACGCCCATCGCCTTATTTGTTTGGATATGGTAGAATCAAGAGATTGTCTTTTCTTCTCCTATCGTTTCTCAAATTCAACATATTCATTTTTTTTTTATCCTTATGTTTGAGAGTATAGATTTTGATTTAAAAAAAATTCAACATAATTTTCTACTAAGTTTTGTCTCAATTTACACAAGGTATACTCCCAAGTATAAGGTGAGTATTTTTTGGTGTTCTTAAACTTGATCCTTTTGGACAAAGCGAATTGTCTTGGGTTGTGAATATTTGCTGTATTGATTTAGCTGCTTCAAAAGAGAATTAGACTCCTTTAATTTGATCTGTGCCCTCTATCATATCTATGTTAGGGATTTAGGAACAATAATTACACACAAGCAAAAATAAACAAGCAGGAAATGAACACCAAGATTTATCGTGGTTCAGCCTAAACTGACCTACATCCACAGAGCCCACCAATCTCACTAAAAATTGGGAGAAAAATTACAAGGAGGAGGAGGCACCGCTCAACTTAACTCTCTCTCTCTCTTTCACACACACACACACACCTTTCTCTCTCGCCTTCAACACAATTTCACTTTGTTCCACACACCTCTTACACACACACACACACACACACACACACATCTCCTATATATAGCCATGGATGGGGTGGAATTCAAGAGTAGTTAGCTTAATTTCAACCAAGGTGAGCTGGGTTGGTGGAGGTGGCTGCCAACGTCTCCACTGGAACTCAACAATCTACCATTTGGAGACAGAGACACTATCTCAACAAGTGTATAGTTAAATGATGTGCTCACATATGTCTTCAAGAATGAAGACCAACTAAAATTAAGCACAACTTCAACTTCTCTGTAGTCACCACCTTTGTCAACATATCTGTTGGATTCTTGCTACCTTGAATTTTTTCCAGTGTCAGCACTCCGTCCTCTAATAAAGATCTGATGAAGTGAGAACAAAATCCAATGTGTTTAGTTTTGGAATAAAATGTGGAGTTCTTTTCCAGATGTATCGCACTCTAATTGTTGTTATGCAAAACATTCCTTATCTGCTTTATTCAAAGTTCTGTCAATAAACTTTAAAGCCAAATTATCTTTTTGCTGGCTTTTGTCACTGCTATGTACTCAACTTCTGTAATAGATAGGGCAAAAATCTTTTGTATCTGTGACATCTAACTAACAATTATTGTGCCAATAATGAACACATATCCGGTGGTGCTTCTATGGTGATCAACTTCACCAGCAAAATTGACATCTACATACCCTTTAATTTTCAAGTCTCCTTTTCCGAAATATAAGAATTTATTAATAGTGCCACTTAGGTACCTCAAGATCCACTTCACTGCTTCCCAGTGAGTCTTCCTTGGATTTGACATGAACTTGCTGATAGCTCCCAATACTTGGCTAATGTATGGTCTGGTAGAAACCATGGCGCAGGTGAGACTTTCGATGGCTGAGGCATAAGGTATCTTAGCCATGAAGTCCTTCTTTTCATCTGTTTGGGGAGCTTGATTCTTGGAGAGGAAAAAGTGTCCGGCCAATGGTATATTTACCGCTTTGGTGCTGCTCATGTTGAATTTTTGTAAAACATGACTAATGTACTCGAACTGAAATAACCGCAATGTTCCCTGTTGCTTGTCTCTAGAGATCCGCATTCCAGGTATCTACTTTGCTAAACCCAAGTCCTTCATGTTAAACTCCTTTGACAATTGCTGCTTCAATTTTTTTATCACTTCTATATTTGGTCCTGTGATTAGCATGTCATCGATATATAGCAACAGAATGATATAGCTATACTAATACCTCTTGAAATAGTAACAATGGTCGGCGTTGCACTTTTGAAAATCTTTCCTATGCATAAAGCAGTCAAATTTTCGGTACTATTGCTTGGGAGCTTGTTTTAGACCATGCAAGCTCTTCTTCAACCTATACACAAAGAATCCTTTTGGCTGGTGCATGTAAATCTCCTTATCTAGATAATCTTGAAGAAATGTCGTATTCACATCCAACTGCTCGAGATGTAGGCCCTTCGAGGCAACAATGCTCAAGATTGATCTAATGGTTATTAGCTTCACAACTGGCGCAAAGATGTCGGTGTAATCGATTCATTCCTTCTACTCGAAGTCTTTGATTACCAACGGGACCTTGTACCTCTTGGAGCCATCATGCTCCTCTTTGATCATGTACACTCACTTGTTGCGAAGAGCCTTCTTAACTTTGGGCAACTTAGCTAGTTCCCACATTTTGTTGGAGGTTAGGGACTTCATCTCGTCCGTCATCGCAAGCTCTCACTTGCTTGAATCTCTTGTCTGACATACTTCATCATAACATTTAGGCTCTCCTCCATCTATAAGAAGTAAATAATTCATATACCTTTTATTTGGTACATGGGACCAAGGAAATCTCCTAAGCTCTGGAGCTGGAGTAGGAGGTGGTGGTGCGATGATTTGCCCTACAAGTTCCTCCGCCTGAGGATTCTCGGCATTTTGCTACTGTTTCTCGACACCTTTTGGGACATCATCCGTGTATACATAAATTGTTTCATTCTGAACTGGTTCTGTGGGTTCTGTTATGTGTCTGTTTTTGTATATCACTTTTTTGTTAAAGATCACGTCTCTACTTCTAATCACCTTCCTGTTTTCATCGTCCTAAATGCGTTACCCATACTCATCTTCCCCGTAGTCAACGAAGGTGAATTTTTGGGACTTTGGATAAGGCTTGTTCTTGATATGATCACTAATATGCACATATGCAACACAACTGACTTTCAAATGTGAAAGTCTCACCTCTTTTCCACTCCATACTTCTTCTAGTAGACAGTGGTCTAATGGTACTGATGGACTCCTGTTAATCAAGTATGCTGTTATGTTGACTGCTTTTTCCCAGAACTGCTTTGGTAAGCTTGACTATATACGCATGCTTCTGACTATTTCAATCAACGATCTGTTCATCTACTCAGCTACACCGTTGTGCTGGGGCGTACCTGGCACAGTTCTTCCCGTCCTGATATCATGCTTATAGTATAATTTCTTGAACCTGATGTCTTCATACTCACCATCGTTGTCAGTTCTCAGCTTCTTGATTTTTAAACCTGTTTCATTTTCAACCATTGCTTTCCAAATCTTGAAAGCATCAAAGACATCTAACTTATATTTCAGAAAGTAAACTCATACCTTCCGAGAATGATCGTTAATAAATGTCATAAAGTAACTCCTTCCATCTGTGGATGAGATGATCATTGGTCCCCATACATCTGAGTGGACTAGTTCTAGTCTCTCATTCTTTGGGGTATGGGTGTATGTTAGGAAACTAACCCTCTTCTATTTCCTAAGTATGCAATCCTCGCATATGTCAATCTCTACTGATCGTAGATCACTAAGTTTTCCCTTTGAGTGCATCACACTGAGTCCTTTCTCGCTCATGTGACTGAGTCGTTGGTGCCAAATGTTGCTATCGTCATTTCTTGTAGCAATTGAAATAGACATGTAGGCATTGGAGGTCAGATAAAGGGTTTCATTTTTCTTGACTCGTGCAATTGCCAGTGCACCCTTTGATATCACCATTCATTGCCAATGAATTTTGAGGTGTATCCCTCACCTTCCAATTGTCCAACTGAGATCAAGTTCTTTCTTAGGTCTGGAATAAATCTGACGTCATTTAGCTTCCATCCGAACCCGTTTAACTTGATCTTCAAAATTACCTTGCCGGCTATGTCGCAAGGTTGATCATTGCCAAGGTATACCTTACCAAAATTACCTGGTGTATACTCCTCTAGGCAATCTCTACTGCAAGTGACATGAAATGAGGCACCAGAGTCTACGACCTAAGACTCTTGCTTGCTCTCCAAAGAGCATTGTTGACTTTTTGTGTCCGATCCCTATTTTGATGTTGACAAAGCACAAGTTTTTTATGTGTGTACTTAGCATGTGAACAGGTTCATAATTCAGATCACACTTAAGATTAAGAAGACAGAAGCTAGGAGGAATGTAAAGCTTATATAGGGTGGTGAATTCCATGAAGAAGTGAAGAGTAAAAAGAAGAAGAAGACGAATGTTTTATTTTATAATTGCATTCAGTTTTTTTTTTTTTTTATATATTTTTGGGTTGTAATAATGCATCTCATGCATGATATGGTTGAATGCTCAGGATGAACCATAGACTGATCTTAGGGCACCCAACATGGTAAAAGGAAAAACCTTTTTCTTAACAACTAAAATCATACAAAAAGGTTTATATCATTTAGGGTTAAAAAATTGGGCCAACCTTAAGTTTTTCACTGACCTCGGTTGACCATCCTATGCACGTTCAAAGTGCCTTAGTCGAATGACCACACCTTAGGCTAGAAGTCAAAGTTTGATTAAGCTTGGTTGACCGACAATTTTTTAAACTTAGCTTCCACAGTCGACCAACTTTTGAAATTGACCTTTCCTACCTTCTCCATCCAACCAACCAACCTTTAAGATAAAAAATAGCCTTAATTGACTGACCTTCAAGGCACGGTCGACCAGTCATTTGACCAGCCGACCAAACTCACGAAAAAAGGAAAATCGCCCTAGGTCAACCAACCAGTCCTTTGCTTGGCCGATCGAACCCATTGAGAAATTCAAATTTGGTGTGTGAGGTCAGCCAATCGACGCTAGGGTCAATCGGCTGAACCTCTCGGGTTCCGATAATTTTCCAGCGCTAATCACGTTTAATTTTTAATTAAATAATTTAGAAAATATCGAGCGTGTCCCCAAATGGTCATATTTATAGAAACTCTATATATACCCCCTCCATAAGTTTAATTATGAACTTTGATTAGCATAAATTCTCTCTCAAATGTTTTGGGTTTTTTCTTAATCAAAGTTCCCCCAAACACATTTTATTGTAAAAATTTCTTTTGGGGCAAATTTTTTAAATACTCTCTCTCACTCTCTTTCAGTTTATACATTTGAAAAATACCTTTGAAAAAGAGAATTCATTTTGTTTTTGGGCATTTATTTTTACATCCATAGCATTTACTCCCACTTGTTCTTTATTTTTGAAAATCATTCTTGAGAGTATGCTTAAGTATTTTTCACATACATTTTTCTTGCTAATTTTTTTTTGGGAAAAATCAAGTTCTTACTAGTGAATATTTTGCACTTTAATTGCAAGATTCATAAGCTCATCTTGCTTTATTACTCAAATTCCTTTTTAAGCTAAAACTCTAAAATCCCCGATGCTTTGTTTTGAAAATATTTTTTGGAGATTTCATTTGAGGATTTGAAGATCTTTGAGGTGCTCATTGCAAACTTCATTTTTAATCAAAGATCATATTTATGCAAAATGCTTTGAAAGCAAAACCCTAGGTTCTCTTGATTTTTATTGAGAAATATTTTTGGAGAAATATTTTATAGGGTTTAAATCTTTGAAGTTTTTATCATATATATCATATTCTATGATTGCAAAAAATTATTTTTGAGAAAAACACACTTACTCTTGAGCATATTTCATATCATATGAGAGTATATTTTAGAACTTTTATTGTGTACATCTCTGCTTGTATTAGAAGCATTTTAATGTACAAAAATTATTTTATGTACCAGTTTGGCTCAGCTTGTTGATTAAGTTGGGGAGTCTCTGCTTTGTATAGGAGACTGGTTGGGTTTAGTCTGTTAATTGAACTGGAGAGTCTCCTCCCCGTAAGGTAGACCAGTTGAACTCTGCCTAGTAATTGAGTTGGGTTTCGGCACTGCCTGTAAAGTGTGGCTGGGTTTTGGTTCCGCTCAGTAAGTGTAGTTGGGGTATTCCTCGCCGTAAAGAGAGGTTGTAAACGACTTCTATTCCGCCCGTTTAAATGAGCAGGGATAGTGAAATCCATTACAAAAAATAAGGTTATTAGTGAATGATCAAAACCGTCACTAATACTTATAAATTCATTACTAATAGTATTAGTGACAAATTTATAAGTATTAGTGACGATTTTAAATTAGTTGTTATATCTGCCGTTACTACTAATTATTTGTGATGATTTTTGAAACCGTCACTAATAATGTAGTATTAGTGACGGATTATAACCATCACTAAGACCCCAATACCATCACTATAAATTCTATATTAGCTCAGCACAAATTCGTTACTAATAGTAGGGTATTAGTGACGAATTTCAAAACCGTTACTAATAGTGTAGTATTAGTGAAGGATCAAAATTGTCACTAATACTTATTAGCCTTTAGTGAAGGATCATAATTTGTCACTAATAGTGTAGTATTAGTAACGATTTTAAATTCGTCACTAATAGTAGAGTATTAGTGAATGATCAAAACCGTCACCAATACTTATTAGCCTTTAGTCTATTAGTGACGGTTTTAAATTCATCACTAATAGTTGGGCTTTAGTGAAAGATCAAAATCATCATTAATACTTGGCATTTAGTGAATGATCAATATTCGTCATTAATAGTATAGTATTAGTGACGATTTTGATCGTTCACTAATATCTATAGAAACTGTCACTAATAATTTAAAATTAATATTTTTTTAAATCATTAATTCCTATGAAAATATGTAATTACATTTTCCCATAGATAACATTAAACCATAATTATTAAAAAAATTCATAAATTATGAAAAATTCTAATTCAAAATCAAATACAAATACACTATACAAATTCCAAATGTTTTATGCATGAATTCCATATGTTCAGATAACTGTAGTGCAAGGAATTTGTATAGTGTATTTGTGTTTGATTTTGAATTAGAATTTTTCACCATTTACGTATGGTGATGGTGTGACAACTGCAAACTCTACAAATTAAGAATTATAAAAAAATTAGTATATGATTTTTGACCATATACGTATTATAAGTATCAATGATTTGATAGAAAAATAATCAGACATTCGAACAAAGTCAAGAAAAAATGATTCTATTTTAAATAGCTATATTTTTCAATTTTGAGAAATTTTGGCAGCATTTCCCCCATAAATAGGACATTTTCCATAGAGATATGTTTGAAACCTGGGTGTTTACACTAAACAGTTCACAATGATCCAACCAGTAATTATGAATTTTATGAGTGCACAAGATCTTCATATAATCAGCATTAAATAATGTAATGTGTTTATGCATCCCATAAACAATCTATATCAGACCATAGTTCTATGAAAAAATAAAATGTGATGTTGATAATGGTTTACATGGCTTCTTTAGGGGTATTTATGGAGTTAGAGACCTTATTTCAAAACCCAGAAAATGTTTTATGAGAACTCAAAGTAAGAGAGCAAAGAACTTTTGAAAACTAAATTGAAAAATTAGAAAATTGACTGCCCAGACGACTGAGGTGTAATTCCAGAAGACTGAAGTTTAACTTCAGTCTATTGACGAATTTCTTCAGAAGACTAAAGAATAAGTTCAGTCTGCTGAAGTATTTCTTATTGGAATACAGAAGAGGCAGAAACCTTAGAAGACTGGACCCTTCAGCCCAATCGTCTGACCTTGTATCTAGACTAAAATTTTCAATGTTTTAAAGTACTTCAGAAGACTGAACCTAACACTTCAGTCTACTGAACACTGTTAACGGTTATTTTTTTTTTAAAGTTTTAAAATTTAAATTAAGGTTTCTTATGCTCCAAATTTTATGAAAACTTGGGAAACACTCCAAGTAATCTTAGGCAACACGAAAATACTTTTAAGAGCCTATAAATACATGATTTTAGCAAATAAAACTCACTAAGAAATTAAAAATATGTTTCAAAGTTGAAAGCACAGTCCTCCACTGCTTATAAAAGACATGCCTTAGACCTCCATCTATCTAAAAACTATAGGCATCTTGCCCTCCCTTATAGGTTTGCTTCCACGCAAACCAACGAGGAATGTACCCTTAAGCACATTCATGGGCAAGCATATAATTTATACTTAAAATTATTGGTTTTCAATTTAAGTTTTATGAACCGGTTTGGACTTGGTTTAATTTGGTTTTTACTTCATTTTGAAATTGAGATGAGCTCGAGCTAAGCTCAAGCCACTAATATGAATTTCAAGCTAAGATTGAGCCTAATTTTTGTAATTTAATTCAATTCAAGCCCAAGCTCAAGCCTATCTTTTTTTTTTTTTTTTTCTGAGTCAAGCTTGAACATGTTGAAGCTTGGCTTTGTTCAGCTCGTTTGCAGCCCTATGTGTTATGGGGTTGTACCAAGGATGGGGGTTAGGATATCATTATTAGCCTGACAATCACCATTTACCCATTTCACAATATAAGATTTCAAGGTTGGATGGAAGTGAAAAAATAAAAGAAAAAGGTATGGCTCTATGGAGGTTTTATTCTTAAAGTGGATAAAGTAGAATTAGATATTTGGGTGGAGCCACCCAACCAAAAAAGCAAGAAAGAACATTATGGTCTATGAGAAATGAGAATTAGGTTTTATGTTTATGTTATGTAATGAATTTAGAAATAAAGTGGGGCTCTAGTGCTTGTTTTTTTTTTTTTAATTTAAAAGAAGTAGCTTTCTTTAATAAGGAAACAACAACTAAAGATATCCGCTATGTTCTCTATTCCAAAAGAAGGGTAACACATAAGGGGTGTGTGCTAGTGTGTGCAAGAGTGTGTGAGTGCTGGGGAGTATGTGCAGAAGTGTTTATGCATGGATTATATGCATGCATGTGTATGAATGTATGTATGATAACATTGCTTTGTAGGTAAGAGAGTAAGATTTTAGCAACTTGAACATCAATGTCAAAGAAAATGAAAGCCTATAAACAATTGTTTTATTATTCATGTGCACTTGTTTATAGTCCTCCTAGCATATATTAAACTCCTTTTAACTAGAAAAACAAGTTTTCATGCATGGTAGTACTCGATTGACAACTTTCATAATGCCAATATAAGCCCTTATAATATTTGAAATATTACTTCTAATTATATGTATATTCCTAACTCTTTCGTTTTGTACATGATCTCTCATTTTGAAAAATACTCATTTGACCTTACTCCTTTTGAACTAGCCATAATTTGTGCCATTTGATTCCAATACTCCGTGAAATGCCTTGCCTTGCCTTGCCTTGAAAGTATGTTCTCTAGTGTTGCAACCAACATCACTCCCCACCACAAACCCCACCGATGCTTTGACCTCCTCTCTAGGCAATAGCACCATAAGCATCAATAATATAAAGATACGATCACCTTGAGTTCTTGCAAAAAGCTGAGATTTGCCAAAGAGTTGAATATTATATTTTGATTGAGTGGTTGATTACTTAGTTATTGATTGATTAGTTGATTATTTGAGTTTTGATTACTTGTGTTGTGTCTAAGTGTGTTTGTGGATTGATTGGACAAACTAAGGTTTGGTTGTGTGATTGCTAAATTAACAAGAGGTTAAGAATTCATAAAAAGAATTAAAAGAAAATTTTAATAACCCAATTCACCCCCCCTATTGGGACTACACTTTAACTTTCACATACATGCATAAAGATCCTTATTTTGACTAGATTTTATGCATGCCTTTGATCTTTGTTTCCCTAATTGGGTCTTAAGTTGGGAGTTTAATGTTGTTAGATCTTCAGTCAAGGAGTTGGGAGGCTCCTGTATTACTTGTAGGCTATAGTGTTTGGAAGATTTATTTGGGCGAAGGTTAAGAAAGCATTGGAATTTAACAAATTTTCGGTAGCATGTCGTCTGTAAATAGAACATTTTCCAAACCTGCAAGTCACAAAAGTTCTTCCTAGATTTAGTTAAACCAGCAGCAGTAGTACACAACCTAGGGTCTGTCTATGCATATATGAAATTGCAGAAAAGATAAATCAAGTCCTAACAGCACAAACAATACAGTTCCAATACCTCCCAATAATTCACAATTCAGCATATGAATAGAATTAAACAAGCAACAGAACTACTAGCATGCAGTTCAAACTACGTTTTACATATTTTCTAATGAGACGAGCCATCTGCATCATTTGGTCGAGATTGACACATCATTTATTCTAACTGCGCTTGCTTGCTCAGAATTACTGCGAGCATGGCTTCAACGTTGGACACCTTGTCTTTTAATCTCTGGTTCTCCACTATGACATTAGACACCATGTCTTTCAATTGTTGGCTCTCCATTTCTATTGTATGCATCCGCTGAACCATTTCCTACCCCCGAGACTCGGCATCTCGACTCGCTCGTTCCATCTCAGCACAAGATGCCACACCCATAGAAGATGATGCTGTTGGGGCGATGTATCCACTTCTTAGACCTTTCACCCAGCCCCTCACTCGTTCCCCAAGCACCTGAGCGATTTTCTGGTAATCCATCATTTGCTGACTCTTCTCTAAAACAGGTGCATCCCTCAACTCGACCATCTTTGCCTATTTTTAGTCATGAGAATGATAAAAAGGAAGAAATAAGAATACAACGTCGATGTTTTGAATCAAATTATAAAGCAAATATTTTCTTTGACTTACATGTTTGCCCTGCCCACCATCGCACCACTCCTCCGATCACCTTTTGTGCTCCAACCCGACAGGTTGCCTTAAGAGGGGAAATCATTAATTGTCCACAACACTGTAGCATGCGTTCAATATGTTATCCCGATTTCCACATCGAATGTCTCCACTTTTATTTCCCATAGTTCTTTCAACTCGTCAATCAACAGACGCAGGTAAACATCAATATCATTACCAGGTGCCCTCGGTTCGAGAATAAGCCGAGTGATATAAATGAAAGGTTCTTTCATACATCGCCATGAAGGCATATTGTATGACATCATTATAACTGGCCACATGCTATATGGGTTGTTCTTGTTACTGAAAGGATTAAACCCATATGAATCAAGACCAAGTATGATGTTGCGATGATTACTAGCAAACCACGAATGCATTTTTATCAAAATTGGCCAAAGCTTCGAAGTCCGCTGGATGGCTAAGGGTGTTTCTATCTTGAAGACGTTTCTCTTGATGCCATCTCATATCTGCAGCATTCTTTTTGCACATATATAATCGTTGTAGTCGCGGTATTAATGGACAATATCGCAAAACTTTTTAGGGGATTTTTTTACCCTTCTTCTAATTAGTTTTATACCTTGGTTCACCACATTCTGGGCACTCATTCGCATTTTCATGTTCACTATAAAAGAGTGCATAATCATACCTACACGCATGTATTGGAGTGTAACCGAGACCCAATTCATGCATGTATGTCTTCGCTTCATAAAAGGACTTCGAATGTGTTTCACCATCAGGTAGTGCCGCCTTAATGAGGCTTAAATGTATGTTGAATGCACTCTGAGATAACCTATGCATTGTCCTTGCATGAAGCAACTTTATTAGGAACTCTAATTTTAAGAACTTTGTACAGTTTGGATATAGGGGCACCCGTACATCCCTCACGACATTAACAAATGGTTTACTAAGTCGATTTAACGTACTAGGATCGCAAAGTATGGTAGCTTCTGAAGTAGATCCATCACCGGTACGTCCCACACCGACATCGCCTATGTCCATTGTAATCCCCTTTTGCAAGTCACCTAACATTTCAATTAACCCTTCCGAACGTGTATCACCACTATTATATTTGCCCCTTCATCTTCATCGACATCATCATCGCTCTGAACTGGGTAATCTTCACCATGGAATACCTATGTTGTATACTTTTTCTCCATTCCTAAATCTAATAAATGTGAATGGATCAGATCAATGTGTTCGAATGTTATGTTTTGACATTTCTTGCAAGGACACATTATTCTACTGGCTTTGTCTGCACGAGGACGCGTGAACTTTATGAAATCATGTACCCCTTTCACGTATTCTAAAAAAAACCTACCCTAAGCGTTCATCCAACTCTTATCCATGTTCATTAATTACCTTATAACATGTTCAAGTAAATGATGTTGATTACATTCTCATAATGTTTATGACGCATGCATCATGAATCATAAAATCAACAACCTTCTGTCTAAAGGGTACGAATCCTATCTCATTTAAGAATGTTGCATTTACATTATAATCAATCGCTCAAATTCCTTCGTCATAGTCATTAAAATTTTCGACAGCATCTCCGCATGACTCTCCAAGTACATGAGATGGGGGAAGTGAAAATGTTTCTAATTTTCTATCACTAAAAAATTGTCACGACACCCCACTATGCACCCAAGGGACACAAGTAGAGACGCCCTCGAAATATATAATGACAATGAACAAAGGGTGAATGATGACAACAATTCAAGAATGGTTGAAATACAAACATCACTAATTGTAAATGAAACAAATAATTAACATATTCAATTGATTATTAGTCTACATAGTATAACTAATAATCAATTGAATTTTAACAATTGATTTGTCTCACATGTATGATTAGGCATGAATGTATAATAACCATTCTTGAACGGGTCTAAACTTTAATGAACACATGAAATGATAGTAATTAATTTGGCATTTTACTTTACATGACATTTAATTCTTGTCTTTTCACTGGTCTTTCATACATTGTTATTCTAAAGATTTTCTAACCGTGCACAATCTTAAACATTTGCATTTCCCACTACTCCAAGAAAACACACTATAGCCAAAAAAACGTAATGATATAGTGTAGCACAAAATACAAGATGAAACCAAAAGCATCATGTATTTTCATTAATTTCAGAGGTAATACAATGCAGATAGAAACATCGAAGCACGCGTACAACCATTCAAAAGCATGGTAAAATAGAATACAGGGAAAAAAAATAAAAGAAAAGAAAAGAAAATAAAAGCAAAGGGTGCATGAGCACAGTAGATAAGTAAAAAAGAAAGCACATCAAAAGATCCCAAGCATCTAGTCTATCCTAATCAAAGTTAGAGTCAGAATCAGAATTGGCCGAGAAAGTTGTCCCGACTATTGTTCTAGCGGCATCTCGGTCTTGTGCCATTTCCTCTAAAAGAAAACGCAATTTAGGGGTAAGAGGGGAGGGTGGTGGTTTGCATGGCCTAAGGATACGGTGTGGCACTAGCTCGTTAGGAATGTCCACCGAAGGCCCTGTAGCAAAATCATGTGGCATGGCTGGTCTAATTGTATGGAACAACACTGGATGAGCAGGCATATCCTCTGTAAGCCCTGGAGTAACATTTGGGGACTGCTCTTTAATGGGTGGCGCAGCAGAATGTGCCGGGGCAACTGCACATCCTCAAGAGTCACCCTTTGTGCTCTCGTCTCATTCGAAATCCGTTCGTGCTCACTCAGGGCCACTCGACCCCCAGAAGAAGACTCTCCCCTTGGCGGGTCCTAGACCCTATGCCGCTTGGTAGCGTATCGTGGCGAGTGGCCGTGCTTTGAGGCAGTTCGAGGCTTTATTCGCAAAGGCATTGGTCAGGAAAGACGAAACCCTAAGATTTATATTAAAAACAAATTTTTTTTTTCCAGAGGGGTATACTTAGCAATAACATTACGAGAAAATATTGTATTTGGATACATCCAACTAAAATTTCTATTTCTAACTAGTTTATTCTTACCCAAGTGTGTTCAGTTTTTCCAGCCACTAGCCAGCAACTCTAATAATTATTACAAACACACAAACTTGCACATGGACCTCTAAACCAAAGAAAATCAGTTCAATCTAAGATGACAATTCCATTTGCTAAATACAACAAAAGAAAAAATCTCTAAGCAACTAATCATGGCTGTGTATTGTTAGCCATGGAATGATGATAATGTTCCTTTTCCTTTTTCCTTTCTTTCTTCTCCCTTTCTGGCTAATAACATTAATTAAAGTGAACACCACATGAGCTTTGATGGGGAAAGATATGAGATATGGCATGGAGATCATCCAGAGAAAGCCCAAATACACAACCTAAACAAGTTGTTTATTTGCTGTGGGAAACCAAGTAAAGGGAAGATTAGGGAAGTGAAGGGGACCAGGAGACCATTGGTGATTGCATTGGTGGTTGTTGATTGATTCGTGTGTGATTGTGTGCTTCCGTTGTGTGTATCCGGCTAACAAAACAACAACGAATTCCAAATAGCATTGAAGGTTCTTTATCAACTTGGGATATCAGCATCTTAAGATGAGGTTTGAGTAGGATTCACAAAGGGAGGGAAATAATTTATTTTATACACATTAGTGATCAAATGCCAACTAGCATTGAAGATTTTTTTTGTCAACTTGGGATATTAGCATCTTAAAATGAGGTTTGAGTAGGATTTGTAATGCTATCCTTGTTGAAATTTTTGGGTAATTTCAAATGAATGCAACACCAACAACAATAACCAAGCAAAAAAAAAAAAAAAAAATCAAGAACTTGGTCTTGGAAAAATGCAACTTCATTATTCTCCAACTCGGATAAGGGTGCATTATCTTTGAGCAAGTGCTAAAACGACCTCTAGGTCGAAATTGCTTCATAGTCAAACTTATCCGCCCACTCGACCTCTCTCCAAGCTACCCAATGTGCATGTTAGTCGGGTTCCCTTAGGCTCTATTTGGATTTAGGGTTTCATCTGGGAAAAGAAAAGAAACTCATTTTTCATTATATTTTTTCTTAATATTAAGTACTATTAAAAATAAAAACTTATTTTTATATGATTATAAATTAAAAAAATAAAATGTTAATTATGAGTAAACTAAAATAATTAATCATTTACTTGCTCTAATTTTTTTTTTTTCATTTTTCTTGACAAATAGATATGAAAAAAGGGTGGATTTGCTTTAAAGTTTCCTTTCTTTTTCTTAATATTTTCCAAATTCTACAGGGGGCCTTAGCAACTAGAAGGGAATTTTGGGACAAGGTCAGGTGCTGGTTTCTTTTTTCTTTTTGGTTCCTCAAGTGTTGGAGTTGTTCATAATCATAGAGACTCATTGTAACTGCCCAAGATTTGCTAGCTACTTGGAACTTAGAAAATATTTTTAATTATTTTTTATTTTTTTTCACCAAAAAATTTCAACCTAGATAAGCTCTTCGGATCCTTTCAGGTGGCACCAAATTGGGGAAAGGTTTGACCAAAGCCACAACTCCCTAGAATTTAGAAATAATAAAAGAAAGGAAAATATAAAAGGTTTTATTTTTTTGTTTGGTTGTCAAGAAAATTAAAAACAAAATTCATGAATCGAACATTTCCACATTTATCGGCAGCAGTCTTTCTACTGTTTGGCACATTGCATATATATATATTAATAGAACATTTTCTTAAAAAAAAAATAAAATTTAAGAAACATACCTTGAAGGCTTCCGGCGGTTGATCTCCTCGGCAAAGGCGACGGGGACAGATCCAGAGCGTCAGCGGCGGTGGCGACGAAGAGAGATGGAGAGACTGAGAGAGAGATAGAGAGAGAGATCAGAGAGATTGAGAGATGGAGAGATTGAGAGATGGAGAAATTGAGAGAAGTAAACATACCTTGAAGGCTTCCGGCGGTTGATCTCCTCGGCAAAGGCAACGGGGACGGATCCGGAGCGTTAGCGGCAGTGATGAAAAGAGATGGAGAGACTGAGAAAGAGAGATTGGAGAGATTGAGAGATGAAGGGAAAAGAGGAGGAGTGGAGGGAACAAAGGGAGATTGGGGGAACCTGGGTGGGTTTTTCAATGCGAGACTATTAGTGACGAATTTTTAAAATCGTCACTAATAGTGTTTAATAAATTATTTTCATTTTATTTAAATAAAAGAAGTATTAGTGACGAATTCCACATCCATCACTAATAAAGGGCTAATTGTGACGAATCTTCAAATTCGTCACTAATATTGTGAAAATAATTTTTTTAAAATAAAAGAAGTATTAGTGATGGTTCCCAAATCCATCACTAATAAGGGGCTAATAGTGACGAATCTTTATGTTCGTCACTAATATTGTGAAATAAATTTTTTTCATTTTTTTAAAATAAAAGAAGTATTAGTGATAGTTTCCAAATTCCTCACTAATAAGGGGCTAATAGTGACAAATCTTCAAATTCGTCACTAATATTGTGAAAATATTTTTTTTTTAAATAAAAGAAGTATTAGTGATGGTTCCCCAATCCGTCACTAATAAGGGGCTAATAATGATAAATCTTAATGTTCGTCACTAATACTGTGAAATGAATTTTTTTTTATTTTTTAAAAATAAAATAAGTATTAGTGACAGTTCCCAAATCCGTCACTAATAAGGGGCTAATAGTGACGAATCTTCAAATTCGTCACTAATATTGTGAAAATAATTTTTTTAATTTTTTTAAAATAAAAGAAGTATTAGTAATGATTCCCAAATCCGTCATTAATAATGAGCTAATAGTGACGAATCTTCAAATTCATCACTAATATTGTGAAAATAATTTTTTTTAAAAAATAAAAGAAGTATTAGTGACAGTTCCCAAATCTGTCACTAATAAAGGGCTAATAGTGGCGAATCTTTATATTCATCATTAATATTGTAAAATAAATTTTCTTCATTTTTTAAATAAAAGAAGTATTAGGGATGGTTCGCAAATCTGTCATTAATAAGGGGATAATAGTAACGAATCTTCAAATTCATCACTAATATTATGAAATAAATTTTTTTATTTTTTAAAAATAATAGTAGTGACGGTTATTTATTCGTCACTAATACTGCAGAAATCGTTGCTAATATTTTTCCGGAATAATTTCTACGCGAAAAATATTTTTCCGTGATATTTTTCTAGTTTTAGTGACGAAACTATTAGTGACGATTTTGAAATCGTCATTAATAGTGTCGTATTAGTGACAGTTGCTAAAACTGTTACTAATACTCACTTTTAGTGACGAAATTGAATCCGTCATTAATAGTTTCGTCACTAAAAATTCGTTTTTTTTATAGTGATCCTTGGGAGGTATGCTCAAGGTGGGGACGTAAGCTAGTTTGGCCAAACCTCAATAACAAATTTTGTGTGTGTGTGTGTGTGTGTGTGTCTCTCTCTCTCTCTCTCTCTCTCTCTCTCTCTCTCTCTCTCTCTCTCATTTAAATTTTCGCGTTGTAATTTTCATATATGTATGCTTGTTCATTTATAATTATAATTATTTGCATGCATACATTTAAATTAAATGAGATATGCTGCACACGTGTATGTATGCACTCATAACTTAATCACTTTATATATACGCTTATATTTTGAATGAGATATGAGGTGATGGATGTATGCAAATATTTAATTTGTAAAGAATACCACATTTGTTTTAAATATTTGCATACTTGATTTATTGGGGGAATTGAGATTGCTTAAATAGACCTTAGGTTGAGAAATACTAGCTGTACGTGATTTTAAATTTAACTTAGGAAGAATTTTTCATACCCAATTCACCCCCCTCTTGGGGTTACACCATTCCTATCAAGCATTTAAGTGCATCTTCTTGTCCTGAAGAAAAGACGAGATTTTCTTCGGTCTTATTTCTTGGCTCCTTCTGATCTGGAATTGACATTGATTATTGTAGTGGCCAGTCCTGCCATAGTTTTAACACTCGATCTGCCTTTTTCTCTGAGAGTTGTTGGAATTTCCTGGAGCTCTTGATTTGGATCGTCTGGTCCTAGATATGCTGCGATTGTTTGATCGCTCATGCCCACTTCCTTTCCCTCGGCTTTCCACATTTAAGGTCGAACTTGAAGTGGAAGCATTATTTGACTGCATTCTGATCTTTTCTATCAAAATCATGTTGATGACCTTGTCAAACTTCAACTTTGATTTTCCTGCGGAGCTACTAATCGCAGTAATGATATCTTTCCAATTCTCTAGCAACTGACTAAGAATTAGTAAGGCACGAATTTCACCGTTAAACGTGATTTCAACTAAAGCGAGTTGATCCGACAGCTCGTTGAAATTGTTCTGATGTCTACTAAAAATTTCACGTACGGACATGTTCATGTTAAATAACTTTTTCATTAAGTGTACCTTATTAGCGGCTGATGGCTACTCGTACATGTTGGATAGTGCATTCATAAGAGACTTGATGGTTTTCATGTGCTTGATATTGAAGGCAATAGACTTTGCCAGCATAATCTTGATAGCTTTGAGAGCTTTTTGGTAAAATAACTCCCACTCACCCTCCTTCATGGGTTCTGGTTTTTCCTTCAATGGTAAGTGCAACTCTTTACCAAACAAGTAGTCCTCATTCAGCATCTTCTAGAAACCGAAATTGATGCCGTCAAACATCTTGATCTTTGAGCTCTTTTCATTCGACATCTCAATTCTCCTATCTAGAGATGGAATCAGCTCAAACGGATAGTATGGTTGGATCTGGAACGACCGAAAACCTTAACAATGGTTCAACTCGTTCGAAAAACAAACCTAAAATGTCTACGAAAACCTGGTCAAACTTTCTAGTCAAACTCTGTTAAACTTAACAGAATATTCTCCTCCTTAATAGAATATACTGATGCCATTTGATGATGTGGCAATGTGGGGGCCTAGATGCTGATGTGGCAAATATGGGTGCCAGTGTTGATGTGGCAAATATGGGTCCTAGTGCTTACGTGGTGAATATGGTTCTCAGCACTGACGTGGTAGTGGGTCCCAGCCACTGACGTGGCATTTGACGTGGTAGTGGGTCATGGCTGCTGACGTGGCAGCTGCTTGGATGACACGTGGCGTGACGCGACTGTTGCAGAGTGCTGACATGGATGCTGACGAGGCATTGATCGCTAACATCACGCTGATGTCAGCTCTTCTTCAAGCTTAAGCTCTCAATGTGAGCTTACCGGCGCATAAGATCACTTGCCAACAATTAGGAGGCACGTGAAAGCAGTTGGCGACGATAGCTAACTTCCAGAGATGTGTGTGGGTGTATGTGGGCTCGTGGGACCTTTGTTCAAACTTTGATTTGCACTGTTGACTTGGAACATGTTGGTGGGCTCAAAACTTAGTTTTGAGATACTAGACAGAGGCTCTGATCTGGCAATTTTGCTCTGATCTATCTCTGATACCAATTGTTAGGAATTTAGGAACAATAATCACACACAAGCAAAAATAAATAAGCAAGACACCAAGATTTAATGTGGTTCGGCCCAAATTGACCTACATCCACGAAGTACACCAATCTCACTAAAATCTGGGAGAAAATTTACAAGGAGAAGGAGGCACCGCTAAACTCAACTCTCTCTCTCTCTCTCTCTCTCTCTCTCTCTCTCTCTCTCTCTCTCTCTTTTTCTCTCTCACACACCTTTCTCTCTCGCCTTCAACACAATTTCACTTTGTTCCTCACACATTTTACACACACACACATCTCCTATATATAGCCATGGATGAGGTGAAATTCAAGAGTAGTTGACTTAATTTCAACCAAGGTGGTCTGAGGTTGGTGGAGGTGGCTGCCGGTATCCATTGGAACTCAACAATTCAATAGAAGCGGCTGGGATTGGTGGAGGTGGCTACCGACGTCTCCACTGCAACTCAACAGTCTATAGATTTTGGAATTAGCTTGTACAAAAGTCCGCCCCTATGAATGTTAATTTGTTAATCAGGAAAGTCGTTTAAGATGTAAGTGGTAGGTTGTCTTAATGCACCTAATTTTGTCTTGGTTAGTTTATTCTAGCTCATTCCCCCCCCCCCCCCTTTTTGCTTCATATATATATATATATATATATATCTTGCTTACCTTTTTTTAAGCAAAAAATAATTAATAAATAATAAATTACAGTTTTTGTTTGGGATGGTTTCTTTATGTACGTACCCCAACTTTGTAACTTGAGCGCGTCTTGAAACACGCATACGATCCTATCCCTATGTATATCTGGAGAACAATCCTTGAACCATATTTCAATATGATCCACCCATACTCACTATAAATAGATTAGGGTGTACGCACAGATAGGTACATAGTTATGAGTGACCTCTTTAGACCCAAAATTGAATGGATGAAAATAGATGTAGCTTCTTAATCCATCGATTTATTTAACCTTTTGCATGTTCAACTTGTTACAATTGTCGATTAACGTAGGATGGTGTATATATTAATGCTAAACTTGGAGAATTTTTCAGCAATCGTAAAAGACTAGTGGAAGTATGATTTGATGGTGAATATGATACGCCAAGATCTCCATGCCAAAGTTTAAATGAGTAGGATCGCATATAAATGTAATGGATTATAAATGAGTAAATGAGATATTAAATCATTCAACTGTTGTTACTTGTACTCTAACTTCTACCCACCTACTTAAGATGTTCACTTGTGGTGTGGTTTACAATCGGAGACTTATATATATATCTAAAACCAAAAAAATAAAAAATCAGAGAAAACTTATGTGCCGAGTTGCCATATCCCATTGTATCCT
The DNA here is from genome assembly GCF_029873635.1 of Malania oleifera. Lineage (NCBI taxonomy): Eukaryota > Viridiplantae > Streptophyta > Magnoliopsida > Santalales > Ximeniaceae > Malania > Malania oleifera. The sequence goes on along the minus strand of NC_080423.1, from coordinate 12,490,121 downwards.
TTACATTAAAATTGAGTCGCTCATGAATTGTGTATCACAAAATAATGTTTGGGAATATAAATTTCAGACCTTAAATTTGAATTTGCGTGAGTTTGGATGAAATTTAATATAATTTTGTATTTTATTTTATCTAAATCTTCATAGAAATAGAATATTTCAAACCCAAGATTAGTGTCGGATGCAAAGTCTCAAAAAAGATTATTTTCCTTTTTCAGAATTGTGTAAATTTAGCTCCTCGCGTTTAAAAAATCTTGAATAGAGGCAAGAGCACACGTGAACTATTTCTGTTTCTGTTTGGAGAGAGAGAGAGAGAGAGAGAGAGAGAAAGAGAGAGAGAAAGAGAGAGAGAGTTTCGGGCATTCATCACCTTCAAAACAAAACAATGCAGAATCCTCCACCTTTTAAGGTGAGTGCATCAGATTTTTACCATCACCTTCCCCTCCAAAACTACGACCCCTTCTTTACACCCCACGTCCATGATTTCAGCACTCCCACCTCTTCTCAAGCCACGCCCAACGCACACCGAAATCCCAAAACTGCCCCTTACACGTTGGACCAGCGGAGGACAAAAATGGAACAAGAACACGAGCAAATAAAAAATTGTGGTGCCCCAATCAAACTCAGCTCTCATCACCTTCGTGAACCCATGTTCCTCTCCTACTTCCTTGCATCATTTTTCCCTTCCCCTTCACCTCTCTCTCTCTCTCTCTCTCTCTCTCTCTCTCTCTTCGTTTGGAGTTGTTTGCTTGAATTTTCCGGCTAGTTTTCTAAAAATTGTCGTGAGATTTTATCTGGGATTGAGTAATCTGTGCATGCATGCACTCAAATTAAGAAATGGGTCGTGTAAAGCTTCAGATCAAGAGAATAGAGAACACCACAAACCGACAGGTTACCTTCTCCAAACGTAGAAATGGACTCATTAAAAAAGCCTACGAGCTCTCAATCCTCTGCGACATTGACATCGCTCTCATCATGTTCTCCCCCTCCGACCGTCTCAGTCACTTCTCCGGCAAGAGAAGGTTCCCCATGCATACCCTCTCTCTCTCTCTCTCTCTCTCTCTCTCTCTCTCTCTCTCTCTGTTTGATACCCATTTCGTGATTATGTTTTTGGTTCACAATGTGTGTAGGATTGAAGATGTTCTCACACGTTATGTAAATCTCTCGGATCACGATAGAGGAGGGTATGTTAGGTTTTTTTTTTTAAAAAAATTTGTTCTTTGTTGTTTTTGTTTATGCATGAATGTCTTTTCATTAATTTGATCTGCATGCATGCATGCATGAACGAAATTGCAATTTCAGGTGCATATCTATTAATTTACGGATCTTTTTTTTTTTGTGGGTTTTGTGGCAGAATTGTTCAAAACAAAGAGGTAATATATGATATTTATGTGGAAGTAGGTGCTTAATTGCTAAGGTATTGAATTTTAAAGAAAACTAAAAGGAAAAACATTTACAATTCATATTTATTTTAATCCTCATATCCATTCAGTATTTGATCAGCGCCCTCATGAAACTCAAGAACGACAGTGACAATTCCCCTGAAAACAGCGAGTAACTCTCTCTCTCTCTCTCTCTCTCTCTCTCTCTCTCTCTCTCTCTCTCTCTCTCTCTTGTTTTCTAGCTTTTTTTTCTTTTCTCTCTCTCTCTCTCTCTCTCTCTCTCTCTCTAATGATTTACTGATAACAATGTTTTGATCAAAGCAGTAGTCCAGCAGCTAGCAACTCAAATGTGGAGGTAATTAAAGAGCAACTTTTTTATTTCCCACTTTCTTTTGTAATGTACGTGTGCGTGTGTATGTGCAGACACACATGGAAACATGTGTAGATGTTAATTAGGCACAACTAAATTGAAGCATGCATGGTACCTTAAAACTGCAATGTTTTTTGAGACGTAAATATGTTTTTTCAACATTTCTATAGGAGCTCCAACAAGAAATCAGCAATTTACAGCACGAGCTCCACATGGCAGAGGAACAATTAAGGTCGGTATACTACTCTAAATTATATGTCCCTAGCTACTATATTTTCTATGGGGTTCTATTTTGAGATCTCTATCCTTAAAGTATGAGATTTTCATGTTGATGGTATTGCGCAAATCTTATGAGGGATGAGAAGCGGTATGAAATGGGAGATGGGCTGCTCCTATTGTGTGCTCCTACCTTACTGACCTCCATCGACAGAGAGAGAGAGAGAGAGAGAGAGAGAGAGAGAGAGAGAGAGAGAGAGAGAGAGAGAGAGAGAGAGAGAGAGAGTTAAAAAATGTGAATTAATAATCTGAAAATCATAAAATTTTCTTTAGAAATATACTTATAAATATTTACCATCCAAACATCAAACATAGGCTTTTCATATGTTTTATATAATTGTATTATATACAGTATGATGTGCACAAAGCAACGAGGTAAGCATAAATGTGATATTTATAAGATAAATATAACTTTTAGGCTCTCTTTCTCTCTCTTTGGGGGGGGGGGTGTGGGTGGGTTTTTATTAGAAGGCCCATTAGGCTTGATCTACACAAAAGTATAATTCATATTCCCATCTCCCATCTCAAATCCTTTCCCATCCCTTTCGTGCACAATGTACATCTTTTGCTGCTAATAATATCTTAATTTCCATGGTGGTATACAAAATAAATGTGAATTTGTGAAATAAATTTCTGATCCCTTGCTTTGTTTGGAATCACTTCTAAGGACATTTGAGCCAGACCCAATGTCAATCACATCAATAGGAGAGTTCGAATCATGTGAGAAGAACCTTATAGACGCCTTGGCTCGTATAACACAAAGAAAGGTGAGCTACTCTCTGGGTTTCGTGCAAATGCCTACCTTAAGAATTCATTCGTTAATTTCTTTCTTAGTTTCTACCCTTTGTTTTCTATGTTGCAGAAGCAACTGCTGAGTGCTCATCTTTCTTCCTATGACCCATCCAGTGTAAGTAATCAAATGTACAGCACTGTTTAGTTAGCTTGGAAGTAAAAAAAAAAAGTTACTCAAAGAAGAGCACTTTCAATTATGGAAATAACTCATACCAATAATGCCTCAAGTAAATTTTCTTTATAAGTTATATTTTTGTTCAAACATCAATCTCTGAACAGACTGCAAATTAAATTTAAGGGTTATGACTTTCCAATTTAGCAACTTGTACTGTAGCCCATAAATGGTGAATCTTAAAATAAATTTTGATGCAGGTATATTTGGACACACAAGATGGTATGCCAGCCTCATTTGATAACGAGGTCGCTAATTGGTTTCTTGAGAATGGGGACAACACATCTCAAGTTTATGTTGGGCCTAACCCCTCCACACTTCCCCCCAGGTACATAAGAACCCAATTTTTCCTCTCAGAATTTGACAAAGCGTTGACATAATTTGCAAATATAATTAACATTTATGAACCAGTTAAAAGGTATTGTGCATTTTACTAGTTAGAGGTACCATACAACAAAAGGAAAAGATTTGTGCAAGCATACGATTTGCTTCTGGACATGATTTTTTTTTTTTTTTTTATTGAAAAAAACGTATATTTGTAAAATAAAAAATTAGGAGCGTCCGAGCATATATGCTTAAGATTTTGTCATGTTATTCAGTAAAGAATTAATTACTTTGTCGTTGGAGGAATGAATTGATGATACGTATGTAGGAACCCTTCGTCGACAATGGTATATGATGCATTGTCAAATGGGGGGAGTACAAGTTGTGATGATCGCGAGGGACTACCTGCATGGCATCAGGCTTTCACTTCTACTGAACTTCTCTCCGCCTTCATGACACCAGCTGCATTCCCTCTCTCTAAGGTCCATTAGTTATTTATTATCTTTCATTACTCTAAATGGCTCTGGCTCCTCTGCTATGCATGTTTGGTGTTTTGCATGTTTAAATATCATGCAATTATAGGACATTAACGTGCTTGAGACCATTTTAAATCAGATCTTTTTGTGTAACAAAATCTTAACATGCATAGCGGAGGAACCATGGCTGAGAAAGATGAGCAATGGTTAGAACATATATAGTTTAAAACTAATTGACTAATTATTGTAATGGTAGCAACAAGAGGTAGGGCTTGTGGGTGCATCTTCGAACCAACAAGTAGTAGATTCGACATCTAACTGCCCAAATCTGCCATCTAGTGATGAAAGTGCAACTTATGTGACCAAGCTCCGGGAGCTCAATTCAAGATAATTTTCCGAATTCATACCGTGCCCTAGCTGGCGAGGATTTTTTTTTATACATATTTTTTCCCTTTTTGTGCATGCTCTACAGTCTAAGTGCATGCTAGCTGCAGATTGATGAGAGTTATATGTATGTATGTATGTATGTATGTATGTTTGTATAAAAAATGTGTTGTAAATTGAGTCATACAATTTGAGATATACCAATGATATTGTACTTTTGTATACGTTAATTTGTTGTAAAAGGACTCCTAACTGAAGCAGTTCCCTGTTTACGCTTAAGAGTGCTGTGTATTATGCAATTTGCATGGAAATGAAAGTAGCATAAGCACCATATGAAGTTCAAGGTTCTCAATTAGTTAATGCACAATATCTAAGGCCAATCCCACTAAATATTAAAAAAAAAATACTAAATACCAGCGAGGTACCATGTCATTGTCCTAATTGGCACCATCTAACCAACAGTTAACACTGAAAATTCCGCTTATTGAATTATACCCATGATGACAGACGAAAGATAGTTATTGGATGGATGGCGTGGTATCTATTAGGACGATGATGTAGTACTTCGGCAGCAATACTCGTTAAAATGGAAAGTCAAGATCCTCTAAGTTCAAATTTTCTGGCAAGAAAAAGCCATCTGATCCCTCCCATTCCCAAGGGTAGCTGCCCTCTTGTCTCCCTTCAGTCCATAGTCTTTCATTTCCTGTCGCGCCCTAAAGAAACAAAAATAAAAATATTATGTATGTCATGTTCATAATTGATTTAGTGTAGTTCGAGTGTCCTACCACAACAGAAGGGTCATTGGGTATGTGTGAGTCTCTTGAAAATTCCATCGGTGTATCTGCTTGAACCAGAACTGGTGGGAGTGTCTCATTTGTCATTTGGGTACCATCAGTTTTGTTGTTGCCAGTGATTGGGGTGGTGCTCAATAGAGGCTCTTCATATGGAGGAGGAGATGAGACCCTAAAAATTAATTAAATGAATGCATTAAATTGGATATACAATTGAAGTACCAAATAGTGGAGAATAAGAACTTACCCTTTGTTTGGTAAACTAGAATGAATTGGATTGAGAGTCAAATAGAATGAAGAATTATATGACAAATTTGTAAAATTGTAAAGATGAACTCGATTCCATTTCATTTCATTCTTGTCTACCAAACAAGTCTCTAAGTTATATCCACATACCTCTGTACAAATGCATTCAAATTCTGACAAGTGTCTTGATTAGCACCATTGAACCAATCTACCTCCATAGGTTTAGAGTTACAGTACTGAAACATTTGGGAGGCATTGTCTTTGCTGCCCTGATTGCTCTTCTTTGAAGATGACAAAATGAAGAAAAAAAAATTCCAATTAATTGAAGATTAGGCTGCATATTTAAACAACTAAATCAATTTTTTTTTTCACAAGGAATTGGAAGATATTTCTTCCTATGGAATACTACCCCATAATACTCAAATGACCGTGTCTGTGTTGGAAATTGTTCAGCCATGGATGGTTGATTGTGTCCAACCATTTCCTGTTGAATCAATATCATTACCAAGTAAGAAATTTAAGATGAAGCAAGTTATTTAAGTTTATCTGCATTAACAAATTGTAGGTGCTTTTACATACAAAGGATGTGCTGTTTGACATTCCCAATGGTTGATTTAGGACAATGGGCAAAGTATGACTAGTCCCCATGGTCTGCTGCCATGATTTTTTCAAAGATGTTGATGAGTTAGGAGTAAACAATAATAGAACCATAAAATTTTAAAAGTTTTGGTACCTGCACTGCGGTGTAACTTGGGAGTTGGGGTTCCATTGTGGAGTTTGAAGGGAAATCTGAGACTGGGAATTTGTATGAAGAGTCGCAGGAGCTGCCTAGTACTTGATTATTAACTGGCAGTATTTCTTTGGTTCCCTTGCACAGATTTTGCAATATTTTCTCTCGAACCTTGGAGCTTTACAGAATCATACTTCAAGTTAAAACTTCATAGATTATCAACTTAAACTTATCAAGTTTCAAAAAATGAAATTATATGTATATACAAATATTCCATTTGTGATTATGAAGAAGAACCTGTAAGGGCTAATCCAGGGATCAAGCTGCATTAGAATGTTCCTAGCACAAGAATTTTGTTCCTTCCCATTGAAGTTGTGTGAAAAGGCTGTGCCACCATTCTCTTCCATTCCCACCTGATCATGCAAAAGGAGATACATTACTAATGCAATATGTCTTTTGTTGCATTTTATTTCTTCGTTCTGAAATCTATAGCATACCTGAAAAGTGGACTGCCCATGTGCAGGCTGGGAGCTGCCTACCAATAATTCCTGAAAAAATGTGCAAAACAGACTTAATAAAGAGAAGATACTGAAATACATTAAATGATACAGCATATAAAAAGCTATGGAGATGGGGGTTTGGTACTTTTTTGCTCATGATTCGTTGCAGAGAGTTTTTGAGGTTCCTTTCGCACCATAGGAGTTGAGCCAGTGAAGGTTCCTGTTCTGGGTCTGGCTCAAAATCCCTTTTGTAAATCCAGGAAAGAAAGTAGAATCATAAGTTGTGCAAAGGAAGCGAATTCGGAATCAAGTGCATAAGTGTTGTTGACTTTTAATTGTTATATACTGTGATCTTACCTGAGACCGGCTTCCAGAATCTGCAGTTCCATTTTTGATTTTTCTATTTGAAGCTTGATTTGCTGTAGAGGATAAAATCCAAGTAAAGTTCATATCTATATATGTTTGCATTGGCTGAATAAGAAACAAAAAGGCAAAAGCAGACTACTTACCTCAGCTCTTAAAAATTAATCCAGCCCAGGTTAGAGACAAGGTAGACAGCAATGCAGTACAAGAAAAGCAAACATGAAGTTATCAGAACAATAGCAGTAATTTGTAGAATGAAAAAATTACATTGAAATGAAATTATAATACACGATTTTGTTCTGTCATTTTACACTTAATGGTTTCAATAAATTTACTGCCTCTGCTTGTTAAAAGAGAAACTCCATCCGAATGAAAAGAGAAAAATGTTTATTGAGAAATTTTCTGTGTATATTGAGTACAGCCCACTCTCCTCTATTCACACACGAAGCTGTTATTCTTGTGAATATAAAATGGCGGGACGAATAAAAATTATAACTGAATAACAAATTTTTCCAGATAAACTAAATTACAACAGAATAACAAACTACTCCAGCTCCACCTGGGAATCTCCAGCTTAGCAATCTTCCATGCCATTCCCAAGAGTAGAACCATGTGCTTTTCTTCATGAGCCTCTAGGACTTCCAACACTCCCCCTCAAAATACGAATTGTTAAATTTTTTTTTTTTTTATATTTATTTATTGTGGCTTTTATCACAGCCGTTGGATAGTCTTTAAATCCAACGGTTGTGTGATATCATATATATGTTTGTAAGCCATGGGAAAAAGGGTGTATTACTTGTCATTTTGTGCAAAGAGAGCTAGAGGAGGCTTTCTTTTTAGGAAGATTTTTTCTTTACTCGTTTGACAGGTGAAGGGGTGTACAGGCGATCTGGGATCGAGGAGAGTCTGATCAGATCTTGTACTACCATAGTTTTACAGTGGATTTTTCTCTAGGTGCACGCTCCGTAGACGTAGGCAATCTTGCCGAACCACATAAAATTTCTCGTCTACATTTTTTCTGTGAATGTTCTTTGTGCTATTCATTTTGTTGATCAGAAGATTAAAATCGCTGCTCGTCAACACGAATTAATCCTGCTTGTAATTTTTCTCTCACTATGTGGCAATCAAGTTTGATGTGTTTTGCCCTTTCATGAAAAATAGGATTAGAGGATATGTCAATCGCGGCTTTATTATCAAAAAACAATAGTGCAGCTTGTGGATGATTAATTCTAAAATCAGGTAGCAGATTCCTTAACCAGCTTAATTCATAAACAGCTGCCGCCATTCCTCTATATTTGTTTCTGCTAAAGATCTTGAGACGATTTGCTGGTTTTTAGACTTCCAACTAATCAAGTTATCCTTAAAAAATGCAGTGTAACCCATGATGGATCTCCTAGTGTCGTGACAACCTGCCCAATCATTGTCAGTGTATACTTTAAGATGGAAATTAGAGGCAGCAGAGAAGAAAAATAGGCCCAAACCAAGAGTTCCTTTAATATATTTTACCACCCGTGTTGCAGCTCTTATGTGGGGCTCTCTTGGTGTTGCCATAATGTTAGAGTTGAACAAGCAGCGAAAGCACGCACAACTCAGACCAATCCAGAACCAATCTGGAAGCACTCCGGAACGCTCGGATTGATTTGGAACACTTGATGCAAACACTCAATGATGAATATATGAATCAAGCAAGCACAAAAAGATCAATCACACACAAAGTAATTGAAAACAATAGAAAAGTACACAAGATTTACGTGGTTCGGCAAGGTTGCGTATGTCCACGGGAGCAACGACTTATTTTTCACTATTCATATTGTTCAAGCTTACAATTAGGGTTACATAAACATGTATTTATACCCACCCTATGCGCACAAGAGGCTCTAGGTTAAATTCTGGAGGAAAATCCCTCAAATCCCCCCAATCTACAGGTTTGCGATATGAGTTTCCATGTTTGCGTCAAACCAAACCATCGACGGTTTCAGGAAGAATAAAATTCCTTTTGCTCAATGCTTCATTATGCTTTCTCGGTACATGTATCTACTCAGAATATGTGCCATACCCCCAACAATCTCCACCTAGGCTTATATTAACCACTTAGGAGAAAAATAACTGAAAGCATACCCGTTGCTCCACCCAAGACCGTAGATTGGGCCCGTCTCTCATTTAGCACCTGGAGACGTACACCAAGTCCAAGTCATGCTTGAACTTGATCATGGTAACATGAACTCCACTTAGCTGAACACCCAGCTCCTTGAACGATCCTCTGAACCACAATGCCACGTTGACAGCCTTAGCCTCTTCTAAGAACTTCGATCCAGTTGTAATCAGCGCAACCTGAGACTGTATCTTGGTCTTGTAACAATTAGGCCTTCTCATAACATACCCCGTTGTAGGCCTCTTGTCACCCAAGTCCCCCGTGTAGCTTCCATCTATGAACCTCACAACTAACGAATCCTCTGTTGCTTGTTGAAGTACCCAACTATATTGGCGTATGAAACCTTTGACAAGTCTTGAACCTCATGTCCATCCTTGAGTACTAAGCGGTAGACTGTTTTCTTAGATTCTCCAATGGTGTACCTGCGACTGGTTTAACGTAAACCATACTAAACCTCTCCAACACCTGATCCCCAAAACCACCCTAAGATAACCACAATCTTCATGTAGTTTTGTCCACACATCCACCTTGAGATAATCCCAATGTCTCTGCAGATTTCTCCTTGCGAATCTCCAACCCAAGAATGCTCTTGGCAACACCTGACACCTTCATGTCAACTTTCTTTCTCAACAGAGTCCTTGACTGATTTACCTCAATCGGTACCTTTCTAGCAATCAACATGTCACTCACATAACATAACATAATACTTGCCCACTTGCATCCTATCTCCCTCTCCCCATCTGGGAGCTCCACCAACCCCTCTGTCTGATTCTTATACAATACCTTTATCTCCTCCACCATGAAACTAATCCAAATACCCTTCCCCTGGTCATGAACTACCTCCTGAAAGATAGTAGGATCCTTCTTGGTAGTAATGGTTGCATAAGACATCATATTATACCTGGGCGGTGGCCTGACAGTGCTTTTGAGCCCATTGTGATCAAGTTGGTCTCTTGAACTTGAACTTCCTGCATCAAGACCAATGTCATCTTTGACCTGAGTCTAAAACTCCACATGCATTACAATCTCCTTCCTGCTCTAGTTTATCCTGTAATACTACAAGTCTCCTAAATTAGAACTCTCTACACTTCTGCCCTGAGTCTCCAACTCCACTTGTACAACATCCTCATTGTTGCTATTGCAGCTTTCTGTGACCCCTTTCTCTTTATTTAGCTGAGTATGTTGTCATATGGCTTTAACACCTAAAGTTATGTCTCTACCAATCGCGACCTTGTTTGCCGTCGGATCACCCAACTTGAACCCATCTTTATTATATACTAGAAAGATGCACCGTTTGGACAACACACCAAGGCTAGATCCCACCTCACTAGAAACATGCATAGATGGACCTCCACACCCTCTCAAACTAGAGAAGTCTACCATATAACCTGTCCAAGCCTCTCCTGCACCTCTCCCATATATTGATACCTTTGGTGATTGATTAACCGAGAAACATGCCATACTTGCTGACTTTACTAAGAAGTCTCTTGCAAGCCCTGCATACACCATGCCTGCTCAAAAAATTCTTTGAACACCCACATACTCAGCTTCACTCTCTGACCTGAGGAACTCTCTCCCAGTATGGTACTCCACCTCAGCCACAAGTTACACCTGGAAAATGTCTCCAACTTGTGCCGCATGAGGTACCTCCACATGTTTTGTGAAAACCTCACGAAGTACCTATGTCCAACCTGTGATGCTACCCTCACTGGTCCCTAAACATCCACAACACTATAGTTAAAAATACCCACTGTTTTGTGTATGATTATGTTACACAAAATGACATTACTTGACTTAGAACTTTCGGCTGTAGCTCTACCTACAATTGTGTTATCCTGTAGTACATAGAGATTCCTTGCCTTTCTCAGTCCTTTTGTCATCATCAATATGCCATCACATACCATCATCACCCTGCCTTTAGACTTGTAAATATACCCATTAGAATCCAAAATACCTAATGATATCACGTTCTTTCATAGATCGGGTACATGCCTTACCCCACACAACGTCCTTACCACACCATTATACATCTTGATCCTGATATCCCTTAATCCGAAACTTTGCAGACCGCATCGTTTCCCATCAGAACGGAACTAGGACTCACCAATATGTACATGGTGAACCAAACTTTGTTGGACTTCTTGTGAAAAGAACATCTCGAGTCTAGGATCCAAGAACCCGTGAGGCATTCTGAGCCTAATGAAGTTGAAAGCATATAACACTCATTGCTTCTTGAGTCCACTTCTTCCACTACATTCTTAGATTTTGACGAACCCTCTTGAGCTTTTGCCTTTCCCTTCTCCCATTCCAGACATTCTGATTTTATGTGCCCTAGATTCCTACACTTAAAATAGTGAATGTCCTTCCTCCTCCTGGACTGAGTTTTATTACCACTCGATCCACTCCAGGACTTGCCTCTCCCACGATCTTGATTACCCTTTACCACGAGCTTTTCACCATGTGAACCCTCATCGTTGGCTTTCTTCCTTTGATGGAACCCAAGCAATGGACTCGTGATGCCCTCCAAATCTAGGGTTTCTTTCCTCTAAGTCAGCATCGTTACCAAATTCTCATACGTAGGTGACATAGGCAGGGAATTCAACAACATCAACGCTTTGTTTTCTTGCTTGAACTTCACATCAACCCATTTCAAATTGCTCATGATCTGATTGAGTCTGTTGATATGTCTTCATGGCTTTGGCTTCTAGCTCCTTCCAACTTACGTCATCAATGTCATCCGGCTTCTTTACGTATAGTTCCTTCACCATACCTTGTTGCACCAACACGTCCTTTACCCTCCTTTGCCAAAGTCCGAAATTCCCCGTTCCATTGACCATACCAACCTCGAACCTTGCAAAAGAAATTCTAGCCATAGAGAACCTAACTCTAATACCAATTTTTGGAGTTGAATGAGCAACAGAAGCACGCACAGCTCAGACCAATTCGGAACCAATCCGAAAACACTCTGGAACACTCGAATTGATTTGGAACACTTGATGCAAACACTCAATGATGAATATAAGAATCAAGCAAGCACAAAAACATCAATCACACACAAAGTAATTGGAAACAATAGACAAAGACACAAGATTTACATGGTTCGGTAAAGTTACCTACGTCCACGGGAGCAATGACTAATTTTTCACTATTCATATTGTTCAAGCTTACAATTAGGGTTACATAAACATGTATTTATACTCACCCTATGCGCACAAGAGGCTCTAGCTCAAATCTCGGACGAAAATCCCCTTAATCTACAGGTTTGCAATACGAGTTTTTCATGTTTGCATCAAACTAAATTGCCAGTGGTTTTAGCCAAACTGACAACAGTTACAGCCAAAACGTTGACGATTTCAGGCAGAATGAAATTCCCTTTGATCAGTGCTTCATTATGCTTTCTTGGTATATGTATCCACTCAGAATATGAGCCACATCCCCAACACATATATTGACTTAGCTTCTGTACTGAATAAGCCAAATCTAGTTTGGTGATTGCCAAATAATTCAAATGCCCAATTAACCTTCTATACTGAGATGGATCTAAAAGCTCAACACCTTCATCTTTGGTTAAGATGAGATGTTGCTCTATAGGAATCTTGAGTGGTTTAGCACCTAATAAGCCACAACCTTGAACTATATCCTAAGCATACTTTCTCTGGCATAAATGAATTCTAGCTTTAGATCTGGTTGCTTATAAGCCCAAATAGTACTTCAATTCTCCCAAGTATTTCAACTTGAAATGACTATGGAGGAATGAATTCAATTCAGCCACTGAAACTTCATTATTACCTACTATCAAAGTATCATCCATATAAACAAGTAACACAAGCAAAGAAGTTTCAGTTTTCTTGGTAAAAAGAGAGTAATCAACTAGTGACTGTGTAAAACTGTGTGCTAGCAAGGCACTGGAAAACTTTGCAAACCATTGTCCAAATGCTTGTTTGAGGCTATAGAAAGACTTCTTTAATCGACACACTAATGATTGCCTCTTGCTGTCAAATTCAAGGAAGAAGTTGCACGAAAGTTAGTTTTGTAATAGGGTTGAATGTCTCCTAAAAATCAAGGCCTTCTTGCTAAGTATACCCCTTAGCTACAAGTATAGCCTTGTATCACTCAACTAATCCATTAGATTTGAGTTTAATTTTGTAAACCCACTTGAAACCAATGAAATGTTTATTAGGAGGAAGGGGTTGCAAAATCTAGGTGCCTATCTCCTTTAGTGCTCAAATTTATATAGCCATAGCCTCTTGCTAATGCAGAAACTGCACTGCCTACTGGTAACTATGAAGTTCAGACAAGGTGGAAATAGAAAGAGCTTGGCGTGTTGGAGACAATATGCAGTAAGTTGAAAATGCAGATATGGGGTACGGAGTGCTTGCCTGTGAAGAAGATGAAGGAGGAAGAGTGGAAGAAGCCTGTGAACATTGATAGTCATCCAAAAATTAGGTGCTCTTCGAATTCCAAAGGATCAATGTGGGGGAGAAATGGGAGGAGAAGGTAAAGGACTAGGAGGCAGGGTAGAAGTGGTGTTATCTGGACGAGAGGCATGCAGGGTTTGTTCATTTGGAATGGAGGTGTTAGGATGGTCAACTCGAATGGAAGTTAATTTGGAGATGTGGCTCATATTTGAGTGGAACATATATGCTAGGGAAGTATAGTGATGCAAAGAACATGGAAGCTAGTTTCAGGATCAGACCATCATCAATTTCAATTTACAGTATAAACGACTCTTGGAATTTAATCGTCGACGATTTGCTTGAAATTGTCGATGATTTTGTTCGATGAAAGTTAAAATTTTTTGAATTTAGAGATCAGTAGATTGGGATATTCAGAGGCTTTTCCTCTAGAGAATGGGCAAATCGTCGATGATTTTGTTTGATACAAGTTACAAATTTTTGAATTTAGAGATAAGTAGATTTGGGGATTCAGAGGTTTTTCCTCTGGAGATTGCTACAGAAGTGTTTTATATGTAGTGTAAGTCTTCTGTGCGCATAGAACTAGATATATAAACTATATTTTGTAACCCTTGATGTAAGTTTGACAATTTGATAGTGAAAATCTGCCGCTTGTTCCCGTGGACATAGGCACATTGCCAAACCATGTAAATTCTTGTGTCTTTAATTTTATTGTTTTCCTTTATTTTCATTGTGATTGCTTGTTCTATATATTCATCATTTAACGCTTGCATTATTTGTCCCGGATTCGAGTTGTGTGTTTCTACTGTGCATTCAAATCAACAATTGGTATTAGAGCTATTGGTTGCAATGACTGGGATTTCTTTAGCAAAGTTCGAGATTAGTACGTTTGATGGAATGAGAAATTTCAGACTTTGGAAGAGAAAGGTTAAGGACGTGTTGGTGCAGCAAGATATGGTGAAGGCACTATACGAGAAACAGCCGAAGGGCATGGACGACACGAGTTGGAAGGAGTTGGAAGTGAAAGCTGTGGCTACTATCAGGTTGCGTCTAGCTAATGATGTGATGTATCGCGTCATAGATGAGGAATTGCCAACAATAGTTTGGCTGAAACTAGAGAGTTGATGCATGTCCAAGTCTTTATCAAACAAGTTGTATCTTAAGGAAAGACTCAATGAGTTCAAGAGGGTAGAGGGTTCGGAACTGAATCAACACATTAACGTATTCAATCAGATCATCAACAATACGAAGCGGGTTGATTTAAAGTTCAAGGATAAAGATAAAGCATTGATGTTGCTAAATTCCCTATCTATGTCTCCTATGTACGAGAATCTGGTTACGACTCTGACATGGGGGAAAGAGACTCTAGAGTTGTAGGATATCATGAGTGCCCTGTTGAGTTTCCATCAAAAGAAGAAGGTCAGTGACAAAAATACTCAAGGTAAAGGGCTCGTGGTGAAGGGAACTAGGGTCATGGGAGGGGCAAGTTCCGGGGTGGACCAAGTAACGATAGGGCTCAATCCAATTCCAAGAAAAGGAAGGATGTGCAATGTTTTAAGTGTGGGGAAAAGGGGCACATGAAACTTGATTATTCAGAGAGGAAGAAGGGGAATGCTGAAAATAAAGAAGGTTCATCAAACACGATGAATGTAGTGGAAGAAGGAGACTCTAGGAGCGATGATGGTGACATGTTCTCAGTTTCATTTGGGTCAGATGAGTTCACAAATTATTGGATCTTAGACTCGACATTCTCCTACCATATGACACCTAACAAAGACTAGTCCATTCTGACGGGAAACGATGTTGGATGCAAAGTTATCAGGATAGGGAATGTCAGAATCAAGATGTATGATGGTATAATGAGGACATTATGTGATGTTAGGCACATACCAGAGTTGAGGAAGAATTTGATTTTGTTAGGCACTTTAGATTGTAATGAGTTTAGTTATAAGTCTGAAGGTGGGGTAATGAAGGTGAGCAAGGGAGTTTTGAATGTGATGAAGGGGCTAAGAGTATAGAAAATATCTATACACTTCTGGTTATTGTAGTGTTAGGTGGAGCTATAGCCACAGAGTCTGAGTTTAACAGTACTGTTTTGTGGAATATGTGGTAAGGGCATATAGGTGAGCGTGGAATGAAGGAACTTCACAAGAGAAATCTTTTGAAGGGGATCAAATCATGTAAGCTAGATTTCTACAAGTACTGTATGCTTGGAAAGTAGAATAGGGTTCAATTTATGATACCCACACACAAGAAGGAGGGGAGTACTAGACTACATTCATTCGGATGTTTAGGGGTCGGTGAAAGTAGCGTTATGAAAGAGACATGTGTACTTCGTGAGTTTCATCGATGATTACTTATGAAAAGTCTTGGTGTACTTCATGCGACAAAATTTGGAGATGTTTGCCAATTTTGAATTATGGAAAGCTGAGGTGGAAAACTAAACCAGGAGAAAGATTAAGTTCCTCAGCACAGACAATGGAATTGAGTACACGAATTCAAGTTTCATAGAGTTTTGCGAGCAGCATGTCATAATGAGACATTTTACAGTACGAAAGACACCACAACAAAATGTTGTTGCAAAAAGGATGAACCAAACCCTAGCTAAAAGGGTTCGGTGTCTTAAGTTTAATGTTGGGCTCACTATGAATTACTGGGGCGAGGTGGTGAATATATGTTTCTTAGTTAATACCAAGGGCATCATAAGATGGGAAAGTTTCTGAGGAGGTGTGAGCAAGTAACCAGGTAGATTACTCCAGATTGAGTGTATTTGGGTGTCCATCCTATGTGCACATTCCTGGTAAGGAGAGATCAAAACTTGGGACAAAGTCTAGATGATGCATCTTTCTAGGATATTAGAAAGGTGTGAAAGGGTTCAAACTGTGGGGTTTAATGGCAAACAAGGTGGTGATTAGTAAAGATGTGGTTTTCGATGAGAAAGTCATGTTGTGGCGTACTCAAGAACAAGAAGAGAAATAGGTGCCAGAAAGCTGTAGTAGCAACAAGCATGTTGTGCAGGTGGAGTTGTGGACTCAAGGCAGAAATGTAGGGAGTTCTAGTTTAAGAGATCAGTAGGCGGTGTAAGTGGAGTCATAAACTCAGGGTGGAGATGACGTTGTTCAAAACACATGGAGTTCTAGCTTGGATGACCAGTAGCTGCATCGTAGTATAGTTGTAGATAGACCTAGACACATCGTCAAGCCACCCCCCAGGTACGAATTTGATGATCTGGTGTCTTATACACTTATCACTAGCAGTGAGGATCCTACTACCTTTTAGGAGGCTGTGCACATAGAGGAGAAAAGTAGTTGGATGGGCGTTATGGTGGAGGAGATGGAATCACTGGATAAGAACCAGACGTGGGACTTGGTGGAGCTTCCAGCTAGGAAGAAGGCGATTGGATACAAGTGGGTGTACAAGAAGAAAGAAGCAGTTTCAGAAAAAGAAAGAGAGAAGTCCAAGGCTCGATTGGTTGCAAAGGGATACTTACAGAGGAAGAGAGTTGATTGTGATGAGATCTTGTTCCCTGTGGTCAGGCACACTTCAATCAGGGTAGTGCTAGGATTGGTGGCACAACATGACATGCACCTGGAGCAGATGGACATAAAGACAGCATTCCTCCATGGTGATTTGGAGGAGCTAATTTACATGACATAGGCAGAAGGGTTTTGCCAACTTGGATAGAAGCACTTAGTTTGTAAATTGAAGAAGTCACTTTACGGGCTGATGTAGTCTCCAAGGCAGTGGTAAAAACGGTTTGACACTTATATGATCTGTATTGGCTACAGTAGGTGTGAGTACGATTGATGCGTGTATTTGAGGAGTCTTAAGGATGATTCTATTATATTTTTGTTGCTTTATATCGAGGACATGCTGATTGTTGTAAAAGATATGACTGAGGTGAATCAGTTGAAGACTCTATTGGGTAAAGAGTTCGACATGAAATACTTGGGTGTAGCCAAAAGTATTCTTGGCATGGAAATTCATAGGGACAGAGCTGCAAGGAGACCATGGTTATCTCAGGGCGGTTATGAGGATAACGTGTTGGAGAGGTATAGCATGGTTAATGCCAAACTGGTGAGTATAGCATTAGCAAGTCATTTCAGGCTATCTATCGCCCAGTGCCCAAAGATGGTTGATGAGGTTCATGATATATCAAAGGTCCTTTATGCTAGTGTAGTGGGGTGTTTGATGTATACCATGGTGTGTGCAATGCTGGACCTAGCCATGCTATTAGCGTGGTGACAAAGTTCTTTTTGAATCTGGGTCAACAACATTGGGATGCGGTCAAGTGGATTCTCAGGTGCTTGAGGGGTACAAACGGATATGACATTATGTTCAGTAGACAACAGAGTGATCCATCAGTGGTAGGGTATGTGGATGCTGACTATGTGGGAGACTTGGATGACAGGAGCTCTACCACAGGGTACGTATTCATTATTATGGGAGGACTTATTTGTTGGAGGTCTATGGTGCAGTCGCTCGTTGCCTTATCTACTACTGAGTCGGAGTACATAGGTGGTTGAGGCTGCCAAGGAAGCGTTGTGGTTTATGTGATTAGTTAAGGAGTTTGGTGTCTAGCAAAGTAGAGTTTGGCAGTAATGTGATAGTCAGAGTGCCAACTATTTGATGAAGAATCAGGTGTACAAACGCAAGGAAAAAACACATTGATGTGCGATTTCACAGGATTAGGGAACTATTTGCTTCAGGTGAACTTCTACTTGAGAAGGTTCACATGTTTGAAAATATAGCTGATATGTTTATAAAGCTTGTCACAAAAGATAAGTTCAAGCATTGCTTTAAACTTGATCAATGTCTCTAGGTGCTAGATGGGAGACGGTCTTAATCTACTGTCCCAAGTGGAGTAGTAGGTTATACTTTCATTTTTCTCCTAAGTGGTGAATATTCGCCAAGGTGGAGATTGTTGGACATGTGGCTCATATTTGAGTGGAATGCATGTGCTAGGGAAGCATATTGATGCAAAGAACAACAAAGCTAGTTGTAGGATCAAACTGTCAATGATTTTAGTTTGCAGCAGGAACAACTCTCGGTATTTAATCATTGATAGTTTCGTTCGATGCAAGTCAAAAATTTTAGAATTTGGTGATCAGTAGATTAAGGGATTCAAAGGTTTTTCCTCTAAGGATTGCTACATAAGTGTTTTAGATATAATTTAAGTCTTCCGTGCATGTAGGGTTAGATATATAAACTATATTTTGTAACCCTTGATGTATGCTTGACAATCTGATTGTGAAAATCGGCTCCTTGCTCCCATGGATGTAGGCACATTATCGAACCACATCAATTATTGTATATTTGATTTTATTTCTTTCCTTTATTCTCATTGTGATTTCTTGTTCCATATATTCATCATTGAGTGCTCGCATTACTTGTCTTGGGTTCGTGTTGTGTGTGTTTCCACTACGCATTCAAATCAACAAGAAGTATCATAAACAGGGGCTAGAATTGCTGGACGTTGAAAAAAACTAGGGGAACTAGAACTAGAAAATAAGTGAAAGGGATCATGCTGGGTTAAGGACTAACCTTATGGAAAAATATGCTCATGAAAGAAAACATCTCAGGATATAAATGTTGAGTGAGTATTTAAATCAAATACTTTATATCCTTTATGATAGGTAGGTACCCAAGGAAGATATATTTTCTGGCTCTTGGTGAAAATTTGGATCGATTATGTGAGAGAGTAGTAGCATAATAGAGACGACCAAATATTTTTATAAGTGAGTATGTAGTTGTTTGTTCATTAAAAGTTGATATGGTGAAGAATCATTTAAAAAATGAGAATGTTGTCTATCCATAAATGGAGGGGAAGATTTGCTTGAAACACTAAAGATCGAGCGGCATTCAAAATATATTGTTGCTTAGACTCCACAACTGCATTTTGTTGTGGAGTTTCAACACAACTTAGTTGATGTTCAATCCATTTAGTGGTATACAAATCAAGCATAGAAAATTCTGGGCCATTGTCACTTCTAATAGATTTAACCTTGACAGAAAATTGATTTTCCACAAGGTTGCAAAAAGACTGCAATAATGGTCTAGTGACAAATTTAGATCTCATTAAGTATGTCAATGTAGTTCTAGAGAAATCATCTACTATCGTTAAGAAGTATTTGTAACCATCCAAAGAGGGTTGAGCCACAGGTCCCCAAATATCACAGTGTAGTAGATGAAAAGGAGCTAAAGATCTATGTAAACTATGAGGAAATGGTAATCATTTCATTTTAGCAAGTGGACAAGTATTACAAATGGAAATATCATGTACTGACAAAGATCGAATTTGTGACTGCAAAAGAAGCATTCTAGACAATGATGGATGTCCAAGGTGATAATGCCATACATAAGAAGCAGATTGTTTACGAACTGAACAAGTAGTAGACAAATTAGAAGAAGAAGAAGAAGCATCATGATTGGCTGGCCCCTTGCTTTAGTTCACCCCTCCCAATGATCTTCCAAGTGGCAAAGTCCTGAAGAAAACAGTGGTCAACAAAAAAATGAGGCAACATTTATAAAAGTGACCTAATTTAGTGACTGAAAGAAAATTGAAGGTGAAAGGGGGAACACAGAGGACTCCAATTAAAATAAGGTCGTCTAAGAGATGGACTTCTCCAATGTGTGTGACTGGAACAAGTGCCCCATTAGGTAAATGCATAAAAGAAGCCATTGAAGTCGTGGCATGAGTCAATGGATGAGGAGAACAAACCATATGATCTAAGGCACCTGTATCAATAATCTAAGATGCAGTACAAACAGTTAGTGCAAAAGAAATGAAACAATATACAATGCCACCAGAAAAATTAGGCGCTAAGGCCATATTGATTGTAGCTTCAAGAGGGGTAGAGATAGAGTCAGAGCCCTTAAGTAAAGCAAGAATTCGATGGCACTGTTCTTGTGTCAAGTTTAAAGAAGGTGGAATAGGAATAGAGTCAACAAAGAGTGGTGCTGTAGATGGAGGAGTTTGAGCCTTATCTTTGGAGCGGTAATTAGGTGGATATCTATGAAGCTTGTTGCAACAATCAATCGTGTGCCCTAGTAAACTACAATGAGTGCACAAAGGTCGGGGATGAGTTCCACAATTTTAAAAAATTTTTAGAGCCACCTTTGGAAGAATCAGATTATGTAGCAAGAGCAACAAAATCAATGGAAGCTACAAATCATGGAGCAAGGCCATGTTGTTTCTTTTCTTAAATCACTAGGGAAAAGACCTTGTTAATTGGTGGTAATGGATCAAGGAGTAAAATCTAGCTATGCAAATTAGCAAATTGATCAGAAAACCCCATAAGGAAATGCATTACATACTCTTGATGGTGATATTCAACAAACACTTTGGATGCAGAACAAGCACAACTTGAGCAAGAACAAATGGAGAATCTCATCCCAAAGGATTTTAAGTTTAGTAAAATATGTATTGACATCCATTTTGGGTGGTCTTGCTTAGCGCTAGCTATAGCAAATTGTCATTGAAAAATACGGGGACCATTAGCCTGAGAGAACCGATCCCTCAACTCCAACTACATCTAACGAGAGCTATTAATATAAATGATGCTAGCTGCAATGTTTGAGGTAATAGAATTCAAAAGCCAAGAAACGATCATCGTATCGCAACGATTCCAGGAATTAAACAAAGCATCAGAAGTAGGGGGTGCTGGTAAGGTGCCATCGATAACACCTAACTTGTTTTTGGCCTTTAATGCAAGATATATTGAGCGGGACCAAGAATGATAGTTCATATTGGTCAAAGGCTGAGATAGTAGCAAGATACTAAGATGATCATCATTAGTGAGGAAGTAAGGACTCCTGGAATCAACCTCAATGACATATATTGCAGCATTTCTAGAAGAATTTGCCTTTGATTCAGGTGATTGAGAGACAAGGTCCACCATAAAAGCATTGAGAAGGAGATGAGAGGAGGATGGGGATTAGATACTGGGATGCTCTAGTACCATGTTAAAAAAGAAACTCCATCCAAATGAAAACATAAAAATGTTTATTGAGAAATTTTCTATGTATATTGAGTACAACCCACTCTCCTCTATTTATACATGAAGCTGTTATTCTTGTGAATATAAAATGGCTAGAAGAATAAAAATTATAATTGAATAACAAAATTTTCTAGATAAACTAAATTACAATAGAATAAAAAACTACTTTGGCTCCACCTAGGAATCTCCAGGTCAGCAATCTTTCATGCCATTCCCAAAAATAGAACCGTGCTTTTCTTCATAAGCCTATAGGACTTCTAACATTGCTAACATATTCTACTGATATATACTCTTGATGTTGATATCCCTTTAATTGATAATCACGCATGAAATAGGATGTGGTTCAAATGACATTTTCTGCATGCATTTGGTAAACTGGTTTCATTTACTAGTTCTCTTAGAGCTAGCCTAGGGCAAGTGATAGGAGAGTGCATGTTCGGTCATGATTGCGAGAGTTCTCAAGTCACCACATTTGGTTGTTAAGCTCAAAATCTAGATGCAGGCCTTGTGATAAGGAAAAACTTTCAAGTTAAAAGGCGGAGTATGATTTTGTAAAGTTTATCATGTTGGGATGGATTTTAGAGTTGAGTAGTAGACAACAAAAATTAGGCCATTTGTTACCAAGGTAGTAAGATTGATCACTATGTTGTTTCCAATTAATTATACTAATGCTACGTTTGGGAGCATAGATTACTTGTCCTTATGTAGGAGAGATGGCCAAGTGGGATGAGAATGAATATGGGATGGACTAGATACATTTCCATGTTGTTTCTAGACCCAAAATGTACTATCTAATATTATCTTTGCAACTTCTACAATCAGCATTGTCTTTTGTGCGATACATCTTCTTCTTCTTTGCTTATGGATGCTGTACCTAGACCCAAAATGTACTATCTAATGTTTTCTTTGCAGCTTCTACAGTCGGTGTTGTCTTTTGTGCGATGTACTCTTTTGCAGCATCCAAGTTATTTTTTAAAGAGAAAAGCGTTACTTTTCTCTTGAGAGTTACAATTTAATACTATTGGGCTAAATTTTTCATCATATACTTCTCCCTTTTATTTTTTTTACTAGGAACTTCAATGTAAAATGGCACATGGAGGTTAGAATTAATTTGCAACAAATTCAAGTTTGGCTTTTAAAAGATGATATTGTAGGTTGATATTCTCTTCACCATAAAAATTCACCATTTCATAGTCTCTTGGTTTTGTCCTAATTGTGAACAATGTGATTGGTTTAAAAGGTTGGATTAATTCACCAAAGTACGTAATCAACCAAAGGTTGGTGCACATTATTGAGCTTAATTAATACTTATCATATTCATGATCCTGTGGAAGTGGGAATACCTATTTGTATCATTTCCTTCAAATCCCATCTTCATTTGGGGGCAACCATTGGATGTGTACATCATTTTATGCATGCATCAAAATCTCTAACAGTGGTCTTGTTGAAGGTGTGTAGTCCAAAACTATAAGGATTTGATGATTAGTCTTCAATATATCCTTATTTAACTATAATGCCTTTATCTACCTAAATGAGTTCTATGAAGTCTTTGAGTAATGCCTCAAGGAGGAAGAAGGTGAACTTTGAGGCTTAGTCTACACATGAAAGCCAATATTCTCACCTCTTAGCAAATCATAATGATTTGAAAGAATTATTTTTGAGAAAGTTGTGTTGCCAAGAAAGATTTGCTTTTTTGCATCACAGCAAAAGCTCAACATACAAATGCATTTGAGACCTAGTGGAGTACCATGAAGGCGGTAAAAGTTCAAATAATATATGGGTGTCTTTAGAACTATTATAACCTTCTTTTAGGGTCGTCTTAAATATTTTTGGAAATAGATAATCCAATATCTCCTTTGGTGAGGGGGAGTTGTCTTCGACTAGTCTCATAAACTCGACTAGGCTTTCCATTGCTTAGTTTTTTATTTCTGTGGACTAATTCATTTTAGATGCTAGGATTGATTTGATGAAATCTTTTTTAATGGTATCTTAATCTTAGGAATTAAATTTCTTAATGTACAATGATCCTCCTAATCAAATCTAATTTCCATAGAGTGACCCTACATTTTAATTTAAATAACTAAACAAGATAATTTGATCAACCTTTTCCACTCAATTGTCTTTTTCTTTATAATGACTCTTATTGTGATTTATTTGTCCCATCTCACTCAAAAATTCAAGACTTGCAATGCAGACAATAGATTCCTTTGCTTCACCAAGATCTCTATGGTAATGCCCTCCTATAGCACAAGGTTTGACAACTTAATTTGCTTATAATGGATAGTACTGTTTCCCTTGTTTTTTTTTTTTTTAGCTTATGTAGCCTAATTCTCTTCTATTGAGAATTGGCCAACCTAGATTAGGAAGGCCACAACTTGGTCTATTGGCACCAAGAAATGATTGTAAAAGGTGGAACGTGCCAAGAAGATTGGTCTTGATTTTCTCTAAAAGAGTGATTTTGCCTTGGTGATGAGCAAGGGATGTGTTGTACGTTATTGCATCACTCAAGGGAGTCATCATACCCTTTTTTTTCCCCCTCTCTCTTGTGTCCAAATATAAAACATCAATTGATGTTGTAATAATTTCTTAAGTGATTACATTAGTTTATTGACCTTGAAGTTTAGGTCAACAAGCTTTCCAACATGACAAACTTACAAGGTAAAAGACTAAAATTGGCCAAAGGAGGCTTCAACAATGACCTTCAAATGCTTAAGTCAATATATGAGTGATAAATGAATCAAGTAAAATGAAGAATGGTCTTTTACCTAGAACTTTTTACTCTATAGTTTCATCTAGTTTATATTGTTGGAACAACCAAGGGGGTGAATTTGTTGTCCAACAAATTGACCATTTGTAATTGGGGCTAATTAACATTGAAAGTTTGTTAGTTTTTATATATGTGTTCATTTATTCTAACTACCATTTTTTGAAATAATCACCTCGACCATACTAACATGGCAAATTAATGAGCCTAGGATATATATAACAAGGTAGCCTAGTTTCCATCCCTTATCCCCTCCTTTTGCCTCCCAAGATTAGAGCGTGAGAGAAAAGAAGTTCCTTGCTTTAGTCTTTAGTATGTCCCAAGAATGGATTGTAAAGGTTCAAGAATAATGTGCAGCAATCGATCATGTTTTTTGCAATTTTGTACACCCACTAAAGATGTAACATGTAGCCAAATAATCACCCTCACCATAGATCTCAAAGAAATTTGATCTCATAAAAGAAGATAAATAGAGTAAAGCTTTAATGAATGTTGAAGTTAATATATATTGTTTATTTAAGGAAAATGAGTCAATCAAGTAGAGAATGGTTTATGTCTTGTGGTTTAAGAGCAAAAAGTTGGAAAATTATTTGTAACCCCAAGTTTGACTTGGTGGAGTGGGTGTTTAAATATTTAATTTGTTGTGTTAATCTTATAAGAGACCTCTTAAAATATTTGCACATTATGGCCAACACACTAATTTTGTCTTTTGAACCATCTTAATCCTTTTTCATTTCCTCCCTACTCTCCTTGCCTCAATTTCTTACTTTATCTCTTTCTCTCTCAGTTTTCTTGTCTCTTCTAAATTATTTCTTGCCACCTCTTTGTGACTCTTTATCTTATTTGCCCCTCTTTTGTATGACCGAACTTACTTGATAGGATATCTTGTGTTTCTAAAGGGAGTGGATTGAGTTCGTACACCATTTCTTCACCAAAAAAAAAAAAAAAAAATCCTAATTCTCACTATAGTAACTATTTATTGGAATTAATAAATTAGCACTCCCAATAGGGGCCATCAACATAAGCACTATGCTGCCAATATTAACCAAACTCATCAATGTAGATTTGGTGATAGTTCGATGATGCGTTGCTAAGAAAAATCTTCATTCAACATGAAAAAAATTGGATATTTTTCAAGGCCATAAAGGGAATTATTGGCATTTGGCCAAAATGCCTGAAGCCCTATCACCAACCAAACTACTATAATGAGATCTCGAGCCCACATGGTTGAGCACTAATGCATGGATTCACGGGTAATGATGATTACCCCTTTTTATTGGCAAGCCCTCAAAGCGGGTAACTATGGGGTATTGTTTGTTAATCTTTGTGTACTCTTTAACAATACATGTGTAGTCAAATAACCTATCATACAAACATTTCAAAGAAAGTTAGTATCAAAAGGAATATGAATAGAGTCAAACTGTAATGCATGAATGCCAAAGTTTAGAAAATGAATTTATCTATAGAAAGGTAGTCTATCAAGTACGTAATGGTTTAAATTTAGTTACTATATATACACAACTAGGAATTGGGAAGTTACTTGTTACCTCAAGTTTGACTTGACGGAGTCCACTCAAAATATTCACAAAATATGACCAATACACTAACTTCTGCCACTACGCCATCTTATCCTTTTCCTTCCCTCTCCCTCACTCATTATCTCTCTCTCTCTCTCTCTCTCTCTCTCTCTCTCTCTCTCTCTCTCTCTCTCTCTCTCTCTCTCTCTCTCTCTCTCTCTCTCTCTCTCTCTCTCTCTCTCTCTCTCTCTGTCTCCCTCTCTTTACCTTTTTTAATATATTTCCGATCATCTTTTATTAGAGATATATACACTTTCCATTTTAGCATAATATTTACTTTCCATTTTTTCCAATTCTATTATGTATATATACCCTTGTAATCCTTGTATTAAATCAATCAATATAGAAAATCATTATTTTCAAATTTTAACATGGTATCAGAGCTTAGGGTTTCTTAATTTTTTGGGCGCCGTCGCTCCATTGTTCTCCAGTTTTCGGCTCGTCACAATCACCGGCGTACGCTCTCCTTTCTCTCTGAACCCGATTGTGGCTCGCCTCTGTTCATCATTCTCCGGAAGCTCCCCACATCTCTCAGTTCTCTCGTCTCTTAGTCTCATCTTCTTCGTTAGCTCTCATCTTTAGCTAGTTTCTCCTGCGACAGTCCTCGGCTTTCTGAGTTTCGGCTCGTTTCAGTTCTTTCTCTCAGATTCTCAAGTTCTCGTTCGTGTTCTATGGTGCTCACTGCTGGCTTTCTCCGGTGTTCGTTCAGAGTTCGCTTCTTTTCTCTAGCCATCTCTCTCATCTCTGCTGCTGCCGTAACTGCTGCTTGCTGTGTTGAATATCCCACGAACCCGAGCACTTTTGTAGTTTTTTTTTGGCTTGGTAGGGGGTCAGTTCTGGATGTCGATGGAGAGCCGCCGCAGTCCCTCTCTTTGTCTCATCTCTTTTCCCTCTCTTTGTGTTGGTTTTTCTTTCAGGTTCTCCCGTCTTCTCTGACAGTCGTCTTCGGCTGGTGCATCTTCGACGTTCACGTTCAGTTCAGTGTCCACTCTTAGTCCCGGCTGGTGCTTCTTTAGCGCTTTCTGGTTCTTCTCCAGTTACCCTCGTTGATTTTTTGGCCATCTCTCGGGTCTCCCATCTTCTCCGGTGTCGTTCTCGTTACCTCCATCTTTTTCGGCGAGAGCCGCAACGGAAGCCCTATCGGGTTCTTCTTCTAATTTTAGTAGTAGCCGTAGTTGTGAGCCACCAGCAGGCTACCCGAGGCCATCCCCTTACTGCTGCAATATCTTCTCCACACCAGAGTAGCCAGCAACTCCAGCATCAATACCAGCTACCTGACAGCCTTGGCTCTGTTCCAGATCTTCACCATAGTTGCATCTGCTCCTTGAAGAATCCAAGAGGACCAGAAGTCCCACCAACCACACCACCTCTCCTTTGTTTCACTCCATGACAACAGCAAGCCCCGGGAGTTGCCTTTAGCAACAGTAGCACAAGCACCTAAGAAGATCCTTGCAGCAGACCACCACAATCAGCAGCATACCTGTAGTCCCCAGACCCACACACAACAGAATACTCACTACAATAGGCCATCTTCTTCAGCAGTGTTTTTTCGATTGACCATCTCCGGTTTCGGCTCGCCTTCATGGTCTCAACACTCCGATGGCACCTTCGGCTTCTCTACACTTGAAGACTATTAAATTGAAGGTTTATTTTTTTTGGTTGTTGCAATACTCAGATTTGACCCAATTTGGCAGTTTGATTCCTCTGCACTGAACTGATCTGACATCATGGAAGCATCTGGTTTTTCAATGGCGACACCTACTGTCACCAGTTCTTCCACCTCTTCTGAGATTGCTATCCCTGGTCTCACCAATGAACAATGTCGTCGACCCTTGAATCCTTTATCGCCTTTGAACACCAACTCTGCCAATTTTGCTGGTAACCTCGCCTCTTGTCATTCTACTTCTCTTTCTAACACTGAATGGATTGTTGATTCAGGTGCCTCCAATCACATAACTTCCAATTTGTCTTCTCTTGATAATATTCAGCTTCTCAATTAGCCATGCCCCATTAAGCGTTCAAATGGTGACATTGTTCTTGTAACTCATATGGGCACTATTCGATTTTCTCCTAATTTCTCTTTTTCTAATGTTATTTATGTGCCTTCATTTAAATTTAACTTATTATCCATCCGAAAACTTTCCACTAATCTCAATTGGGTTACTATATTTTTTCCCACCTTGTGTGTCTTTCAGGACCTATCAACGAGGAGGCTGATTGGAACGTGTGAAGCACGTGATGGGCTTTACCACTATAAACCCCCCTCTGCCTCAGTTTTCCACTCTTAAAGTGTTTCTGACACTACTCTTTGGCATCAATGTCTCAGTCACCCTTCTATTTCATGTATTCCGAAAACCTTAACTATTTCTTCTCCTCATTTGCCTTGTGATGTTTGTGCTAGAGCAAAGCACACTTGTTTACCTTTTTCCTTGAATACACATAAGAGCACATTTTGTTTTGATTGGATTTATTGTGATATATGGGGTGGTTATCCTATCGCTTCACTCTCTGGTGCACATTACTTTTTAACAATTGTGGATGGCTACTCACGTGCTACATGGGCCTATCTTATGCGCATGAAATATGATACTTTCACTTGCCTTAAAAATTTTTGCGCTATGGTAAAAAATCATTTCAATTGCACTATTAAGCATGTACGCACTGATAATGGTCGAGAATTTCTGTCCACCCCGCTTCAAATTTTTTTTCCATGATTAAGGCATTTTTCACGAGTGCACATGTGTGGATACACCATAGCAAAATGGTATTGTCGAGCGTAAACATCGTCATCTTCTTAATGTGGCTCGGTGTTTACATTTTCAAGCCAATCTTCCCATTTCCTTTTGAGGCGAATGCATTCTAATAGCCACCTATTTAATTAATCGCACTCCTTCACCTAACCTCAATCATAAGTCCCCTTGTGAACTTCTTTTTCAGAAACCCCCTCTGTATACACACTTGTGAGTGTTTGGGTGCTTGTGCTATGCCCAAACTACTCGCCAACATCGCGATAAATTTTCTCCTCGTGCTATTCAATGTGTTTTCTTAGGTTATCCTACTTATCATAAGGCTTATCGTGTCTACGATCTTGAAAATAAAAAAAATTTCATCTCCCGTGATGTCACTTTTGAAGAAAATGTTTTTCCCTATCATCTTGTCTCTCCAACTCCCACATCTTCTCCAGTCCTTCCTCTTCCTATTCCTGATATACATCCTTCCTACACTTTACCTTCTCCACCACCCACACCTAACCCTAGCCCCTCCTCTCTATCTCTTTCTCCCTTGGTCCCCTCCCCGACACCCCCACCCTCGCCCCCTTCCCCTCCACCTCCCTCTTCACTGCCCAAACGAGCTATCACACATCCCTCTCACTTAGCTGATTATATCTGCCCTACTTTATCAAAGTCCTCCATGACTTCACAAGTTTCAAGAAGTCCCTCAAGTACAGTTCATTATCTCTCCTCTTTTTTATCTTACCATCATTTCTCTACTCCACATTTGGATTTTCTTTCTGTTATGTCCCAAGATCCCGAACCCACCTCGTATTCTCAGGCTGTGCTACACTCCCATTGGTGTGATGCCATGACTTCTGAAATCCAAGCCTTAAAAACCAATAATACATGGGTTCTTCAACCCCTTCCCCCTGGAAAAAAAAACCAATTGGCTATAAATAAGTGTTCAAAACAAAACTCCGGGCCGATGGATCCATAGAGCGACACAAAGCTCTCTTGTTGGCCAAGGGCTACACTCAGGTAGAAGGTTTGGATTATCATGATACTTTTGCTCCTGTTGCTAAACTCGTTACTGTCAGGCGTGTTCTTGCAGTGGCGGCCGCTCGGAATTGGCATCTCCTTCAATGGGACGTCAACAACGCTTTTCTCCATGGTGACCTCGATGAGGAGGTTTATATGCTCCCCCCCCCAGGTTATTGCACACAGGGGGAGACTCGTGTTTGTCGTCTTCGGAAATCCCTTTATGTCCTCAAGCAAGCTTCTCGCAATTGGTTCTTTAAATAATCTTCCGTTTTACTTGCTACGGATTTCACCTAATCTCAGGCCGATCACTCTCTTTTCATCCGCTATGGGGGTCAGTCTTTTACTCTTATACTTGTTTATATTGATGACATTCTCATGACAGACAATAATCTCTCCTTAGCACTTTCAAAGTCATGCTCGGTCAGAAATTCAAACTCAAGGATCTTGGAAAATTGAAATATTTCCTTGGCCTCAAAGTTGCTTGCTCTCCCACTAGCATTTTTCTGAAGGATCTGCCCTACTTTATGAAAGTCCTCCATGACTTCACAATTTTCCAGATGTCCCTCAGGTACGGTTCATTGTCTCTCCTCCTTTTTATCTTACCATCGTTTCTCTACTCCATATTTGGATTTTCTTTCTATTATGTCCCAACATCCCGAACCCACCTCGTATTCTCAGGCTGTGCTACACTCCCATTGGCATGATGCCATGACTTCTGAAATCCAAACCTTAGAAACCAATAATACATGGGTTCTTCAACCCCTTCCCCCTGGAAAAAAAACCAATTGGCTATAAATAAGTGTTCAAAACAAAACTCCGGGCCGATGGATCCATAGAGCGACACAAAGCTCTCTTGTTGGCCAAGGGCTACACTCAGGTAGAAGGTTTGGATTATCATGATACTTTTGCTCCTGCTGCTAAACTCGTTACTGTCAGGCGTGTTCTTGCAGTGGCGGCCGCTCGGAATTGGCATCTCCTTCAATGGGACGTCAACAACGCTTTTCTCCATGGTGACCTCGATGAGGAGGTTTATATGCTCCCCCCCCCCCCAGGTTATTGCAC
Source organism: Malania oleifera (assembly GCF_029873635.1). Taxonomy (NCBI): domain Eukaryota; kingdom Viridiplantae; phylum Streptophyta; class Magnoliopsida; order Santalales; family Ximeniaceae; genus Malania; species Malania oleifera. Next base: position 12,459,593 of record NC_080423.1, on the reverse strand, counting down.
ACAGGGGGAGACTCGTGTTTGTCGTCTTCGGAAATCCCTTTATGTCCTCAAGCAAGCTTCTCGCAATTGGTTCTCTAAATTATCTTCCATTTTACTTGCTACGGATTTCACCCAATCTTAGGCCAATCACTCTCTTTTCATCCGCTATGGGGGTCAGTCTTTTACTCTTATACTTGTTTATGTTGATGACATTCTCATGGCAGACAATGATCTCTCCTTAGCACTTTCAAAGTCATGCTCAGTCAGCCTCGAAGTTGCTCGCTCTCCCACTGGAATTTTTCTTAACCAACGCAAATATGCTCTTAGCATCCTCACTGATAGTGGTCATCTAGGTGCTCGTCCTGCCCACTTTCCCATGGAACAAAATCTGAAGCTCAATAATACTGATGGTACTATTCTCTCTGATCCAAGCTCGTTTCGGCAACTCGTTGGACATTTGATCTATCTCACCATCACTCATCCCAACCTTGTATTTCCAGTAAACATTCTCAGTCAATTTATGCGCCAGCCCAGACAACCGCATTATGATGCTGTTGTACGTGTTCTTCGATACATTAAGGCATCCCTAGGTCAAAGCTTATTTTTTCCTACTGCCAACACTCTTCAAGTCTCAATTTATTCTGATTCGGGTTGGGCTAGTTGTCCCCTTACTCGCCACTCCACCACTGGTTTTTTCATTCAATTGGGCACTAGTCCCATTTCCTGGCGCACTAAGAAACAAACTACCGTCTCTCGCTCCTCCGCCGAAGCTGAGTACCGGGCACTTGCTTTTACTACTTGCGAACTTATATGGCTCAAAACTCTTTTACATGATCTTGATGTGCCTCATTCTCAGCCTATGCTCTTATATTGTGACAACCAAGCGGCTCTTCACATTGCCCAGAATCCTGTTTTCTACGAACGTACCAAACATATAGAAATCGATTGTCATATTGTTCGTGAAAAGTTACGGGCTGACCTCTTCTTTACTAAGCATATTCCTACCCATAGTCAACTTGCCGATATCTTCACCAAAGCTTTGGGTTGTAAACATTTCCAAACTTTATCACGCAAGTTGGGCATTACAGATCTCCATGCTCCAACTTGAGAGGGAGTATTAGAGATATATACACTTTCCATTTTAGCATTATATTTACTTTCCATTTTTTCCAATTCTATTATGTATATATACCCTTATAATCCTTATATTAAATCAATCAATGCAAAAAATCATTATTCTCCAATTTTAACATCTTTCTTATCCCTTTTTTCTATGATTTCTATGACTTTATATCCTATTTGTTCCTATCTTGAAAGACAAGGTAAACCTACTTACTTTATAGGTTACCCTACATTTATGAAGGGATGATTTTCTCACATCACTTGCATATTGAAAAAATTCCCAATTCCTGCTTGGAGAACTATTTATTGAAAATAGGCCTATAGATGCAAGATTGCCATGTTGTAATGCATGATAAATTTTGTTGCCATGAAAATTTCCAAGTAATGGTATTTGAACACACTAGTTTCATGTACCTTTCATTTGAGAATGTTGATTAATAGTACAATTTTGCATTTATTAGTGGCACATGAAAATCTTAATTACGTTAAAAATGTGTTTCTATATTCTAATTGCATGGGTGTAACTATCAAACCTAAATAATAATCGTTAAAATAGCTAACAAAAAAAATTAGCATAAAAGTAACGAATACAAATTTGAAGTTTTTGTGAGTTGATAAAGTCAAATCTTTAATGTGAAATATGAAATTTTATTCTATTCACATACACAATTTTAAATTCACCATACCAAATTCATTTTTCCAAATTCAAGATAAGATTTATAAATATTATAGAAAGATTAATTATAACGGGAGGAAGATCTAAATTATAAGCAACAATGAGGAACATTGATGATATATAGTAGTATTTATTTTATCAATAGTAGCTTTTATTTTCTTTATTTAATTTTTTTGGGATCCTTGCTCACATTACACCAACGTGATCGATCAATCATAAAAACAAAGTCAAATTTAATTTTTAAAATTTTTGTTTGAGGTTGACACAAAAAACAGTCAACTCAATTCATATTTATGCATGTATAAAGGAGGTTCTTCACTTCAATATCTAATTTTATTTTTCAATAAATGCCCTACATAAATATTGGTTGAATTATAAAGACTATGCGATATTTATTGAAAAATATTGTCAAGTTGTAATTAATTATAACTAATATATATAAAAATTTGTTCTATCTCAACTAATAACTTATTTATAGTTGCAATCCTTCATTTGGTCTCTAATACTAAAAAATATTTGAAAAAATTTTAAATTTTAATAAAAAATATATTAGCTCACATTTTATCTGCCTACATGCAATAATTAATATTATAATAACGAGAAAACGTGAGAGAGATAAAAATAATAAATTCAACTATAAGTAATAAAAAATAGACCAATAAAAATGTGAAGATAAACTAATTACATGAAAATAAATAAATGAAAAATTTATTACACATGCTTTGCCTGTACGTGTGCTATAATAATTAATGATCGAGAATAACAAACACAAAAAAATTAAACAAAGAAATTAAGGGGAGGGAGGAGGAAAGGAGGAGAAAATTAACTGATTATTGAGATGGTACAATTTGCTGGTTTCACCCTTTATCTGTTCAAGTTCTTTTAGCTTCTCTTGCTTCTTCTGCATACGTACATACACACAGATACATATATACATATTTATATTTTAGACGATGCATGAAAAATCATGATGAGTATAATTTCGTTTATCATGCATTGAAAATATTAGTTATTTGGAAGATAAAAAAAAATTAACAAAATTAAATTTATATATATATACCTCAAGGTTCTTTATGAGGCTGTGCCGATCCATGATATCGCCAAATTTTATTTTAGTTTCATTCATCAGCCGTCCATGTCAGTCCATGCATCCAAACAATCAGAATTCAAAAGCCAAGTAAATTAGGTTAGTTGGTAGAAATTATACTAGAATAATATTAATATTAAAGAATTAAAGGAAGACAAAAGATGGGTTTGGGATTATATATTATATGTAGTTCATACGGATATCTCTTCTCTGTTGGTAAATGAATGTAACGATCAAGCACATCTTCAATCCTATGATGGAAAATGTTACAGAATATGAAAATCAAACCACATATTGGCTGATTAATGAAACAACTTCAATTACTTGAACGTCTACACATAAACAAGAGTATAAATGAATGACCTAGTTTTGTTGGAGAACTTGCTAATGCGACCAGATGGTGAAAATGCAAGGAAGGCCACATCAATGGCGCAGCAGACTGAGATTTCGTGAGCCTTCTTGATGAGGCTGCTTCTGCGCTTCGAGTAGGTCACTTGACACTTCGTCACGTCTTCTATCTTCTTCATCTCCACCTTCTTCCCCATTTCGTTCAACAGATGGAGAGGGAGAGAGAGAGTATACAGAGAGAGAATAAAGAGAGATTAGAAGGTGGAGAATGCGGTGTCTGAGGAAAAAACCCACGAAATGAATGGTACTTGGTATATTAATCGCCTTCCATTTTGATATTGTCTTGTTAAGTAATTACCATTTTTAATGTGACTTTTTTTCAAGTTAATGAGTTTGCTTTAGGCTCTGGCTACCATGCATCTAGGAGGTGTCCCACTCTTTGTTATCACCCAATCTCACTACGCCACGAGACCGCAGCGGGGTAGTAATGTACTTTCACAAAATGCACGAGGGGTGTTTTAGGAATCTTACTAGTTGATTGTAAAAACTTTCGTTCATGTGGGAAGTCGAGAGAAGAAACTTGCAGCTAGGGGATGGAAGCAACGTGACGTGGTGGATTAGAATGGAGGAAATTATAGGTCCAAAGATTTGGTGGGGCCCTGCGTGGGGATCAGCACCTAATAAGGAAGGTGATCCTATTCCCATTTCCCACCACACAAGGAAAATACAGAAGTCAAAAATGGCAGTGTTTTCTGTTTTGTTTAAGAAAAAAGCTGAGAGCTATGGGTCGTTACATTGCAGGCTCACATGGCAAACTCAGGATAGTTAAAGTAAAAGCAGACCTAACTTATTTGGTTTGTTTAATTTGATTTTTTTTTAGTTTCGTTTTTCCCTTTTTATTTTCCTCGAATGTTCTCAAATCTCGAACTTTTTTTTTTTTTTGATAATATAGGGACTCCAGCCACCATCGCGCAACTTTTGATACTATGGTGCAGCACCAAACATGTGGATTGAAAGTTATCCGTCCATTGACGCACCCCTAGTAATTTACCAAGGTTAACTCTCAAAGGAGAATCGAATTCGTGACTTTGGAGTTACGAAAGTTATAAGTCACCTTTACTTCTTGAGCCAACTCGACTCAAACTTCTTTTTTATTAAGGACAAAATATACTAATCTTCTTTGAGATTTCACAAAAAGACGCTGACCCTTTTTTTTTTGTTAAGATTTCAAAAATCTCAAAGACTTCCTCTAAGATCTCAAAACTTTCACAAATCTACCCTAACATTTAATTTTTAGGATACTTGTATCCCTCAAAACTCTTATTCTTTTAGAAAATATATGGAGAAATTAATATCTTTTTGAGAAATCTTAGAGTAAGTTGGTAGAATTTTTGAAATCTCAAGATAGGTCTTTAAATTTTTTGATATCTCAGGGGGGACAATTGTCTTTTTACTAAACCTCACAAAATGTCAGTATCTTTTGCTCTATTATTATTATTATTATTATTATGACAATATAATCTATATAAAAGAGTATTTATGTGTGTGCATGTGTATATAATATGATCACGACTCTGATCGTGTGTGACAATATCATTAATTTTTTAAATTTTCTTTTATATTATTACTGTATAGTGTCATTGAGTTGTATATACGCAAGTTATGCACACAAAAATATTGAGGTAATCGCGCATAATATAGTGTATATGAGAACACATATGATGAGAGGATTTAAATTTTTTTTTTTTTTTTTTTTTTTTTGTAAGTATAGTAAGTAAAGTTTGGTATTACATTAAATCAAATGAAAGATAGTAAAGTTTGTTGTAATTGATAAAAATAGAAGTCAATATTTATGTTAATTAAGATTGTATTTATTTCTCAGTGCAATTAATTTAATATGACTTTTTTAAAGTTGCTATTTATTTCAATTTACTTTTAATTAATGTATCGTCGATGGAACCATGGTTAACTAACCTTTACAAATCATGTTATACCTTTTTATTGATGATAGTTGAATTTGAAACTTGATTAATTACTTTAGTTTTGTTTCTAGATATGTTTATATAATAATACTTTATTAATTTTATGAAAATTTTGATAATATATTTTAATGATTAAGTTCATGAATAAAAATATTAACAGTTAAACAATTTATAAAATTGTTATAAAATTGTTGACGTTAGAAATCAAAAATAATTTTTATGTTTATAGCATGTGATAATTACTTACAATCAAGAAAACAAAAATAAAGACTTGAGAAATCTCCAGTGCCTTTCAAGGACATTCTTTAACGCTCAAGTTAATATTAGAATTGTATAAGTCAAGTAACTATTATTGAATTTAAGATGTCCCATACCTTTTACAGGTGTGATCCTTTCATACGCTCCCCGACCAAGAACTAATTAAATGGGTTAATTGGCCTATTAAGGTCATATACCCAACCACATCAACAAGGAGTTAGAGGGTTATATAATAACAAAGTGTTGGAATTAATGTATTCCTAAGAGGAAGGGGGTGAATTGGGTATTTAAAAAATTCATACCTAGGTCAAATTTGAACCCACAAACAGTAATATGCAACCTAGAGTTTGTCTATTCTATTCCAATATCCAAAAAAATATAACTGAGCAGGTAAATGGAATACATACAACAGGTTTAGTATTTCCCAATCGTTCACAATATTTTTAGCAAGTGCACATTCATAAGAAATTTAAATCTAAGCATGCATGTACAGGAATTTAAGTGCAGGGAAATAGAGAATGACACACGATATGATATCGGGGTTCTGCCAACACTGCCTACGTCCCCGTCTCAAGCTCACAAGTAAGAGGATTACACTAATTGCTCGGTTACGGATGGAGCGACACCAATTACAAAGCTTCTCCTTATTAGGTGAGGAATATCCCAAGTTAAATTTACAGGGTTGACCCCAACCTTTACAACCTCTCCTTAAAGGGCGGAGAAGACCCATCTCAGGCCATGCCTGAATTACAATCGATCCTTATGGGTTAGATCAACACCCCCTCAGGCCACGCTTGGAATACAATCACAATATAAACTTTATGTACAATAGAAATGCTTTTTAGCTATGCAGATACGTACGCTTGTTGACTTTGGTGTATTCCCAAGAGGGAGTGGGGGGGGGGGGGAGAATTAGAAATGTAAAAATTTATCTTCTAGGTTAAATTATCCAATAGTAGTATATACACAACTTAGGGTTTGTCTATGCAACTCCAAATGCGTAGATAAATATAATATGCGGAAATTAAATAATGCGCGGCACTCACAATATATTGAATAGAACATACACATGCAGGAATATAAAGTGCTGAAAATATAAAGTACATGTACGATATGTTATCAGGGTTCGGCCAAAACAGCCTACGTCTCTGCCTCGAGCTCACAAGTAAGAGGGTTTCCACTACGACTCACTTAACAGGTGGAGCGACACCATTTACAACCAGGTTAATTAACATGGCTAACCTCAACCTACAACTACACCTTATCAGGATGGTGCACCTAACTTTCTTAATTGGGTCTAAGTCAATTAGGGACTTTTACCAGGGCAAGTCTCCCTCTTCAGGCCCACGTCTGGAATACAATGATCAATATAATTTTCGTACAATGAAAAGTGATTTGTACAACAATTCAGCACAATATAATCAATGCATACTAATAATGTAAGAACTATAAGTTCAATGGTGTATATGTGCAATCAACGCTCAAAGTAAAGATTATCTCAAATTTAAGCACAAGAGTGTATCTACAAGCTAATCTTTGAAACTATGTTCAGATAAAAATCTCAATCACAGTTTTAGGATTTCAAAGATTTGTACCAAGAGAAATTTTGAATATCTCAAAAATTGTTTTCTCAATATCAAAGCACAGAGTGATAATCAAGTCTGAGCTTGTAAAAATGATTTTTGCACACACAAAAATATGAGCTAAGGTGTAGTAACCCAAAGAATTATGGTATTTAAATAATGAAATAAAGAGGAAAAAGGAATTATATTTTTATATTTAAACAGGACCTCATCGACGAACACAGGGGATTCATCGACGAGAGCACATGAAAGGGTCGTCAATGAGGATGCGTCTGGTTGATGAGAAGATACCGAGAGGATATTCTAGAAATTCTAAATTTCATCGACGAGAGGTGAGAATTTGTCGACGAATTTCCTTCTTGACCTCATCGATGAAGTGACGTGGCTCATAGACGAAGGCCAGTGCATAAATAACCTAAACTTCATTTTTGGGGCTGAAAATTGACGCAAAATGTAGAGACCCAAACCCATAGATAGAGAAGTAAATAAGAAACTGACAAAAGGGTGGTATTTTTGTAGGGTTCGTTGATGAAGGCATAATTCTCGTCGACGAAGTTCCTTCAGTGCGTCGACGATGAAATTCAAAGCCTCGTCGACGAGGAAATTCCGAGTGAGTTAGAGAAAATATCCGGATGAGATTCGTCGATGAAGGAATGGCTTTGTCGATGAGTTGTGTGGCTAGCTCGTCGACGAAGACGCCGCCTCATCAACGAGTTTGACTCGGTCAAAAGCCCTATAAATATCCATTTTGATTGCTTAAGGGCTAAGATACTCCCAAAAGCTTTCTCTCTCTCTCTAGAACCAATGGATTTCCTCTCTCTCTCTCTCTCTCTCTCTCTCTCTCTCTCTCTCTCTCTACGATCCTTCACCGTTCATCGTCTGTTTCTAGAAACAGAGGTTCCTGCGTGGATTAATGAAGGAAACTCTACAAATATAGCGGATCAGATCATCGTTTTGAAGATTTTTGGGTTTTCCCAAAAATTGGGGCAAGGATCTAATTCCGTTTTTGATTAGGTAGTTATATAGTAGTCTAGATTGTAGTAAAGTAATGTTATGTGGTTTTTAGGTTTCGAGGATCCCGAGTCGTTGATTTGGACCGATTCGTACGTGTTTTCATTTTCGGGTTTAAGGTAAGGGAAATTTGTTTACAACAATATTTTTTGTAAAAATAAAGCGCTAAAAAGTTAGTTTATGCTTATCAGTATAATTTGACTGCTTATTTGCTAAATTTTACTAGGTAGAAATGTCGGTTTTACGATTTTTGGTAAAAATGAGGATTTTGGCGTATGATCTCCAAACTTTACAAAACCTCTTTATTTGCACTAATATTATAGTAGGAGATGCTTGAATCCTTTATATTTCATTTAAATGATGTTTACCGAATTTTGTACGATATAGCTGATTTTTGTTCAAATAAGTGTGACTTATGTAATGAAATGAAATGTGAGAATTCCTTATAATACTTGCATGAACTATGGGAACTGGAGTTCCATTTTTCTATACAAGAAAATATGGAAAACAAGTACCAGTTATATACCGAGCTATATATGTAAAAAGGATAAATCGAGAGAGTGTGTGCTGGTTTATACCCTAATGTGTTTGTCTGAGTTTGTGAAAATACTGGAACTGCATAAGTTAATATGTTTTCGTTATAAATCATATATATGATAAATGGAACTGCAGCTTGCTACCAAAAGAGTTAAAAGATGCTTCAGTTAAAGGAGTTGAAACATACTTCAGATTATAGGGGTTGAAAGATACTCCATTATTAAAGGCACAGTTTTGTTGCTAGTAATGTATAGTGCAATCACACATGTGAATTAGTGTGGGTACCAAGATAGTCGGCTTGCAGGAGTATTGAGACCACTGGTGAAATAATGGACCAAGTGGGGGTAGTTGGACTATAGAATAGATGCTTGACAATGCCTGCAGAAATAGGGCATGTTAGAGTCATCAGTGCACAACCCGTGCCATGGGATAAATAGGCGTAATTATGTCATACCAAGCTGGTTGTTGTTCTAATATTCATATGCATGATTTAAAAACTGAATGGGCAAAATTACTGGAGTTATGTCTGTCGATCTCTTATATTACCATATTGCAAATGTGCCATTTATGTAGTAGATTTTAATTGAAATATATGCATGTGGTCACACACTATTGTAATACTTTCCACCTTACTGAGAAGTGTCTCACCCCATTATACAACCTATGTTTTTAGGTCCTTCAGGACATCGGTCCTAGTTGCTAGTGGGACTAGGAAGGTGGTTTTTAAGTGTAGCCTACGTAAGTGTTTTATTGGTGTAATAAACGTAGTTGGAGTTTTTTGGAGATTGTAACTATTGGTTATGTTCTAGGTATGAATGTTTGTAATTAAGAATACGACAAGTAAACTCTGGTATATGTCTAGTAGAAATCCCTATAAATGTGTATGTTTTTCCGCAACATTTACATTATTATTATGTATGAGTTATACATGTATGTCCCTGTTTAGGGCGGGTTGTCTATGTATGTTTATAAGATACAGGTATTAGGTATTGATGTTAACAATCTGGGTCCGTATAAAGGACTGGGTTGTTACTCAAAACCCCCACTCTCTCTCCTCCATTCATCCCTCCTCTCTTCCCTATAGGTTTTCGGGTTGGATTCTCACCGGTTCGATGATCTGAAGCCACCACGACTCTCCTGGGGAAGTTCTCTACAAATCTGCTGGAGTGGATCGTCGGTGGGATTACCTTGGAATTCATCCCAGATTCAAGGTAAGACTTTTTATTCGCAATTTGGTTTTTCCATAGTTATAGAAAATGTTGTACACGAAGAAATATTGAAGTTTAGTTCTGGGAGATGTCATTTTCAGGGTGTTGAACGAGGAACTCGACGGGTGCAGGACAAAAACTATATATATGGGGGCTTTTTGGTTATCAAGTAAGGGAATAAACTATTACAATCATTTTTTAATAAAAATTATTATTAAATTATCAGCATATTTATGTTCAGAAAGCATGTATATATTTAAGTATTATTAAGAAAATGCATATTTGGGAAAATACTGCTTTTACACTGAAATGTATATTTTTTTAGTATAAAATGCCAGAAAATATGATTTCAGAATGGAATGTATGGTTTTATTCAGCGTTATGTGGGATGAATATTATTTTACGTAAATAGTACTATGTTTAGGAAATTTTACAGATAAAGTATGTTTCAGTAATTCTTAGAACTTAAGAAATAATGCAGTACATTACGATTTTATAATACATGATAAATAACATATTTATTCAGATCCATATGTATGAAATGTTCGGCGCAAGGCCGTGATTGATAGCCACCACAAGGTCGTGTAGTATGTATGATTTCGGCGCAAGGCCGTATTTATGAATGATTTCGGCGCAGTGCCGCAAATATGAAAGAAACCGAAGTAAGACCGTATTTATTTATGTTATTACAGAAAATGCTGTCATTCTATTACGTTAAACAATATATTATCATGTATTATATGTTATCAAAACTCGGATGATAGTTCAATTCAGTTTTAGAAGCACGGTACCGTAGCTATACAAATCAGATTATTACAGTTCAGACTTGTGCTAATCGCGCCTGCAAGTAGAGGGAGTGGGAGATGGATTGTAACACCCCGAACCCTTAATCTTGGGTCCAGCATGTTATACCTGATAAAATCCCTGATATTCCATAAACCAATATATACGCAGCAGCAAACATAAGCAAAATCTCCATATAACATAACACCAGAGTTTACTAATTCTAACTATAATCCATATTAAATCATCCATCACTTGCATTTCCATAAATCTACATAACTCCTAAAACAATTCAGTATTTTCACAATCATTCCTTACTCAATAGCCTTAAAACATAAAGGCATAAAACATAAATATTTACATTCCCCAAAATTAACATAGAAATATACCATTTTCTTTTTCTATTTCCCAATAATTCTATAAAAACCTCGAGCTCTCAAAGCTCGATCTTGAGGAAATCCTGAAAAAAGATAAATTCATATTCGGGTGAGACACATCTCAGTAAGGGAAGAAACAATATATTAAAACAGTGTGTAGCCAACATGAGATTATACATATCATTTTATAATATTTGTAAAACATTAACATAATACTGAAAGTCATTTTTTGAACTTAACAATCACATGCAAATGTTTAACCCATGAGATTACCCGAGGATAGAGGTGATTACCCACATAAACAAGTAGCACCCCTCTGCTATGATATTTAGGCAACCCAAAGGTCGCAGCTAAAGCATACCAGGACACTCACCTTACTCAGTAAGCTCTCAAGTGATAAATTGATCTCGTACTCACACAGTTCATACAAAAGTTTATCGGCAAAGGCCCTAAGGATAGGGAAATCTACCCGCCCATACAAGTAGGTTCCCTCTGCCCTAGTACGTTATGCAGCTACTGCCACATCTGTAACTTCTAGTGCACTCGCCTCACTCAGCAAGCCGTCAGGTGAAAGGTATGCCTCGCCCAATCGTAACATCTTCTACGTACATACATACTTCTAATATCATAATACATCATTCTTTCTATCATTATTCAATTATACACATTTGTTTATATTCATGGCTTAACATTGCATTTCTTTTCACTTTAAGTGACTCTTTCCCATTTTACATTGTTCACATTTCACATTTCACATTTCATTTCTATTCCATTCATTTCCCTTTTCATTTTATTTCATTTTATACTCAGCATCTTTCACCTGTTTTACCCGACATCTTTCAGCTGTTTTACCTAATATTTTTCAGCTGTTACACAATTACCCAACATCTTTCAGTTGTTTACATGGTTGCATTAACACACACAGGTAGCATAGTCCAATTCATTTTTTATTCACAATGCATTACTTACTTAACCTGCATCTCATACATTTAATATATATTTGCACAAAATCTCATGCCACACAGTTTAGCAATAAAATTCATACATTGCCTGTAAAATAAGCCAACCAACATTTAACATTTATATACTGAAAATACCTTTCATTTCTTACATAATTATCCTAAAATTTTTTTCCACTTTCATCAGTTCATTTTCGCATATACATATCTAATAAACAACCCTAAACTCGAAAAATATAATTTAAATGGTTGGCATTTTAAACTCATACCGAAACATATACACGTATATATAATACAAATCATTTTTCATTAAATTCATAAAAATTCTAATTTAATCTATATTTTTCCCCTTACCTAGTTTCTTGAACTACGCTAACAGGGACTCCAAAAAATACCTGCGGCGCTCACCCGGACCTTGAATCAAAAATTCTAATTCCATTAAATTAATCCTAAATAAAATATTTATTTAATACTTCCTATGCCTTTAAATACCCAATAAATAATTATCCTCTTAAATTTAGCCAAATTTCTCAAATCTCACTCTTACTTTGTAGTAGGGCCAAAAAAACCCCAATTGGAAGTTTACCTACACCAAAACAATGACAACCGTGATTAGGATCACGTGGTGGTACTCGACCGTCGATTTAACCGCATATTTAAAATGAAATTGAGAAAATGGGAAAAAGTTATCTTTCTCGAGGAGTAGGGCCTAAGCCGTTCCCACGACAAATCTGCTCCCGTAGAAATGTTAGTGGCGGAGTTAGGAATCCAATGACACCTTCCATTTTCCGATCCGCCGTAAACTCGTCGAGAAATTAAGAGAATGAGAGAGACGGAGACGGAGTGCAGGAAAATATTTTTAGGGGGGGCGTGAACCTTCTGACTTCTTCTTCTTCTTCTTCTTTCTTCTTCAGTTTACTTTGTATATATATATTATAATAGCTTTCTTATATATATTATTCTAATTAGTTTTTTTTAATCTAATGTAAAAATGTTTAATTTAATAACTAATTATTTAATTATTTAATTCATTTTAATTTAATTTAATTTCTTTAATTTTATTTTTTTTCTTTTTTTCCCACGCCATTCCTTTTATTTATTTATCCGTTATTTTATTTATTTATTTTTCTAATTATTTTAATTATTTTAATTTTTTTGGGTCATTACATTCTCCCCTCCTTAAGAAATTTCGCCCTCGAAATTCGTTTCTAATCTTTTATTTCCATAATTTTACGATTTACTATATCCCACACCATAATCTCAACAACACAATTATATACTTTAAATCCAATATACATCCAAGTTCTCCATATAAGGACTAGTCTCACGGCTAAGAAACATCACCGTCGATGGATTTACTATGGTTTTCAGAAACTTTCGAATGAATCTGAAAATCACAGAAGTCTGCCAAGGGATTTCCACCTCCAAGCAATAAGACAAAATCTTATACTTCCCTACACCATACCTACTTCTCAACACCTAACCTAACCCATCCATTTAGCATCCTTATCCTAACTGTTTCCTATACTTTGGTACAAATCATCTCTAACCTAATACTCTAACATTTCCATATCTAGATGATGTGAAATTAATTACACTTTCAGCTGGACATTGCTCTGATACCATCTGTAACGCCCCAAACCCTTAATCTCGGATCCGGTGTGTTATATATGATAAAATCCCTGATAATCCATAAACCAATATATACGCAGTAGAAAATATAAACATAATCTCCATATAACATAATACCAGAGTTTACTAATTCTAGCTATAATCTATATTAAATCATCAATCACCTGCATTTCCATAAATCTACATAACTCCCAAAACAATTCAGTATTTTTACAATCATTCCTTATTCAATAGCCTTAAAACATAAAGGCATAAAACATAAATATTTACATTCCCCAAAATTAACATAGAACTATACCATTTTCTTTTTCTATTTCCCAATAATGCTATAAAAACCTTGAGCTCTCAAAGCTCAATCTTGAGGAAATCCTGAAAAAAAATAAAGTCATATTTGGGTAAGACACATCTTAGTAAGGGAAGAAATAATATATTAAAACAGTGTATAGCAAACATGAGATTATACATATCATTTTATAATATTTGTAAAACATTAACATAATACTGAAAGTCATTTTCTGAACCTAACAATTATACGCAAATGTTTAACCCACGAGATTACCCGAGGATAGGGGTGATTGCCTGCCCATACAAGTAGCACCCCTCTACTATAATATTTAGGCAACCCAAAGGTCGCAGCTAAAGCATACCAGGGCACTCACCTTACTCAGTAAGCCCTCAAGTGATAAATTGAACTCGTACTCGCACAGTTCATACAAAAATTTACCGGCAAAGGCCCTAAGTAGAAGAAAATCTACCCGCCCATACAAGTAGGTTCCCTTTGCCCTAGTACGTTATATGGCTACTGTCACATCTGTAGCTACTAGTGCACTCGCCTTACTCAGCAAGCTCTCAAGCGAAAGGTACGCCTCGCCCAATCGTAATATTTTCTATGTACATATATACTTCTAATATCATAATACATCATTATTTCTATCATTATTCAATCATACACATTTTTTCATATTCATGGTTTAACATTCCATTTCATTTCACTTTAAGTGACTTTTTCCCATTTTACATTGTTCACATTTCATATTTCATTTCTATTCCATTCATTTCCCTTTTCATTTCATTTTATTTCATACCCAGCATCTTTCAGTTGTTTTACCCAACATCTTTCAGCTGTCATACATTTACCCAACATCTTTCAGCTGTTTTACCTAACATTTTTTAGTTGTTACACATTTACCCAACATCTTTCAGCTATTTTACCCCGCATCTTTCAGCTATTTTACCCAACATTTTTCAGCTGTTTGCCCAACATTTTTCATCTATTTACATGGTTGCATTAACACACACAAGTAGCATAGTTCATATCATGTTTTATTCACAATGCATTACTTACTTAACCTGCATCGCATACATTTAACATATATTTGCATAGAATCACATGCCACATAGTTTAGTAATAAAATTCATACATTTCCTGTAAAATAAGCCAACCAACATTTAATGTTTATATACTGAAAATACCTTTCATTTCTTATATAATTATCCTAAAAATATTTTTCCACTTTCATCAGTTCATTTTCGCATATACATATCTAATAAACAACCCTATGCTCGAAAAATATAATTTAAATGGTTGGCATTTTAAACTCATACCGAAATATATACACGTATATATAACACAATTCATTTTCCATTAAATTCATAAAAATTTTGATTTAATATATATTTTTCCCCTTACCTGGTTTCTTGAACTACGCCAATAGGGACTCCAAAAAATACCTGCGGCGCTCACCCGGACCCTGAATCAAAAATCCTAATTCCATTAAATTAATCCTAAATAAAATATTTATTTAATACTTCCTAGGCCCTTAAATACCCAATAAATAATTAGCCCCTTAAATTTAGCCAAATTTCCCAAATCTCACTCTCGCTTTGGAGTAGGGCCTAGAAAACCCTAATTGGAAGTTTACCTACACCAAAATAATGACAACCATGATTAGGACCATGTGGTGGTACCCAATCGTCGATTTAACCACATATTTAAAGCGAAATTGAGAAAATGGGGAAAAGTTACTTTTCTCTAGGAGTAGAGCCTAAGCCGTTCCCATGACAAATCTGCTCCAGTAGAAATGTCGGTGGCGGAACTAGAAATCCAACGACACCTTCCGTTTTCCGATCTGCCATAAACTCATCGAGAAATTGAGAGAATGAGAGAGACAGAGACGGAGCGCAGGAAAATATTTTCTTGGGGGGCGCATGAACCTTATGACTTCTTCTTCTTCTTATTTCTTCTTCAGTTTACTTTAAATATATATATATATATATATATATATATTATCATAACTTACTTATATATATCATTCTAATTAGTTTTTGTTTTTTTTAATCCAATGTAAAAATGTTTAATTTAATAACTAATTATTTAATTATTTAATTCATCTTAATTTTAATTTTTTTCTTCTTTTTCCCATGCCATTCCTTTTATTTATTTATTTGTTATTTTATTAATTTAATTTTCTAATTATTTTAATCATTTTATTTTTTTCGGGTCATTACATGGATAGTCTATGTGGCTTTCAGTATAGCGTTGTAGACATCCACATGGCAGTCCGGACCAAAATATGGCGGGCTCATCGTACTTACAGACACTTTTGACTCGATAATGGTCAGCCAGCTATTGTCAGGTCCTGCCTTCGGGCTGCACAACCTGTCATGGGAGGTAATACATGACATCAACTAGCTATATATCCTGAGTAAATTTAAGTATTATTAAGTTATATCAAGCCATTCATGAACAGTATGATTTATTAGAATTATGAAAGTATATGTTTACTCAGTTATGTTATGATTAATGTTTTCTAGTATGTGAAATGTACTATTTATCTACTATAGCATTAAATATTCATGTTGCCACACAACTATATTTAGTTTATTTTCCCTTACTGAGAGGTGTCTCGCCCCAACTTAAATAATTTTCAGGTAACCCAGAAAGACCGGTGGATCGAGGCCACCATTGAGTTAGTTGTACTACCCCACTAGGAGGGTAAGTTTTGAACTAGGATCAAGAGATTTTGTTTTGGGATCCTTGATATACTTTTGGATATTTTGGGAGACTGTATGTAAACACAATATTATGATGGATTGTAGCTGGTATTATGTAACTTATGATTTGGAGAATGTAATTTATATTTATTGTTACTTAGGTTTCCGCTGTGTATGACAGGTGCATCCCTGTTACCCACGAATTCAGGTTGACTATATATTATATGTGATTATTTATATGGTAACTTAAGCAGGTCGTTGCAGTTTGGTATCAGATCCTAGAAAGCTAGGTTTTGTAGACTATAGAATGCAACAATAATAGTACCAGAGTATAGGATAAGGGAATTTGTAGTTTGGTTTTGTAGTCTAGATGCAGGACCTTCATGATGGTCTATGTGATTTTCCTGAGGTGACGATTTCAAGAAAGCCATGGTAAACTATCATCGGGTTAGGTATCTAGGTTGCAGGATTGAACCTTGAATTAAGATCAAGAGTGATGAATTAGTTAAGGATATATTATACTAGTTGGATGATATGTTTTGATGATATGGTTCTAAGTTAAGTTTATTGTTTTCTAGGATGGACCCTGGAGGCAGTAGCGCCCATGGCAGTGGTAATGAGGGTGCTAGGCCCTCAAGCGCTGCAGGTGGCATTTCAGCAAGAGGCGATGGATCTTTGGCTAGAGGTTGAATGGTGGTGCACCATGGTGCAGGTGGCATTTCCCACAATCCAAATGTATTGTTCCTTTCACCAAAAACTTCCCAAAAAGAAGATATTTTTTTATGGTCCCCAATGGTTGTGATTCATGGATGGTAACTTTCATAAGACGTTGACAATGTGAATGAACTCTGGAAAATTAACACTAATGCTCAACCGTGGTTCATAAACCTCCTCGGTGTTAATAACAACATCAACTTGAAATCTTTACTTGCCCAAAGGCCAGCCTACCATATGAGCACACATGCATTTTACTATTGCAATCTTCAAAGGGTACTTGCATGGATACTGCATACATAAAGTTGCAGTTCTGTGACTACATGTTCTAGGACCGTCACTACTGCCCTTTTATTTAAAAAAATAAAAAAAAATTAGAAGGCGAGTATTTGTGATGAATCTAGACATTCGTCACTACTAGGCCATTATTATTTGATACTTTGCCTTACAAATGTTAAAAATAAGCCGTGGAAGGTCTTGATTGCATCTATTCATAAATGCAATTTATGAACTGCTAATTAGAAATTTCCAAAACTCCAAATAGATTTTGAGAATTCTTCCTTATCAAGTATATATGTAGGCAGGAATATTACTTGCTGGTACCACCACACCATCATTAATCAACTAATGTCAGTGTTTTAGTGACACATTTAATTTTTAAACGATGAGAGTGTTGGCTTTCTTTTCATTGAGACCAACCACTTTGTGTTTGATTCCCTATTAAGTAGGCAACTTGACATTTCTTCTTAAATCTAGCTGCTTATAACTCCTACAAATAAAAGGCCCCTAGTATTGATGCAAGAAGTATGCCTCACCTATAAAAGGAATGCCACACATAATGTATCTTTTTATTCCAATCAAAATTAACTAGTTATAAAAAATTAATCAAAATGACTACTGAAATGTTGGAAATCTTGTCTTGATGGATGGTATTATGTGATATGAATTGTAAATTGAACTACGGAAATACATGCTTGTGTTAAACGCCAACTACATGACTGATGCAGTACATTGTGAATTGCATGCTAGTAGTGGATTTAGATTTTTGCATGCTCAAACACACTGGTATCTACATGATGCGTATTATTGTGATTTGTTTCCTTGAATCTATCAAGTTTTAGAGTAGGAATTTTTTTTTTTTTTGAAAATGTCCAATTTACAGATGACATGCTGTTGAAATTTTGTTAATGTTTTTCCATAATAAAACTATGTACAAAGAAACGTATGCATGATCAGTTAAAACTTAAAATCATTCTAACTCGCAGCTCTCACATGTTGAAATTCGTAAGAAAAGAGGCAATCTTAGACTTATCATTGAAAATCTAAAATACTTGGCTAAGAACAACAATGTATAGAATACAGTGAAAGGTCAAGAACTAAATGCCATATGAAGTAAAATGCCAAATAAATTCTTGTCATTTCATGTATTCATTAAAGTTCAGACTCGTCCAAGAACGGTTACTATACATTCATACCTAATCGTAGATGTGAGACAAATCAATTGTTATAATTCAATTGATTATCAGTCATACTATATTGACTAATAATCAATTGAACATGTTAATTACTTGTTTCACTTACGATTAGTAATGTTTGTATTTCAACCATTCTTGGATTGTCCAATGTGGATAGTTCAGGAAGTTGTATTTACATTGTTGTCATCATTCACGCTTTGTCAATTGTTATTATATATTTCGAGTACATCTCTACTTGTGTTCTCTGGGTGCATAGTGGGGTGTCGTGACAATTTGTTAGTGATGGAAAACTAGCAACATGTTTACTTCCCCCATCTTGTGTACTTGGAGAGTCATAGGGAGATGCTGCCGAAATTTATAATGACTACGACAAAGGATTTTGAATGATTAATCACAATGTAAATGCAACATTCCTGAATGGGATATGATCCATACCCTTTAGAGTATGATGGTTGATTATAGGATTCATGATACATGCGTTATAAACATTATGAGAATGTAATGAACACCATTTACTTAAACATGTTATAGCGTAATTAATGAACATGGATAAGAGTTGGATGAACGCTCGAGGTAGGTTTTTGCTAGAATACATGAAAGGGGCACATGATTTCATATAGTTCACGCGTCCTCGTGCAGACAAAGCTAGTAGAATAAGGTGTCATTGTAAGAAATGCCAAAACATAACATTCAAACACATTGATTTGGTCAATTCACATTTATTAGACTTTGGATGGAGAAAAGGTACACAACATGGGCGTTCCACGATGAAGATTACGTAGTTCAGAGCGATGAGGATAACGATGAAGATGAGGGGGCAAATATAGAAGGTGGTGATACATGTTTAGAAGGGTTAATTGAAATGTTAGGTAACTTACAAAGGGGGATTGCAGTGGACACGGGTGATGTCGGTGTGTCGCGTACTGGTGATGATTCTACTTTAGCAACTACCATACCTTGCCATCCTAGTATGTTGAATCGACTTGGTAAACCATTTTCTAATCTTATGAGGGATGCATGGGTGCCCCTATATCCAAACTGTAAAAAGTTCTTAAAATTAGAGTTTTTGATAAAATTGTTTCATGCGAGGACAATGCATGGGTTATCTCAGAGCGCATTCAACATGCATTTAAGCTTCATTAAGGCATCACTGCCTAATGGTGAAACACTTCCGAAGTCTTTTTATGAGGTGAATATATACATGCGTGAATTGGGTCTCGGTTACACTCTAATACATGCGTGTAGATATGACTGTGCACTCTTTTATGGTGAACATGAAAATGCGAATGAGTGCCCAGAATGTGGTGAACCGAGGTATAAAACTAATCAGAAGAAGGGTACAAAGATCCCAAAAAAAGTTTTGTGATATTGTCCATTAATTCCACGATTGAATGATTATATATGTGCAGAAAGACTGCTGTAGATATGAGATGACATCAAGAGAAACGTCTTCAAGATGGAAACACCCTTAGCCATCTAGCGGACTCCGAAGCTTGGACCGATTTTGATAAAATGCATTCATGATTTTCCAGTGATCCTCGCAACATCAAACTTGGACTTGCTTCAGATGGGTTCAATCCTTTCGGTAACATGAACAACCCGTATAGCATGTGGCCAGTTATGATGATGTCATGCAATATGCCACCATGGTAATGTATGAAAGAACCTTTCATTTATATGTTTCTGCTCATTCTCAAACCAAGGGTACCTAGTAATGATGTTGATGTTTACATGCGTCCGTTAATTGACAAGTTGAAAGAACTATGGGAAAAAGGAGTGGAGACATTCGATGTGGAAACTGGGACAACATTTCGGATGCATGCTGCAGTGTTGTGGACAATAAATGATTTCCCCGCTTACAGCAACCTATTAGGTTGGAGCACAAAAGGTTACTTAACATGCCCAGTATGTAATAAGGATGTTGAGTCCTTATCCTTGAAGCATGGCTACAAGTTACGCTTTATGTGTCATTGTCGTTTTCTACGAACTAGACATCCTTGGAGGACTCGTGGCGTCAGAAGCTTTAATGAAAAACCTAAACGAAGGTCACAGCCAAAGCGACTAAGTGGGGAACAGATATTAAACCTGTTGGCCTGGTAGTATGTCTAGAGGGCGGGGGGGGGGGGGGGGGTTAATAGACTTTCTTCCGTGATGTGCTCACTTTCTACAAACACAAAAATCTTACCAAGAGCAAGTGCATAAAATTGCCGTGTAAAAGGAAATGTAGAAAATCACAATAATAATATAAATGAGATAAGAGAGAAGAAAAGCTTAACCCATTGATATTTACGTGGTTTGGCACCCCGCCTATGTCCACGCCTTGAGACCATCTCAAGGATTCCCAAAATCCACTAAAATCCTCCTTCGGGCGGAGAAGCCAATACACACCAACTCATAAAGAGCTTCAACAAGGTGCTCACTTAGAGACACCTAAAATCAGCTCACAAAGAGCCCTTGTTTACAAAAAGGTAGATCAAGATTAAATGTAAGCTTGAATACTCCCTTGAGGTAGTTAAACCAATAAAATCCTTACTCAATATCCTCTGTCAATAGAGTAAATGCAAGACTAAGAGTAGCAAGAAGAGGGCAAGTGAGTTTGTGAGTAAACCCTAGAGATGACAACACCAATGAATGATCTTCTAACAATATGATTTCTTTAGGTAGGAAGTAAATGCTATTTACTCCTATTTATACATTAAATGGGCAAGTGCAACGCTGGAGAGCCATTGGGCATTTATGAATGTAAGACAAATTTCCAAAATAGCCGTTTGCAGCATTTAATGTTTGTTGCTGCCCGATGTTCATCGACGAAGCCCTGTGTTTGTCGATGAGCTCTTCAATAACTTCATCGACGAAGCCCTGTGTTCGTCGACGAGTTGCTGGTTCTGAATTCAGGTACCTCTCGGTATATTTTCTTCGACGAGAACTTGTGTTCGTCGACGAGTCCTTTATGTAATTCGTCGAAGACGCACTATGTTCGTCGATGAGTTATGGCTCTGAATTCAGATGCCCCTCGATATCTTTTCATCAACGAGAACCCTATGTTCGTCGATGAAGTTTTTGCTAAACTCGTCGACGAAGCCCTGTGTTCGTCGATGAGATCCTCCTTCTTAAATTTTGTCCTTTTAAGTTTCTAAGAAGGTTCTTGTCCGTTTGGGGGTTTCTTTATACACTTTTAAATGACTTTACTAGTATTTTGTTGTGTGTGTGTGATACGCCCCTTTCTTGCTCTTAGTATTGAGTTTCACTCTATGTACAAGATATTTACAAGATGATATCTCTCTTATTTTACACACTCATTTTTCAGATGACTTTGTACATTTGTTGTAGTGTTCATGAATGCTTTGAGAGACTTGTGCTTTTGGTCATGACATGAGTTGCTTTGACTGTTTTTTGGTGCAGATGCCATTCTATATACCTGAAACATATCTTAGAGAAACGTTAGTGACCTTAAGAGTAGCTAATGGGTTGATAACATCAAAACATAGTAGGAATGAAAGACCTTTAACTATTTGGTCTAACATTCTCCCCCTTTTTGATTATGGCAATCCATTAGTCTCTTAAAAAAATAAATGCTCCCCCTTACTAAATAGAATGGTTTATAGTTTAAATAAAATTCTCCCCCTTAATGTTTGCATTTTTATGAAAGAGTATTTTATTTAAATTTTGGCAGCATATCGTTTATAAATGCGATAGTTTCCATTTAATCCTGTATAAATCATGAGAGTCCAGTATATCAATCAATCAAGTATGTAGATAGAGCATTTACACTCAAAAGGATGCAATGATTGTTCCATTACTAATTATATGTCGTGCTTACAACGAGTGATTAAGGCTAATAGTATCAACTAGAATTGTTTTCTAATTACATCCACATACATCTGAAAAGCTAATAGTATCAACTAGAATTGTTTTCTAATTACATCTGCATACATCTGAAAAGCTGAATCTAAAACTACTTCTCCCCCTTTGCCATAATCAAAATTGGGGGTTAGCGAGACGGCATGCTACTCGTGAGGGCGACCCAGTCGATCAAACAGGGCAGCAAAAGATGCGTCGAGATTGTCAAAATGAGCGCGGTTAGCGCTTTCTAGCCGAGCAAGAGATGCATCAATAGAGTCAAATCGATGGCGACATCGAAGCTCGGACTGCGTCATAGTATGCTGAAGATCGTCTAGGCGTGTCAGTATGTGACCATAGACGGGGTCTTTATGCTCGCCTTTGCCGGCTTCGGCTTCGGCCTTGGCTTCGACTTCCAGGGTAGCCTAAACCTCATTGACGTGAATAGGGCCCTGCTCGTGGGCTTTGACCCACGTGTTAGTGGCTTCGTCCTTTTCGAATTGCAAGCGACGAAGAGTCACCTTAGTGTAAATATCTTCGGGCGTAGGACGAATACAAGGAAGGCCGGCGCAAATGAGGTCGAAGTGATTGAAGAAGGTTGTGAGGAGACGACCGTATGGGAGACAGCCGCGTTGCTACTTGAGGTCTTCTTCCATGTTCTAAAAGATGATTGAGGGGAGATATATACCCCGGCCAACCCATAGACAATACATGCAAAAAATGTCACCGAGGGTAACCCAATCTCGACCACCAGTTCGAGGACATAAGTTATATGTGATGATGTGATGGAGGACCTCAAATTCCACAGTGGGGTCCTTGGATTTTGGGCGAGCGAGTGCGGAGATACGAGGGTTACCGATAATGAGCTTGAGTGCGGTGTGGGACTCGAACCAGTCGAAGCGGGTTGGCCAGGAGGACTTGGGGATGCCACGAAGAGGATAAGAATTGCAACCCAATACCGCGGAGAATGTAGCGTTATAAAGCTGAATGACAGTGCCTCGAACGGTAGAGTAAGCGGCAATGCCGCGATAGGATGGGAAAAAATTTGCGTAGAATTCGTGAACAAGATCTTCATAAACTAGGTCATCGAGATTGAAAAGAGCATCCCATCAGAGGGCTTGAATCTTGGTGAGAAGAGCAGGGAAATGGAGCTGTAAAAATTTAGAGGGTACTATTTTTCCATATACGACATATCGCTTGACAATGTCGGTTTGGTAGTGGTGGGCGGCTTCAGAGGAGACAAAGCGGGGGTCGAGGTTAGCCGGAGCAGGGGTAGAGGGACCGGAGGCAGGGCGAGAGGATCCCTCGCTGGCTTCAGTTTGAATGTGCCTGCTTTTGGGGCGAGGAGCCAGGGAGAGACGGGGAGAAAGCCACGGCCGATAGGGAAGAGCTGGGGGCTTGAGGGAGGAGACAATCGAGGGAGGAGCAGCTGGTAGCGTGGGGGAGGAGACAAGCTAAGGGCGAAGATGGGGGAGGGAGATTGTGGGAGGTGGTGGCGCAAGGTGGGCGAAGGAATAGCATAGAGGCGAGAGAGGGAGAGGTGCGGTAAGAGGGCTAGGTTTTGTTTTGTTTTATCTTGAAGAAATAAGTACCCCGACAAATTTCGTCGACAAGAACTCTGTGTTCGTCGACGAAATATCAAATTTTTTGGTGATGAATGCCCTATATTCGTCGATGAATTATGCGGGTTTCTCGGCGACGAAGACCCTGTGTTCGTCAACAAGAACCTGGAGAAAAGAAATGAACATTAAAGTGGAAGAGTAGGGAAAATAAGAGTGGGGGTAGGATCCTATAGTATGTCTGAAGGAGTGCACATTCCTAGGGCATGCAGAATTTTGTGAAATCTTTCTTCATTGAGAGGCTTAGTGAGAATATCGGCAAGTTGGTTTTCGGTGGGAACATAAACCAACTCAACGTCTCCTTTTTAGACATGGTCTCGAATGAAGTGGTGCCTAATTTCAATGTGCTTGGTTCTAGAGTGGAGACATGGATTTTTTGAAATGTTGATGGTACTAGTATTGTCACAATGAATTGGAGTACCTTTAACTAAGATTCGAAAATCTTCAAGTTGTTGTTTCATGTATAATGCTTGAGCACAGTAGCTGCCGGCTGCTATGTACTCAACCTCGGTGGAGGAAAGAGCTACGGATGTTTGTTTCTTGCAAAACCAAGAAACAAGGGAGTGTCCAAGGAAGTGACATGTTCCATTAGTGCTTTTTCTATCGGTTTTACAACCACCGTAGTCAGCATCAAAGTAGCATGTGAGGTTAAAAGGAGCATTTTTAGGAAAGAAGAGTCCTAAGTTAGGAGTGCCTGCTAAGTATCTGAAGATTCGTTTAACCACATGAAGATGTGACTCTTTAGGACAAGATTGAAATCTAGCACAAAGACAAACGCTGAACATTATGTCAGGCCTGCTGGAGGTGAGATATAGTAAGCTACCTATCATGCCACGGTAGAGTTTTTGGTCAATGTTTTTCCCTTTTTCATCAATATCAAGCTTAGTTGTGATACTTATAGAAGTTGCCTTAGATTTTCCAATTTCAAGGTTAAATTTCTTTAACATGTCCCTAATGTATTTTGCCTGATTTATGAAGATTCCGTGCTTCATTTGGTTGATTTGTAATCCTAGGAAAAAGGTTAGCTCACCCATCATGCTCATCTCAAATGTTTCCTGCATAGTTTGAGCAAAGTCTTGACATAAGGTCTCATTTGTGGCCCCTAAGATAATATCATCTACATAGATTTGTATAACTACCATATCATTCTCTTTATGTTTTAAGAAAAGAATGGTATCGAATTTTCCTCTTGTGAACCCATTTTCAAGAAGAAATTTGCTTAAGCGTTCATACCAAGCTCTTGGTGCTTGCTTAAGTCCGTAAAGAGCTTTTGAGAGTTTATATACGTGATTGGGATAAGTGTGGCTCTCAAAGCCAGGATCCAATCTGCATCATTTTCAGCTTCTTCAAAGATTTTAGGTTCTAGGTGAGATATAAAGGCAATATGATTACATCCACTTCTAAGGTGAGATCGGATGCTGACTCCTTGAGAGGGACTTCTTGTGATGAGATCAGTTGGATGATTTTTTACAAACTTCCATGCTTTAAGTAATTCATGATCTTCTTTCTCTTCTGGTTGGTTAGGTTCTTGAGGAGAAGATCCTAGATGATCTACATTTGTATCTTGATAGTTTGTGTCTTGATCATTATTTATCTTGAGTTGTTCCAATTCTCTTTCAATTCTAAAGGTAGTGACTTGGTTTTCTTCATTTATCTCAACGGGGGGCTTTGGATGTGTAAGGATTTGTTTCATAAAAAATGACATGGGTTGATTCTTGAACAGTTTGAATCCTCTTGTTGAATACCCTATATGCTTAACTATTCATGGCATATCCAATGAAGATCCCCTCCTCGGACTTTGAATCAAATTTAGCTAAATGATCTCTATCGTTTAATATGAAGCACTTGCATCCAAAAACCTTAAAATGTGATATGTTAGGTTTTCTACCCTTCCATATTTAATATGGGGTTTTTCCTATTTTGGATCTAATAGTGACTTGGTTACTAACATAGCATGCTGTGCTAACGACTTCTGCCCAGAAGTATTTTGGCAAATTATGTTCGTTGAGCATTGTTCTAGCTATTTCTTGGAGTGTTTGATTTTTTCTTTCAACTACTCCGTTTTGTTGTGGGGTTTTTGGTGCAGAGAAGTTATGTGAATATCCATTTTCGTTGCAAAAGTCCTCAAGTTCTTTATTTCTAAACTCTCTTCCTCTGTCGCTTCTAATATGTACAATTGACATCCCCTTCTTATTTTGGATTTTTCCATAAAAATGAATAAATGCATTACATGTATCACTTTTATTGGCAAGAAAAATTACCCATGCAAATCTAGAAAAGTCATGAACAATAATAAATGCATACAGTTTTCCACTAATGCTAGCTATGTCATTTGGTCCAAATAGATCAAGATGGATTAACTCTAGGGGTCTTGATGTAGAGATTGCTTTCTTAGTTTTGAAGGAGGTCTTAACTTGTTTTCCATATTGACATGCATCACATATTTTGTCTTTCACATAGTTGTCTTTTGGTAGACTGTTTACTAGATCCTTGGATGAAAGATTATGAAGAAGAACCATGCTTGCATGACCTAGTCTCCTATGCCATAGCCAAAAATTTTCATTTGTGACAGCTAAGCATTTAATGTTACAACTTGTGATTTCTTCAAATTCAATTGTATATATGTTGGACTCACGTTTTCCTATGAGAATTGTATTTCCATTTAAATAATTTATTAAGCACTTTGTGGATTGGAAAATAATATTCAATCCTTTACCACATAGTTGACTAACACTTAGTAGATTATGTTTGAGAGTATCAGCTAGAGCAACATTTTCAATAGCTAGGGAAGAATTACCTATTTTACCTTTACCGATGATTCTTCCTTTGGCATTATCTCCTAATGTGACCAGCCCTTCCCTTTTGTATGAGAGGGAGAGGAATTTTCTTGCATCTCCCGTCATGTGTCTTGAGCATCCACTGTCTAGAAACCATTTGTTCTTTACGGAGTTGCTCTTTAAGCACACTTGCACATAACATCAAGTAACTTGTTTTGGTACCCATATTTTCTTGGATCCTATTGGGTTAGTGTTCTTAATCATCCATTTGTAGTTCATATTTTTTCCTCTATTTCCCCTGAAGGGGCAAGTAAATCGTACATGCCCCTTTTTCTCACAATATAAACAGATTTTATTTGCATGTGAGGGATTTAGTTTAGGTGCAAAACCTTTCTTTGATACAGAGCTCCTTTTAGCATAGAGGTTTGCAAATCCTATTGACTCGGAAGATGATAGGCCGTATCCTAAACCTTCTTTGAAAATTCCAAATCTTTGGGCTCTAAGTAATCTATCGAAATTTTCCTTTCCATTTGTAAATTTATATATGGTATTGCTTTGATCCTCCACTTTCTTTTTCAATGAAGAGTTTTCTTGAAGAAATTCAATTACTTGACTTTTCAAGCTTTCAATTTCTCTTTGAGAGGACTCTTTGTATTTTGAGTATTCTTTAGAAAGCTTTTCTTTTTCAAGATTAGAAGATGCATTTTCAACTTTCAAGATACCACACGAGCAAATTTGTTTTTGTTTGCATTTTGAATAGTTTTCTTCTAAAAGTTTGATTTTCCTTTTGGATGCTTTTAGTTCAACATAGAGTTTCCTACAGTTTTCTTCTAATTCCTCATATGAAGGGAAATATTTGTCATCGGAACTTACCTCACTTAGTTCGTCTGCTATGAGGCAAAAATGAGCGATTTCTTCTTCGACTTCTTCGTCGATTAAGGTTCCATCTAGTTCATCCCATTCAGTTGCGTTTATTGCTTTGAATCTCTTCTTGTCTCCTTGTTGGTTGTTGTTTTTGTTTTTGAAGAGAGGGCAATCGGCCATGCGGTGCCCGATCTTTTTGCAATTGTAGCATCTGATGCTCGATTCTCCTTTCTCCTTTAGTTTGCCATTTCGTTTGTTCATTAGAAAGTTTCTGAATCTTCTAGTTAGTAAGGCAACTTCGTCATCATCATCATTCTCCTCTTCTTCTATGATCTTTTTTTGCTTTCCAACTTTCAGAGCAATTCTAGTAGCTTTCTTGGGTGCTTCATCTTCAATAGTGACATTTTTCTTCTTGATTTTGTAGGTCATGAGAGATCCAATTAGTTCGTCAAGTGTGACCTTTGAGAGGTCCTTGGCTACTTCAATTGCCGGGGACTTTGCGTGCCAAGATGTCGGTAGAGAATGAAGAACCTTCTGCACATTATCTTCCATAGAGTACTTTCTACCGAGAGCTTTTAGTCCATTAGTGATGTGTGTGAATCGTGTGAACATAGCTGTGATTGTTTCACCTTCTTCCATTTTGAACATTTCATATTCTTTTACAAGCATATAAATTTTAGATCTCTTTACCTGAGTAGTTCCCTCATATGTTACCTGAAGTTTTTCCCACAATTCCTTGGCCGTGTTGGAACCACATATCTGGTTGTATTCTTCATCACTTACGGCGCAGTATAGGAAATTCTTGGTTTTAAAGTTGAGCTGTGCCAGCCTTGCATCTGCCTCGGGAAGTTTCCCATGGGGTATGTCATCGCCGTCTTCATTTTTGAAGGTGTAGTCTCCTTCAGTGATGACATTCCACATACGGTAGTCATAGGCTTGGATGAAGATGGACATTCGATCCTTCCATGCTGAGTAGTTAATCCCACAAAACTTGGGAGGGTGGTCCACGGATTGACCTTGGGCAAACATATCTACCATGTTGATCTTTTCGCCTGGATGTTACTCCGAATTTTAGCGACTGGCGCTCTGATACCACTTGTTGGCCTAGTAGTATGTTTAGAGGGGGGGGGGGTGAATAGAATTTCTTCCGTGATGTGCTCACTTTCTACAAACACAAAAATCTTACCAAGAGCAAGTGCATAAAATTGCCGTGTAAAAGGAAATGTAGAAGATCACAATAATAATATAAATGAGATAAGAGAGAAGAAAAGCTTAACACATTGATATTTACGTGGTTCGGCACCCCGCCTATGTCCACGCCTTGAGACCATCTCAAGGATTCCCAAAATCCACTAAAATCCTCCTTCGGGCGGAGAAGCCAATACACACCAGCTCACAAAGAGCTTCAACAAGGTGCTCACTTAGAGACACCCAAAATCAGGTCACAAAGAGCCCTTGTTTACAAAAAGGCAGATGAAAATTAAATGTAAGCTTGAATACTCCCTTGAGGTAGTTAAACCAATAAAATCCTTACTCAATATTAGAGTAAATGCAAGACTAAGAGTAGCAAGAAGAGGGCAAGTGAGTTTGTGAGTAAACCTTAGAGATGACAACACCAATGAATGATCTTCTAACAATATGATTTCTCTAGATAGGAAGTAAATGCTATTTACTCCTATTTATACATTAAATGGGCGAGTGCAACGCTGGAGAGTTGTTGGGCATTTATGAATGTAAGACAAAATTCCAAAATAGTCGTTCGCAGCATTTAATGTTCGCTGCTGCCTGATGTTCGTCGACGAAGCCCTGTGTTCGTCCACGAGCTCTTCAATAACTTCGTCGACGAAGCCCTGTGTTCATCGACGAGTTGCTGGTTCTGAATTCAGGTACCTCTCGGTATATTTTTGTCGACGAGAACTTGTGTTCGTCGACGAGTCCTTCATGTAATTTGTCGAAGACGCACTATGTTCGTCGACGAGTTGTGGCTCTGAATTCAGATGCCCCTCGATATCTTTTCGTCGACGAGAACCCTATGTTCGTCGATGAAGTTTTTGCTAAACTCGTCGACGAAGTCCTGTGTTGGTCGACGAGATCCTCCTTCTTAAATTTTGTCCTTTTAAGTTTCTAAGAAGGTTCTTGTCCGTTTGGGGGTTTCTTTATACACTTTTAAATGACTTTACTAGTATTTTGTTGTGTGTGTGTGATACGCCCCTTTCTTGCTCTTAGTATTGAGTTTCACTCTATGTACAAAATATTTACAAGATGATATCTCTCTTATTTTACACACTCATTTTTCAGATGACTTTGTACATTTGTTGTATTGTTCATGAATGCTTTGAGAGACTTGTGCTTCTGGTCATGACATGAGTTGCTTTGACTGTTTGTTGGTTCAGATGTCATTCTGTATACCTGAAACATATCATAGAGAAACGTTAGTGACCTTAAGAGTAGCTAATGGGTTGATAACATCAAAACATAGCAGGAGTGAAAGACCTTTAACTATTTGGTCTAACAAAACCAGTTCAGGTTGATCAGATATATGAAATTTGAGAAACCACCAATCAGTAGAAAAAGAAAACGCACTGAGTGGGAATTGAATTGGATAAAGATAAGCATCTTCTTCGAGTTGCCATACTGGAAAGATCTTCCACTACGCCACAACTTGGATGCCATGCACATCAAAAAGAACATTTGTGAGAATGTCATTTTCACATTGCTGGATATAAATGGGAAAACAAAGGACACCACAAATGCTCGCCGGGATATGGGAGATATGGGAATACGGCCTGGGTATCACTTGTTTCGTGATAGGGACAAAATTCTAATGCCATCAGCTTGTTACACATTTTTTAAGGATGAAAATAATAAATTTTTTAAATGGTTGAAATCAGTGAAGTTCCTTGATAGATAAACATAGCTCAATGCATAAAAACAAAGGAAGGGAGGACGTTAGGAATGAAAAGTCATGACTGTTACATCCTTCTACAACGGGTTTTACCCATTTTCCTTCGTGGACACTTAACTGAAGATGTTTGCTCAGTGCTAATTGAGCCAGAGATCTTTTTTCGACAATTGTGCTCCAAAAAATTGAGCATAAAAGTACTTGAACAGTTAAAGGATAACATCATGATCATAATATGCAAGATGGAGAAAATATTTTTGCCAACATTCTTCGATGTGATGATCTACCTAGCCATTCATTTACCAAGGGAGGCCATAATTGGAGGATCGATTCAATATCATTGGATGTATCCTATTGAGAGGTAAATCACAAAGTCCTTTTATAATGGTTGCATGATTTCCTTGTTTTTTTTTTTTCTTTTTTGTGGCTACAAGTCTATAATGCTATGTAAAATGCATAGGTTCTTGTCCACTTTGAAGGGGCATGTGCGTAATAAGGCACGACCAGAAGGTTCAATCATTGAGCCATACATTGATGGTGAATATCTTGCATTTTGCTCAATGTATCTACATGATATTGATACAAGGTTCACTCATGAGAAACGAAATGCAAACATTCATGCTATTAATACCAAAGATGAAGAATTGAAGAGCTCTATATTTTGAGAAAATGTTCTACCTTTTAGTGCACGATTTTATAATTTCATTGATATGGACGACTTACAAAAGGCTCATTTTTACGTCCTCAATAATTGTGATGAAACTGTTCCATATATCGAGTACGTGGTTCCAAACTCCTTACTTTGCATTGTATTTACATATGCATATTTATATACTTAGTTGACATTAACATGTACTACTGTTGCATATAGCGAACATAAAGTTAAACTTCTAGCCCAAAATGAAAGTAATGTTGACGAAAGACATAAGAAAGAATTTATCAATTGGTTTGGGAGTCGTGTATAACAAACACTGCCTGAGTATGAAGCAATGTATGTTTTCACTATTGACGGTTTATTCTTCTAAACTCTTATTTATTTAATAGATGAAAGTCATGTATTACAATAAGGAACCAACGACAAGTAAATATTTGTACGCGTTGGCATGTGGCCCTGATCAACGAGTTAACCGCTACAACGGTTGCATTGTCAACGGGTTACAATTTCATACAAAGTCCCTCGAACTGCATAGAGGAAACCAAAAATGTGGGGTTGTGGTGCTAGGCACAGAAGGAGATGAAAAAATTGACTACTTTGGTGTGTTAGATGACATTATAGAGCTTAGCTATGGAGCCAACAGACTCGTCCACCTGTTCAAGTGTACCTGGTGGGACATTGCCAATAAAAAACTGCAATAACACGAATGCCTACTTTACTAGTGTCAATTTTAGTAAGACATGGTATAAAAATGACCCTTTTGTGCTGGCGACATAGACAAAACAAATGTTTTACCTTAAAGACACAAAATTGAAGGGTGAATGGCATGTGGCCCAAAAGATTTCTCCCCGAAGTTTGTATACTATTACAGAAGTTGCAGATGGGGAGATGAGTGCTAGTGAGGCTACATTCCAAGAATATGAGTCATCTATCAGTGCAGCACCGCAATCTGATTTCAATGTTGTCGAAGAAGGCCCCGATCTTATACCATTGCATAGGGTTGGTGCCATAGTAGAAGCCATAGAGACTACTGAAATTACAATTAAACCTTCTGTAGATGTTCACTTCATTGACGATGAGGAAACTGAAACTAATAGGGAAGATGAAACAGGGGTCGAGTACTGTAGTAAAAAGGAAGACACTTTAGAAAGTGAGAATGATACCGATATTGAGGACGTATAGGGGGTAAGCAAGTGAAGGTTGTCACCATGTATCTCACATGTGTAAATAACTAAAAATATATTTATTATGAATCCATCTAATATTCGTACTTTTTATGTTTACTTGTCTATTATTTTGTAGACATGGCACCAAGAGGTCGTCGTGGCCGACTTCCTTCCATGCTATCGACTATGTCATCGCACAAGGTTGATCTGGCGACCTTGAGACCAGCGAAGCACGTCAGTGGTGTTGCGGCACCATCATTGTCTGAGCCATTCGGACCTCGGCCAGACATGGATACCACATATGCGACTGATACGCAGGGTGAGTTGCCAACCATGATGAGTAGTATTGGTAAGGCTACGCCTAATTTATTTACATTTCAACTATTGATGGCTATTCACATGTATAATTATAATGTTGTTCTTAATTTAACTTCGCTTTCAACATCTACATCCATAGTGAGGTTAGGCTGTGGTGTAGCGAAGAACATGGTGCTAAAGAAGCACTTGGAGAGGACTAAGCAGCGAATTCAAATTGACATTCCTCCAGGCTGCACGACCCCGCTTAGCAATTGGTGCACATCGTGGAACCGGGAGCTCGACATTATATGCCGACAGTATGCTCTAGTCACCACCTTCAGCTGACCGTAGGTGACTCAGGAGCAGCGCATGGTTCTTTACATGTGCATTTTGGTAAGTAATTCCAAGCCTTTTTTTTTGTTTTGTTTTTTTACTTTTAATATACTAGTCAATTAACAACTGTCTAACATTCTAATTGTATTACCTATGCAAGAGGAGTTCGATATGGACATTCTCAATGCTGACCATGTGAAGAGGGCAGTGGACGTCTAACTGTGCAATAAATTTAAGAGCTATCGCTTGAAAATGTGCAAGCATTTTCAGGCGATAGGAGATCAAGCAGAAGCACGCCCATACGACAAGATATCCCAAGAGGATTGGGAGGTGGTGTGTCGTCATTTCCGCAACCCATGCTATCAGGTGATATTTTTGTATTATAATCACTACTTTTTCACATTGATGTCGCTAATAAAAAGTCATTACATCTTTTTTGTAGGCTATATGTGAAACAAATGCTATGAACCGCAGCAAACTCCCTATGACGCATTGCGGTGGGTCGAGGTTATTCGTAAATTATCGATGGGTAATTACTATATATAAAACTATTTGACCATTACATGACTTAATATTAATGATGTCTTATATGATAATGTAGCATGATCCCAAGACTGGCGCATAGGAGCCGCTGCCGGATCTTTATCAGAGAACACACCAACGACGATCGAGAGAGTGGTGCGAGGGTGCGCAGGGCAAACATGTAAGTCAAAGAAAATATTTAGTTTATTACTTGATTCAAAACATCAAATTTGTATTCTTACTTCTTCCATTTTATCATTTTGATGATTGAAATTAGGCACAGATGGTCGAGTTGAGGGATGCACCTGTTTCAGAGGGGAGTCAGCAAATGACGAATTTCCAGATAATTGCTTAGATGCTTAGGGAACGAGTGGGGGCTTGGTGAAAGGTCTTGGAAGTGGATACATCGCCCCAACAATATCATCATCTATGGGTGCACTGGCTCGTGCAGATGTGGAACGAGCGCGTCGAGACACCGAGTCTCATGCGGAGGAGATGGTTCGAGAAATGTAGATGGTGGAAATGGAGAACCAGGAATTGAAAGACATGGTGTCCACCGTTGTAGTGGAGAACCAGTAATTGAAACACACGGTGTCCACCGTTGCGGTGGAGAGCTAGTAATTGAAAGACACGATGTCCACCTTTCAAGTCCAGCTAGAAGCCATGATGAATAGACAAGCGTAGTTCAAAGAAATGATGCGTCAATCTCGACGAGATGATGCGGGTGGCTCCTCTCATTAGAAGGTATGTAAAACGTAATTTGAACTGCATACTAGTAGCTCTGTTGGTTGTTTAATTGTATTCATATTTTGAATTGTGAATTTTTAGGAGATACTGGAACTTTATTAATTGTGTTATCAATTTCATTATTCCCAAGAAACCCTAACTCAATCTATCACATCAACATCACATAATCTAAGTAACAACTTCATGCACAATCCAAGCTGCATCAAGAATGTTTGAGAAGCAACCTTTTGGACAAAACTAGAAAACCTTAGTTCAATTGTGTTTTAACTTTTTCCTGGTAATATTTTTTTGATGGATAGTATTATGTGATATGAATTGTATATTGAACTACTAGAATACATGCTTGTGTTGAACGCCAACTGCATGACTGATGTAGTACATTGTGAATTGCATGCTAGTAGTGGATTTAAGTTGTTGCATGCTTTAAATGTTTTTTTTTTTTGAAAACAACCATGTTTCAGGTACAAGTTTTATGGGAAAATGTCTAATTTACAGACGGCATGCTGCCGAAATTTCGTTAAAATTTTTTTTAAAAAAAAAAAAGAAAACATGTACAAAGATAATTATAATAAAATGAATGTTAAATATTTTTGAACAGATGAGTAAAAGTTAAACGAAAAGTCATTTCATTAAACCCTAAATTTGCATCTATTAACATACATGACATATCATTTGCTTTTAACTTGGATAAGCAATTATCATTTGTCCACCACCAAGGATATTTTGTTTTGAGAACGAGTTAAAGTGTTTACATGCGTGGTTTGATGCATGCAACTGTATATATTCATACGTATGTCATTCACATTCATTTTAGTTATTCGTTTAGGATTGAAAATTATTGAACGGCGCACTCTCTATATTTTTTTTCTTGATTATACTAAGCGTCAGCTCTCCATTTGTATACTAATTTTTTTTTTATGATTCTTAATTTGTAGGGTTCGCGACTGTCATAACATCAGCATAATGACATGCATGCATGCACTACAGTCGTCGGATGCAACTTTTGATTATTTCTTTGTAATTTTTATTGTTATTTGAACAAATGGAATTTTTGTATTTTAATTTGAATTTGTATAATATATTTGTATTTGAATTTTTAATTTTTTGAAATTTTTTTTGTTATCTGAAGAGATGTTATTTCTTTATTTTAATTGAATTTGTATTTACATTCAAAATTTTGAATAATTTACGAATTTTGTAGTAAGTATGGTTTCAGACTATGTATGCAAAAATGTAATTACAGATTTTTACAAAAAATGATGATTAAAAAAAATTAGTATTAAAGATTTTTTAAAATTTTAATTATTAATAAAGGATTCAAATTCATCACTAATAGTAGGGTATTAGTGACAAATTACAAATTCGCTACTAATAATAAAGTATTAGTGAAGGATTCAAATTCATCACTAATAGTAGAGTATTAGTGACGGGTTTTAAATTCGTCACTTATACCCTATTATTAGTGACGAATTTGAATCCTTAACTAATACTGTACTATTAGTGACGAATTTGAGCAGAGCCGATGTAGAATTTATAGTGACAATATTAGGGTTTTAGTGACGGTTGTAATTCGTCACTAATAGTTAGTAGTAACTGTAGAAATAACAACAAATTTAAAACCGTGACTAATACTTATAAATTTGTCACTAATAGTATTAGTGACAAATTTATAAGTATTAGTGATAGATTTGATCTTTCACTAATATCCTGATTTTTTGTAGTGAGAGGGGGTGAATTGGATTTAAAAAATTTTATTTTAATTTTTTTCAAGAATCTTTAACTTCTCTTTCTTCTTTTAATGAATTCTTTACTTCATGTTGATATATTCAAATAATAAATACTTAAAAATAAAATTCAATCCACAACCAACAAAGTACTTAACCAATCAATCAACCAATCAATTTTCCAATCATCCACAATATTCAAACTAAGATAGAAGATTCAACTTGTGTTTGTTTGCAGCCCTGTAGTTAATGAATTTGCTTTCTTAAAATGAGGCACAATATAAAATCCAATACTCTTTCCAAAAGCTTAGAGGTTAAATAAACTTTCAGTTTAAAGAGTCTTTGAGTGTTTCACCAATCAACGTACTCCTTTACAGTTTCCGCAAAGAATGGATCAACCAACGTACTCCCTTTCAGTTTTCGAAATTCCAAAAACAAATTAAGCTTAATTTTACTTAATATCAAATCCACATAGTGTTTATGATTAAAGAATTTAAAACATCCACGCATTTCGTATATGTTGTAAGTAAAGAGAGTAAGGGAAAGAAAGAGTGAGACCACGATTTTTATAAGGTTCGGCTTATACCTAGCCTACGTCCTCACCTTTGGCAAACTACCAAACGATTCACTAAAACCAATTACTTTGCCGAGCGAAACAACAATGTTTACACACTCCTTTGGTAGGCTAGAACCCGCCTCTCTAAGTGATATCTCTTCACTGGGTCACTCCTTCAAATAGGATAGAGCAGCACCTCTCCAAGCGATATCCCCTACCTTAGCCAACGATTCAACAATCTTGGAATCGTCACAATCTACAAGAGATACAACAAATATATGTGTACAAAGAGTGCTTTCAGATAAAGCTGATTAGTACAATTGAAAACTAATATACTTCAACTCAAAATATCAATATGAAATACAATTGAAGTTCAAAAGAGATTTCACTAAGTTTTCCTTCTAGATGAGAATAAAAAATTCAGAAACACAGAGAAGGATTGATCAGTCTTCCAAAAAATCTCAGCAATTCAGATGTGCAAAGATGAGAGCATGAGAGCTTTAAGAGTATAAGAGTTTCGGCTTTGAGAATTGATTTTCAATTTCTTAGTATAATTTAATTTGCAAAACCATGTATTTATAGAGTAAGTTTCCTTATCTCCCAAGTTGCTTGGAGAGTCCCCAAAGTTTTTATAACATTTAGATTTAAAAAACTAATTTTTAGAATTTTCCCGTTAAAGTTCAAAATTTAAATTTCCGTAGGGTCAGTTGGCTGGACAAGCGACTAGGTGGGTATTTATACAGGGTTAGCCGGTTGGACAGGCGACTGAGACCTTTCTGTTTGCTAAAAATTGATTTTGTTAGATGGTCAATTGGCTGACTGAACACATGTCAAAATGGTCAGTCGATTGACCTGTCAGTTGGCTGACAAAACCAGTTCATTCTGGTCAGTTGGCTGACAAGACAATTTGCTGAGGTGCCGACAGCTTCAACCCCGTTTCAGTATTTTGGTCATACATTTTTCTATATAACTCTAATTTTGACTTTATAGGTGTCAAAAGAAAGATAAGAGAAAATCCTACAACTTTTATGTTGAACTCTTTGTAAAATAAGGAGTTTTTAATAGAGAACAGGGCATATCAATGTGGATGTAGAAAAAATAACAGCATTTGGAAAATCATCTTTTTGGTGCTTTTCATTCCAAAAATAATTTTAAGCATTTTGAAATATCTTTTGACCTTTTAAAAATATTTTTCAAGTATTTTAAAAGGTATCTAGGTCCAAGAAATTAACCTAAGAGCTTCTTGTATCCATATTAATATCGAATGAAGTACTTACATAAGGACTTCTTAACACTTTGACATTCTAAGCACTTAAGTCTTCTTGCTTGCTTTTGCTCCATCTTGTCTTCAAGCTTTAATATACGTTAAGCTTTCTATTTAATATTCATGCTCTCATAATCTTCAAGTTTTGTAAGATCATCTTTGAATCCATGCTTTGTTTGATCATCTTTCTTTGGAATATAAGCTTTCAAAGATCCTTGTGAACAATTGACCTTGCTTTCTCAAGGTTGAGTTCTGAAATGTCATCACTTAACCAAATATGTTAAGTTCCACTTATTTGTTAGCATCAAAATAGGATGTTAACCCTTGTAAGGCCAACACGAACGTTTTTTTAACGTATCTTCCACAGTTGACCGAACTAGCACGTGTCTGACCCTCAACAACTTAGTTGATCGAACTTCTAGTTCATTTGTGATTGAGTCGACTGAACCATATGAATAGCAGACTGAATTTCAAATATAGTTGACTGAACCTCAAAGTTTTCAAAATTGTCTTAATTCAGTTGACTATATTTGTAGTTCAAAAGTGCCTCGGTCGACCATACTTATTAATATAGTTGACCAAACTTAAAATACAGTTGACCAAAACTCTCGGGTTGCCCTATTTTTTAACCATAGTAACTGAGGTTAATTAAGGGTAAATTGGGATTAAAAGCTTATTAAATAATTTTAATATTTCCCCCTATGTCTCAACGGTCAATTTTTTGGTAGAGGCTATATATATACCCTTATTTGCAAAGATTAAGAATTAATTAGTGCCTTGATTAAGTAAATTTCTCTTAGAAATTTTTTGAGCTACACATTCTTATACAAGCCTATATACCTCACCTTTTACTCATGCCATTTCAAAATCATATTGAGTGAGAGTATTTTGAGATTACCTACATTTCCATTACAAGTTTATACTCTCATGTTTGTGATTGATTGTTGCTGTTAAAGAGAGTTAAGCCCAAAAGTTTTTCCCCATTGATTTAATCCATAAATTTATTTTATAGGGAAACTTTTATAAGCTTGTGAGTCATTGCATTTTTTATTGCAAGACTCTTGAGCTTGTCTTGTGTTTTCTTTGAAGAAAATATTTTTGACAAGCTTGTGTTCTAAACATCTCTTGTACTTGAGTTTTTGAAAATCTCTTTGAGATATTTGATTATACTTTTGAAATCTTTGAAACCCTATTTGTGGTTGATATATTTATATATATTGTTTCAAAGATATTATCATAGCACACTCTCACACTTTAATTGCCACATTGACATTATTTTGAGAGTTGTAATATTGTCTTCATTGAGCTTATAGATCTTATCATTTTTGAAGTGCATTGGTTATACTGGTACGAATCTGCTTGTTGGAGAAGCATATATATATATATATATATTGTAGACGAAATTTGTATTAATTATTAGTTGTATTCCAGGCATGGCCTAAAGGGGTGATAATCTAGCCTAAAAGGATTGTATGTAAAGGTTGAGGTTAGCCCTGGTAATTTGACCTGGTTGTAACCGGT
Organism: Malania oleifera; assembly: GCF_029873635.1. NCBI lineage: Eukaryota > Viridiplantae > Streptophyta > Magnoliopsida > Santalales > Ximeniaceae > Malania > Malania oleifera. The sequence goes on along the minus strand of NC_080423.1, from coordinate 12,420,081 downwards.
GCCACTCCACCCATTAAATGAGCCGTAGTAGAATCCTCGGACTTGCGAGCCAAGGCAGGGACGTAAGCACATTTGCCGAACCTCGATAACATATCTGGTGTCATCTTTACTTTACTTGTTTTATTATACTGTGCATGCTTGGTTGATTTACTTGTGCAAATTTAATTCAGTTGTTTTTATTAGTTTATTTTATATATGCTCTAGATTGACCTTAGGTTTCTAAAATATAGCTGCTCGCTATTTGATCTATGTAAGAAAAATTTTAAAAATCCAATTCACCCCCCTCTTGGGATTATGGTAAGGTCAAAAATTCTTTCTTACTCCAACTTATCTGCATCACATAAAGCCTTTTCTGTTGCAATTTCTTCTGATTCAGAACCTTCTTTTTGTCACCAAGCTGTCCAAGATGCTCATTGGAGAGCTGCTATGACTGCAGAGTTATCTATATTAGAAATGAATGACACTTGGGTTCTCACAACATTACCACCTAATAAATCTCCTATAGGTTGTAAGTGGGTCTATAAAATAAAATACAATTTTGATGGTTCAATAGAGAGAACAACGCAAGACTTGTTGCTAAAGGGTGCACTCAAATGGAAGGCTTAGATTTTTTTGAAACTTTCTCACCTATTCTGTGTGGTGTGTTCTGTCACTTGCTGCAATACATGATTGCAATATTTTTCATCTAGATATCAATACTGCATTCTTATATGGAGATTTAGATGAAAAAGTTTTTATGAAGCCTCCTCTAGGTCATCTTAGCAAAGGGGGACAACCGAGTATGTAAATTGCAAAAATTTTATATGGCTTGAAGCGAGCTTCAAGACAATGGAACTACAAATTTACCTCTGTACTGTTTCAAATGGGTTTTTCTCAATCAATGGCTGACTATTCATTGTTTACTAAGAAAGAATGTGGTTCTTTTATTGTCCCGTTGGTGTATGTCGATGATATACTACTTGCTAGTGCTGATATGGATGCACTTGAAAATGTTAAACAACCTTTGAATGCTGGGTTTAAGTTAAAGGATTTGGGGCCAGCAAAATTCTTTTTTGGTATGGAAATAGCTCATTCCCGGAAGGGCATCTCTTTGTCTAAAAGAAAATATTGTCTGGAGCTTATTTCAGATTCTAGTTTACTTGCTGCTAAACCAGTTTTATTTCCTATGGAAACTCATGCCAAGTTATCTAAAGAGGATGGTGATTTAGTAGATGATATTTCAGCTTATAGAAGATTAATTGGTAGATTATTATAATTGACTCCCACCAGACCTAACATTACGTTTGCAGTCCACCACCTTAGTCAATTCTTAGATAGTCTTCGAATGCCCCACTTACAAGCTGCTATGAGAATTTTGCAAAATCTCAAATTTGCTCTTGGGCAAGGGTTATTTTTTCCATCTTCTTCCAAGGTTCACATCAAGGCTTTTTCAGATTCAGACTGCAATAGCTGCTTAGATACTCGACGATCAATAAGTGGCTATTGTATTTTCATTAGGGATTCTCTTGTCTCATGGAAGTCTAAGAAACAACACACAATATCACGTTCTTCAGCAGAGGCTGAATTTCAATTAATGGCATTCACAGTTTGTGAAATTATCTGGATCAAGGCCTTACTGACTTGTCTCAACAACATTCTCAACTAGCTCTTTTATTTTGTGACAATCAAGAAGCGCTTCACATAGCAGCCAATCCAGCCTACCATGAATGTACTAAACATATTGAAATAGACAACCATCTAGTACGTGAGAAATTACAAGAAGGTCTAATCACTACTTTGCATGTCTCTTCTACTCATCAAGCTGCAGATTTAATGACCAAGCCTTTGGATTCTAAACCATTTGCAGCACTATTATCCAAGATGAATGTGCATAATATATACACATTATCTTGAAGGGGGACTATTAAAGCTAACAGTTAGTTTTTTAGTTAATAGGTTAGTTTGTTTTTCAGTTTTACGTTTTCTGTTTCTCTGTTATATTCTTTCTTTTTCTTTTTTTTTCTCTCTTCTTTTCTGTTTTCTTCCTCTTCTTTCTCTGGTTATAAATACAGAGTCATTCATTTATAATCTGCGTGTGGAATAAGAGAAAGAGTTTCCATTTCTTGCAATTGCTGTCGGTACTCTGTTTCACTTACTGTTCCAAATTTTGTTGGACTTGAGGAAATGTCTCACAGAAGAATATAATTCTGTACTTCTACAAAAGGAGGTCATATGGATGCGAAAAGTCTAATGGTTTAATTAGGGGATAGAAGCACTCATTTCTTCAAAGCCATTACTATCTGCAAAAGAAAGAGAAATAAAATTGAGACTCAGTCTTTTGAATGGCACCTAGTCATCAAATGCGGACGAACTATTTTTTTCAAGCATTATTCCCACAGTAGAAGATGGTAAACCCTTTTTAATTTATGGATTAAAATCCTGAACTTATCCGATAATAGAATCCATGGTACAAGATACACATTTTGAAATTATTTTCTATTTCATGCTCATATGTCTGCCACTGATTTGGGATAATGTTATTATTGTTTCAGAAGTTCTGCTTATTATTTTGTCAATTGGTATCAAAGCTTTTCCCTGATCATTCATGGCTACTCACACGTGAAAAAAAAAAATTTATATTATTTCTTCTGAGTTTTGAAAATCAAAATCTATGAATATAACTTGTGATTACAGTTAAGAACAATCAAGTTTTGATTTTGGATTCAATAGATTGAATAATTTTTCTTTCAATACTCTGCCATCAAGGTTTTGGCTTTAAATTTTTCAATCATGATTTGTTCATTAAAAGTCATAATTTTGTTAAAGATTTCGAAAATAAATTTGGGTGGATTAACATCAAGAAGAAATCCAAAAAAAAAATCAGAACATACTCCACCATATTCTGAATGAGAAGAGTGAAATAATAAGCATGCAACAAAGCAAAGAGGACTAAAATACTCTTTTTTAAATAGGCAGTATAGATTTTCACCTATGTAAGTCTCATGGCAAAGGTGTGAAAACTGTTTGTTGACGTGTAGAATTCTTGCTTGCAAATTTAATAATGGAAAAACACCACTGAAGATGAATAATATATATATATATATATATGTTAGGACCGGAGGAGCCCATGGGTGGGTTTCTTCATCTTCTGTTTGCAGCTTCAGAACTGAGAGGGGAGGCGTTTTCCTTTTCTTCAGCCGTGAGAGTCTTCTTCTTCACCCGAGCGCAGGAGTCTTCCTTTGCTCATCCGCGAGTCTTTCCCAGCCAAGAGAGAGCACCTGCTGCGAGAGTTCTTTCAGCCGCGGGGGAGAGTGAGAGGCACACGGGAGAGAAGGAGCTGGCAGGCAAAGGTTCGGCGTTGGGAGGATCTCCAACCTCCATTGGATGTGCACGCAAGGGTAAGTGAAGGTAAAGCTCAGATTTGGTTTCTTGGGGAGGATTTCTTGTAAGAAAATCAGGGAGGAATATAGGGAGAAATCTAGGGTTCTTCGCAGGTACGAAGGGGGGATTTCTTGGATTATTCTTGGGCTGATTTTCAGAGGAAATCAGTAAGACAAGAAAGGGTAAATTTATGTGTACTTGTTTTTATTTTCGCCGATTTAATATAGTGTCTTTGGAGGTGAGTTTCTGCTGTGGATGTAGGCCAATTTTTGTACCGAACCACGTAAATGTGTTCTTGTGGATTGTGTGATTGGCATGTTTATGCTTTACTGAATATTATTTAGTGAACATATATTTTTCTTGATCAGGCTTAGCACACACATGCGTCAAAATAAACAGGTTTAAGTATAGGTGTGATTGTGGTTGATGATTGGACAAAAATCATATTGTTATTGTGGTTTGTTTGGAATTAATTAAAATCTGAAAATAAAATTAGCAATCAGCTGAATTACACACAACAATATATATATATATATATATATATATATATATATATATATATATATATATACATATTTTCTTGTCTTTTGTTCAATATATATAAAACAATATGTGGGTATAGGCGTATACTTGACATGGATTCACCAAGAATGTTATTTCATGTTATTTTTAGTTCCACTCACCATTTTATTTTTAATTTTTGGTCTCATCTTGGACAATCAATATTATTGTACTCTCAAACTGTATATAATTTGTATATTCTCGGTGGAGACAAAGTTTGATTGCCAGACAAATTGAGTTGTGATTATAAATTCAATAAGTGTGTATATACATATTTATTTTTAAGCACATACTCGTTTTCTCTACTTCGGTAGTGAAATTATACATACTCTATTGCATTGATGCAATAATAAGAAAATTCGAAATTAAATAATTTTGACTAAATTTTGAATTTTGATGGTAATCCTACATTTATAACTTTGTTTTGAAATTAGTGGGCTTATTGATTGTATCCTCACTTATTGTTTGGTGTTCCACTGGTGTTTATTGTGATGGAGCTCATATAAATTGTTTTGGATTGCTAATGGGGGTAGGAAATCTGTGATTTGTGTTGGGTTTTCCCTCCTTGTGGAGTCCAACAATTGGAGAGTGGGTTTTTTTAATGCTTGTTGGCTTCTCATGGAAGCAGCACTCACGCCTTCCGCACCAAGGCCTCATGCGCAACAATAACTAGCTGCCCCTTCATCTGCTTTTCTCCATTTTTCTTGTAGCAACTCAAGTCTTCACGGCTAGTAGCCTGCACCCCCCTTCGTTTTCCTTCTCTATTCTTTTGGATTTTCACTCACCTTGCTCCTCACGTCGAGCCGTCTTCTCAGTTGCAGCAAACTACTGCTACTTGTCTCTCCTACGTGTGACTTCGGCTGCATTCTATTATCAGCATTTTGGGAGCTTCTGGTTGTGCTCATTTTGGTTGGTTCTTTGGAGTTTTGTCCAAAATATTTGGTGAGACATTTCCATCTTGCTACATTTGTTTATACACTCTTGTGTATTTGTAAGGCTTATGCCTTTTGTACCCACTTTGTACAATATTTTGGTGATAGTGGATTTGGACTGCCATGTCCCTTGGACGTACCTTAACATTTTAGGGAACCGCGTTAAAGTTTGTGTCTCCTTTTATTTTATTATTTGCATTACGCCATTGATTTACTTGTGGGAATTAGTTCATATATAATATTTTTTTCACAACAATTGGTATCAGAGCCATGTTATTTGTACGCATTAAATTTGTGTAAATCTTGGATGATAATGTTGGTTGTATGATTAGCTTCAATGGAAGCAATTGGGTAACTTGGAAAACAAAAATGTAAAACCTTTTATTTTGCAAAGATTTGGATGGACCTATTGAGGGTGATAGCCGAAAGCCTAAAGACATGAGTAATGATGAGTATAATAGGCTTAATAGAAAAACAATTGGTGTTATCCGACAATGGATTGATGATAGTGTATTTCATCATGTTTCTACCGAAACTTCGGCACATGAATTGTGGGAAAAATTAGAGGGTCTTTATAATAGAAAGTGTAATAACCTGAAAAAAATTCTTACAGGACTCGTTGACGAACACAGGGGTCTCATCGACAAGGGTTCTTTAGGATCTCGTCGATGAAGACCTGTCTCGTCGACGAGAAGATACCGAGAGAGGGTTTAAGATAGACTTAAACTTGTCAACGAGGGTGTAGCTTCGTCGACAAACTTTTTATGGGACTCATCGACGAGGTGACGTGTCTCGTCGACAAATTTGGCCCTATAAATAGCTGAAACTCGGAATTTTGATAAAAATTTCAACGCAGAAGCCCTCCTCTCTCTCTTTCTCTCTCTCTTACGACCCCTCCCCTTCTCTATTTGATCCTGGCCCCATTTCTCGTCGGATTGAAGAACTGAGGCCACCATGACGCTCGTCGGCGAAGTTCTCTACAAGTCTGCGGGAGCTGATCGTGGGAGAAATTGGTTTGAAATTCATCCCAAATCTAGGGTAAGGTATTTTATTTAGAATCTACTTTCCCTACAATTATAAGAAGTGTTGTATACAGAAAAATACTGATGTTTGGTTCTAGGGGATGTTGATTTCAGGGAGTTGATCTGGGAACTCTACGGGTATAGAGTTAGAAATTAGTGGGGGCTTTTCAGATTTAAGGTAAGGGAAATATGTTGTGCTAGAAATTTTTAATATGTATACAAAATATTATGAATGTATGTTTACAAGCATGCAGATCAGAATATTTTTCCAAAGAATTATGAATAATATCTTTATAGCAGTATTACAGAAATTGAGCATGAGATTGTCTTTACTCAAATGTGTGGTATAAGTTATTATAGTATAGTAAGTGGATTTTACAATATTACAAATATTCAGATATTTCAGATTATTATCAATGAATGAGACTTACAGTATTTCTCAGAATAACATGATTTCTAAACCATAATACTTAGACAGATTTTACAGATATTACAAACAGATAGTATAGATATTACAGACAGATTATTCAGTTATAGCATCCAGATGCTATAACAAGATTATACAGAGATGAAAGATATTATACACAGATTATACATATATTATACACAGATATTTTATACAGTTATTACAGATAGTACAGATGATACAAACAGATATTATATATACATTTCAGTCAGATATTTCAGATAATGCAGTTCAGAACTATAGTGTTATGATTGTTTTTAAAATCATGTTAAAAGCAGTAAGATGATTATATATTTATATATATACAGTATTACACCATATCAGATCCCTATGGAGATTGCAGACAGATATATACAGCAGAGCACGGTACCGTTGCTATTTTTAGACACGTGCAATCAAATAACTTAAATAGTATGTGGATTTCGTCTAACCGTGCGAGGAGAGATTGCAGTCTCCCTAGCATGCTGGGTTGAGGTAGCCGATTAGACGATGATAGAGGTTTGAGATGGCCTGGAGTGATTGCAGTGGGCTAGATTGATACAGATTGGAGGATGTACAAATATAAATTGAATTGTCTGGTAGGCCAACCAGAGTGAGTCCAGCTTACGGGCCGCACAACCCTATTATGAGGGAATATATCATGATATACAGATCCTAGGGTATAACAGTAGTTCCTATGTACAGATATATCATAGCTACAATTTATACTATTATATTAGCAGTACCTTCAGAAAGCAAATTCAAATACACAGTTATGTTTTAAATTATATTCCAATTATTCTGTACAGTTTATCAGTTTTCCCAAATTACAGTATCAGTATTATTTCATTATTTTTAAATGATCAACTCAGCTGTCACACACTAGTAATAGCATATTTCCACTTACTGAGCGTTGTCTTATCCCAGTGACTTAATGTTTTTCAGGAAATCCAGTTAGGCGAGGAGATCAGGCTCGCGGGTAGAGGTTGATTAGAGCTGCCTTTTTCCAAAAGGGTAGGTGTGTTTTGGGTATCCGTAGATTTTGGGGATAGTTCTCAAGGTTTTGATGTTGTCACTGGATATTTTGTATGGTAATTATATTTCAAAGCATTATAGTTTTCTGGTATTGTATATAGCAGTTCCCAGCTTTGTACTCCACTATTTAATTATGTATGACGGACAGAGTTTCTTCAGTGCTCTTTAATCCTGAGCTATTTTCAGTAATATTTCAGACAGTTGATATTTACGATATAAAAAAAAATTGTATAATCAGAAGTAGGTCGTTACAGAAAGTCTGCTACAAATAAAGCTTTTCTTTTTCGAAATTTAAGAACTTGAAATATAAAGATGGTAGTCTTATTATAGAGCATTTGAATGAGATGAAAAATATTATCAATCAGCTTGCTACCATACAAAAAGTTTTTAATGATGAATTGCAGGCCTTAATGCTTCTTAGCACTTTCCCAGAAAGTTGGGAGACTTTGGTTGTGATAGTTAGTAATTTGGCTCTCAATGGAATTGTTACTATGAACCAAGTAACTAGCAGCTTGTTGAATAAAGAAATTAGAAGAAGATCAGTTGGCTCTTTTCATTCAGAGGCACTTGTGACAGAAAATCGAGAGAGAGACAAAAGCAAAAGCAGATACTCACCGCAATGATAAATCAAGAGGCCAATCCAGCTCAATTTCGAAAAAAGATATTAAGTGCCACTATTGTCATAAAAAGAAGCATATGAAGCGGGAGTGTAAAAAAATGAAATTTGAGAAGCAAAACAGAGAGAAAAATTTTGGGAAAAGCATGAAGACACAACTTCAATTGCATCTGATGATGATCTTATGGTTGTTTGTGATGAAAGTTGTATTAATTTGACAAGTTAAAAGACTGATTGGGTTATTGATTCCTATGCATCATTCCATGTCACTTCTCGAGAAGATTTCTTCACTTCTTATTCCAAAAGAAATTATGGAGTTATTCGGATGGGAAATGAAGGTTTGTCAAAAATTATTGGCATAGGAAATGTTTGTTTGGAAATAAATATGGGATGCAAGTTGGCACTCAAAGATGTGAGACATGTACCTGACATTCGGCTAAATTTGATATCTATCGGAAGCTTGATGATGAAGGGTTTGACAACCATTTTGGTGATGGAAAATGGAAGCTCACAAAAGGTAATTTGGTGGTGGCTAAAGGCAAGAAAACTGGTACACTCTATATGATGCAAGGTAAAATTGGTAATGGTATTGTGAATGCAATTGAGAGTCACTCTTCTACCAATTTGTGGAATAAGCAGCTTGGGCACACTAGCGAAAAAGGAATGTAGTTTTTGTTTGAAAAGAAACTCCTACTCGGGATGAAAAGCACTTCTCTTAAAGCTTCTATTCATTGTTTGGCCAGTAAGCAACATAAAGCTCATTTTCGTACAAAGCTTGTTACTAAAAAATCTAATGTTTTAGATTTAATACATTCCGATGTATGTGGTCCTTTGAAAGTTAAATCTCATGGTGGTGCACTTTATTTTGTTACTTTTATTGATGATTGTTCAAAAAATATTTGGGCTTACACTTTGAAAACTAAAGATTAAGTTTTAGATGTGTTTAAGCATTTTTAGGATAAAGTTGAAAGGGAGACTGGAAAGAAGGTGAAATGTGTGTGCTCGGATAATGGTGAAGAGTACATTGGCCCATTTGATGCATATTGTTACAGCCAAGGCATTAGATATCAAAAGACCGTCAAGAAAACCCCTCGACAAAATGGAGTTGCCGAAAAGATGAACCCCACCATACTAAAGAGAATGCGATGTATGCTCTCTCATGCAAAGTTGCCAAAACGAGGATGTTATCAGGTGCCATGTGAAGGCCAGCAGAGGAATATGGCTTCATCCAGGGTCTTTGCTCTGACGCCAAGTGATGCTGAGGCAGCCGACAACGTGGTGACAAGTACAGTTAATATATTTTCATTTAAAGTTATTGCACTATTTGACTCAGGGTCCACGCACTCGTTTACATCTGTGGAGTGTGTTAAATTGTGTGGGGCTAAAACACAATTATTAGATATTGAATTATTAGTGACTACACTGACCGAGTTAGCGGTGAGGTGTAGTAAGATGCTTCATGACTATCTAGTTGATGTTCAGGGGAGAATTTTATTTGTTGATTTGTTAGTGCTGGACATGCATGGTTTTGATATCATTTTCGGCATGGATTGGCTAGCAGCTAATTTTGCCAATATAGATTGCTGTTCGAGAGAAGTCATATTCAGACCCCCAGGAAAACCAGAATTTAGATTTATAGGGTTACAAGTGCAATCTCTATCTCAGATGATTTCGGCTATACAGGGGAGGAGATTGCTCTAGAGTGGTTGCCAGAGATTTGTGGCTTTTGTGAAGGAAATGTTAGAGAATGAAATAAAGCTTATTAATACGCATGTAGTGAAAGAATTTACAGATGTGTTTCCAGATGAATTACCGAGTTTGTCACCTGATCGTGAGATAGATTTTCCTATTGATCTACTTCCAGGTAGAGTATTGATCTCTAAAGCACCATATCAAATGGCGCCTGTAGAGTTGGAAGAACTAAAAGATCAATTGCAGGATTTACTTGATTAAGGTTGCATATGACCTAGTGTATCTCCGCGGGGAGCTCCAGTACTATTTGTGAAGAAGAAGGACGGGTCTATGAGGATGTGCATAGATTATAGGGAGATTAATAAAGTGATAATCAAGAACAAGTATCCTCTACCCCATATCAATGATTTGTTGACCACCTCAGGGTACACGGGTGTATTTTAAGATCGACCTCAAATTAGGCTACCATCAGGTAAAGGTATGAGCGAAAAATGTATCGAAGACGGCTTTCAAGACCAGATATAGGCATTACGAGTTCCTTGTTATGCCGTTTGGTCTGACGAATGCTCCTGCGATATTTATAGATTTGATGAATAGGATTTTTCATCCATATTTAGATCAGTTTGTTGTTGTTTTTATTGATGATGCACTAGTCTATTAGAGGAGCTATGAGGAGCACAAGATACATTTGAGGTAGGTTTTGCAGGTGCTCAGGGAGAAGAAGTTATATGCCAAGTTCAGTAGATGTGACTTTTGGATCGAGAAAGTTGTGTTTTTGGGGCATGTTATTTCAGGAAATGGAATTTCTGTGGATCCTAGTAAAATTGATGCGGTAGTGAATTGGGCTAGACCGAGGAACGTTCAGGAGATCAGGAGTTTCATGGGGTTAGCTAGTTATTACCGTCATTTTGTCGAGGGGTTCTCAACTTTATCAGGGCCTCTGACACAACTGACTAGGAAGAATGTCAGATTTGAATGGGACGACAGCTGTGAGAAGGGTTTTTAGGAATTGAAGCATAGACTAGTCACAGCACCAATGCTGATCATCCGTTAGGGGGTGAGGGTTATACTATTTATAGTGATACGTCCTTGAAGGAACTTGGCTGTTTATTGATGCAACATGGCAGGGTGGTGGCGTATGTGTCCAAACAATTGAAAGAACATGAGAAGAACTACCCCACTCATGATCTTGAATTGGCTGCAGTGGTACATGCATTGAAGATTTGAAGACATTACCTATACGGCGAGCAGTGTGAGATTTTCTCCAACCACAAAAGTTTAAAGTACTTCTTCATCCAGAAGGAATTGAATATGAGGCAGAGAAGGTGATTAGAGTTAATTAAAGATTTTTATTGTACTATCAGTTACCACTTTGGAAAAGTAAACGTGGTAGCTGATGCACTGAGCATAAAGTCTAGGGAATCAGCGTTGGCAGCTATGGAGATCCAGTATCCAATCATGATGGATATGGAGAGACTCGGCATTGAATTAGTCAAGAGTGGCCCACAGGTATGTATTGCCAGTTTAGTAGTGCAACCTACTTTGTAAGAAAGAATTAAAGCCGCTCAGAAGGAAGACCCAGAATTAATAAAGGTGATAGATAGAGCGCAGACTGGTTAGGAAGAAGAATTCTGAATTATAGATGATGGAGCTTTACGATTTTATTTCATATTGTGTGTTCCTACTAATGCTGACATCAAGAAGACTATCTTAGAGGAGGTCATATATCTTTATACACAGTTCATCTCGGTAGTATGAAAATGTACAGGGATCTATGAGAGTTTTACTGGTGGAGTGGTATGAAGAAAGAGATCGCCAAGTATCTAGCAGAGTATTTGACGTGCCAGTAAGTAAAAGCTGAGCACCAGAGGCCGACAGGTCAGTTGCAACCACTATTTAGCCCAGAGTGGAAGTGGAATCATATATCTATGGATTTTGTCTCGGGTCTGGCGTTGGCATCGCATGGCCAGAATGCAATTTGGGTGATAGTAGATCGGTTGACTAAGACCGCCTATTTCCTCCCTATCAAGATCAACTATTCCCTCAGCCATTTGGCGGAAATTTACATTCATAAAATAATTCGTTCTCACGGAGTGCCTGTGTCCATAGTGTTAGACCGAGACCCACGTTTCACATCACATTTATGAAGGAGTTTGCAGGAAGATTTAGGGTCTCATTTATCATTTAGTACGACATTCCATCCTCAGTCTAATGGGCAGACTGAGAGGACGATACAGATATTAGAAGATATGCTCCAATTGTGTGTATTAGATTTTGGGAGTAGTTGGACTTAGTTCATACCGTTGGTAGAGTTTGCATATAATAACAGTTATCAAACCAACATTGGTATGACACCTGTTGGCCCAATTGAGCATCTAGAGGGGGGGTGAATAGACGTTTTTCGCGGATGTGCTAACTTTCTACAAACACGAAAATCTTACCAAGAACAAGTGCATAAAATCACAGTGTAAAGATGCAGGAATTCACAATAACACTATAAAAGAGATATGAGAGAAGAGAAACTTAACACAAAGATATTTATGTGGTTCAGCACCCCACCTACGTCCATGCCTTTAGACCAACTCAAGGATTCCCAAAATCCACTATGATCCTCCTTCAGGCGGAGAAGCCAATACACACGGTTGCTCACAAAGAGCTTCAAAAAGTTGCTCACTTAGAGAGACCCTACAATGGCTCACAAAGAGCCTTTCTTTACAATAAGTAGATGAGAAATAAATACTAATTTGAATCCTCCCTTTGAGCTGAGTATCACAACACAATCCCCACTCAATGTCCTCTTATCAATAGAGTAGAAACAAAACTAAGAGCAGCAAAAGGAGGGCAAGTGAGTGTATGAGCAAACCCTAGAAATGAAAGCACCAATAAATGATTTTGATACAATATTAACTTTCTTGGTAAGGAGTAAATGCAATTACTCCTATTTAAGCACCAAATGGGTGAGAGGTATGCTGGAGAGCCGTTGGGCATTTATTAATGTAAGACAAGGGTCAAACAAGTCGTTTTGTAGCATTAATGAACGTTACTACCCGACATTCATCGACGAAGTCCAAAATTCATCGACAAGCTCTTCAGTCAATTGGTCGACGAAGCCCTGTGTTCGTCGATGAATTACTAGTTCTAAATTCAGGCACCTCTCGGTTTATTTTCGTCGACGAGAACCCTCTGTTCGTCGACGAGTTCTTCATAACATTCGTCGACGATGCCCTGTGTTCATCGATGAGTTATGGTTCTAAATTCAGATGCCTCTCGGTTTCTTTTCGTCGACGAGAACCCTGTGTTCATCGACGAAGGTATGTGTTACACTCATCGACGAAGCCCTATGTTCATCAACGAGTCCCTTCTTCTTTAGAGTTTTTCTTTTAAGTTCTAAGAAGGTCCTTGTCCGTTTGGGGGTTTCTTTGCACACTTTTTAAATAACTTTACTTGTTTGTTTGTGTGTGTGTGATATGCCCATTTCTTGCTCTTAGTTTTGAGTTTAATCTATATTCAAGGGATTTACAAAGTAGTCTCTCTCTCTCATTTTCACACTCATCCTTTAGATCACTCTGTATATTGTGTAGCGTCCATGAATGCTTTGAGAGGCTGTGCTTTTGTTCATGGCATGAGTTGCTTCGACTGATTTAAGACTTGTTGATTCTGGTGCCGTTCTGTATAGCTGAACATGACTTAGAAAGAAACGTTAGTAGCCTTGAAGAACTGCTAATGGGTTGTTGTCATCAAAACATAGTAGGAATAAGAGACCCTTAACTACTTGGTCTAACAGCACCGTTTAAGGCTCTATACCGTAGGAGATACCGTTCTCCTTTATATTAGGACGAGATGGATAAGCGGCGAGTTATGGGACCAGAATTAGTGCAGCAAGCATATGATAAGGTTCGACTCATCAGGGACAGAATCAGTGCAGCTCATAGCCGACAGAAGAGTTATGCCGATAATCGCCGTAGGAATTTGGAATTCGAAGTTGGTGATCATGTATTTTTGAAGATAGCTATGTTAAAAGGGGTTATGAGGTTGGAAAGAAGGGTAAACTTAACCATAGGTTTATCGGTTCGTTTGAGATTCTAAAGAAAGTAGGGTCGTTTGCCTACAAGTTAACTTTACCACCTGTATTATACGTCCTAGACCCTTCTCATATTATCAGTTATGGTGAATTAGAGCTTAGTGATTCACTAGTATATGAGGAGGTACCAGTGCAAATTCTAGATAGAAGAGAACAGGAACTACATAATAAGAAGATTCCTCTCGTAAAGGTTCTATGGAGGAATCACGTGATAGAAGAGGCTTCTTGGGAGCTTGAGGAACATATTAGACATAAATACCCGTGGTTGTTCCTCAGGATTCAATCATAATCAAGGAAATGTAAATAATTGTATAATGTTTCTTTTGCAGGTACATATAATAGTTTAGTTAGTAAGTAGTATTTTAATTTTGGGAGAATTTTCTTTTGTATATGCAATCTCCTAGGACTTGAAATGTAATCATGGTATTCCTCTGCCATAAGTGAGGGTAAGTAATAAAATAAGTAGACCTTTTTGCCTTTAAGGGATGATGAGTTATATGAATAGTAAATTTCATGGATGAAATTTTATAAGGAGGGGAGAATGTAATAACTCGAAGAATAATGGTATTTAAATAATAAAGAGAGAGGAAAATGGAAATAGAAAAAGGGTATAACAGCAGATTTCGTCAACGAACACAAAGCGTTTGTCGACGACGTGGCATTTTGGGCTCCTCGACGAGGGTATGCTTCGTCGACGAGAAGATACCAAGAGGGTGTTTTTGGAGATTCTAAATTTCGTTGATAAGAAGGAGAGTTCTTCGATGAATTGTCCCAAAAACTCTCTCCTCTCTCTCCTCTTCTCTCTAAGTTTCTAGGCTGGATTTACGTCAGTTCGACGATCACAAGCCACCACAAGACTCTTAGGAAAGTTTTTTACATATCTGTCAGAGTGGATCGTTGGTGGGGCTAGTTTGAATTTCATCCCTGGCTTAAGGTAAGGCTTTATATTCAAAATTTGGTCTTTCCATAGTTATAGGAAATGTTGTACAGGAAGAAATACTGAAGTTTAGTTATGAGAAATATTGGTTTCAGGGTGTTGAACGGGGAACCCTGTGGGTATAAGACGAGTATATTTTAGGGGGATTTCTTCTCAGAAATCATGTAAGGGAATAAACTAAAGCAGTTATTTTCTATGCAAAGTAATATCATTATTTATCAGCAAATTTATTTTCATGAAGCATGTATAATATATATGAGGAAATTGGTAAAAATGTATATTTGGGAAAATACTGCTATAATGTTGAAATGTATATATATTAGTATGAAATGCCAGAAAATATGATTTTAGAATGGAATGTATAGTTTATTCAACATTGTGTGGCATAAATATTATTTTACAAGAAAAGTATTATGTTATGGCAATTTTACAAATAAAGCATGTTTTTAGAAATTATGAAATAATGCAATACATTATGATTTTAAAATACATGATAAATGAATTATTTATTCAGAATGATATGTACAAAATATTTGGTGCAAGGCCATGATTGATAGTCGGCGTAAAGCCGTGCATTATGTATGATTTCGGCACAAGGTCATGTTTATGAATGTTCGGCGTAAGGCCATAGATATGAAAGAATTCAACGCAAGGTCATATGTATGTATGTATGATATTATAGAAAATGTTATCAATCTATTTATGTTAAACAAGTATATTATCATGTATTGTATGGTATCAGAACCCGGATAATAGTTCAGTTCAGTTACAGGAGCACAGTACCATAGCTATACAAATCAGATATTATGTTCAAACTTGTGCTAACCACCCCGGCCAGTAAAGGATTGGGAGATGGATAGTCGATATGGCTTTCATTATAGAGTTGTAGACATCCACCTGGCAGTCCAAACCAATGGTGTGGCGAGTCCATCGTACTTGCAGACATTTTTTACTCGGCAGTGGTCAGCCAGTCATTGTCGGGTCCCACCTTCGGGCTGCACAACCCGTCATGGGGGGTAATACATGACATCATCTAACTATACATCCTAGGTAAATTTTCAGTATTACTAGCTATACCAGACAGTTCATAAACAGTATGATTTATTAGAAATATGAAAGTATATGTTTATACAGTTATGATATGATTAATGTTTTTAGTATGCAAAATGTACTGCATATCTATATTAGCATTAAATATTCATGTTGCCACACAATTGTATTTAGTTTATTTTTTCTTACTGAGAAGTGTCTCACCTTCGAACTTAAATAATTTTCAGGAAACCCAGAAATACCGACGGATCAAGGGCGTCGTTAAGTCAGTTGTGCTACCCCACTAGGAGGGTAAGTTTGAACTAGGATCAAGAGATTCTGATGTAAGATCCTAGAGATAGTTTTGTATTTTTTGGAGATTGTATATAAACACAGTGTTTTGGATTATAGTTGACTGTGGTATTATGTATTTTATGGTTATGAGAATGATGATTTACATTTACTGCTGCCTAGGTTCCGCTGTGTATGACAAGTATCCCCATTACCCACGGGTTCGGGTTGACTATTTTACTTATTATACTTTATTATTTGATAAGATAAGCAGGTCGTTACACCTCCCATCTCCCTTGAATGTCATTGCATTTCATAATTGAGAACAAAATTCAAAAATACATAAATACAATGCCATCCAAGAAAATTAATAAAATAATAATAACATTCCAATTATTATGTTATGTTCTAATGTTTGAGGAAACTACAACATAATACAATCCATTTGGCAAGAAAGAAAAAGGGAAAAAAAAAAAAAGAACAAGAAAAAGTAAATAAGCATGTGGGATGGCAATTATTTAATTATGAACATGCCCCTTTTGGCACCACATCCCTTTAGGCGCAACATTGCAATCATCAAGCATATGGCAGCCAATCAGTCACTTGGTGGTCATGAGGTAGCTAGGGTAGCCTTTTCATTTCCCTCTCTCTTCTAATACAAGCAAGCAAACATTTGAAGAGTAGGCTTCAAGAAATGGTAATATTGGCAAATCTAAGGATAGGTTACAAGAGAGGGGGTAGGGTTGGAAAATTCATTGGCAAGTTGCAAAAATAGAAAAGCAAATATGAAAATTTTATGAAGTATAACATGAGAAATTTTATAGGAGGGTGGAGTAAGAAATTCAAGTGGGAAAATCTATAAAATGCATGTGGGAGAAGTGCAATTCATGTAAGGATGGTTAGTATCATTGTAAACGAATTAAGCCATCTAGAGCTTGGTTCAATAAGAGATCATTCAAGCTCGTTTATTATATAAATAAGCAATTCTAAGCCCAATTTTCAGGCTTATTTAATTAGCATGTCAAACCTAAATACAAATTGGGTCTTAGCTTTTGCTCCTACTCTCCCTTATCTTGTTTAGCTCTTGCATCCTATCAGTCAAAAAGAATCGGGTTTTGTCAATGAGCATTTTGACTGAATGATCAAAACTAAGATTGACAAGTTCTAACTACCTATTTCTGACCTTCGGTATTCATTTTAGACTTCTTTGCTTCTTTTTCTTTTGTCATTTTTTACTGTATCAAGTAATTCACGACAACATGAAATGGTAAGGTGGAGTCTGACAGTGTTTTGGACCTTATCACAAAAAACATAGTCAAATTCTCTCATTTCTAGATTTTCTGCCATATTCTTGCCATTCTTAACTACACCAGATGATCCAAGATAATAAACAATTATGAGTGGTCCAACGGTGTTTTTGAACTCATGCACAAAAATCAAGACAAATTCTTGTATTTTCTGTAATTTTATGGCATTCTAAGAAACTTTTAAATTTTTCTTATTTTTTATGGACTCCACTTGTCTTTTTCTTTATTTTCATAAATTAGGTTTTTTTTAAAAAAATAATATTATAATATTAAATATTAAAATAAATAAATATTAAAATATTAAAAACCAAAAAAAATAGGTTGGCACATATTGGCAGAGGCATGAAATGGCATTATTTATTCCAAATTTAAAATAAAAAAAGGAAAGTGCATGCATGAAACAATGCCATTTTGATTTCACTTTAATTAAAATATATACATAGAGGGCCCCAAAACAACGTCGTTTTGGCCCCATCCTTTTTTTTTCCCCTCGAGTTTTTCGACGCTCCTCTAACAGATGAATCCACCATTTTCAAGAGTGAGCCTCCTTTTTTTCCTCCCATTTTCTTACTCCTTTTCTACCTTTATCACTTCACCTACCTACTCCTCACCTTCCTTGACCTTCCACAAGATCCACAATCCCAAAAACCTCAACCACCTGAACACCCCTCTTAGCTCTAGCCATACCCTGCGACATCCACTTTTTTTTTTATTTAATTAGTTAACCTTTTTTCTTTTCTTCTTGGCTCTACTTAAACCTAAAAACACACAAACTACAAGGGGCTCAGTCTCTCTCTCTCTCTCTCTCTCTCTCTCTCTCTCTCTCTCTCTCTCACACACACACACACACACACACCTCCCCCTATTTTTATCTTTTGCAGTTATAGATAAGTGAATGTGTTGTAATATGTGGCTCATATGTTGAGTGGAATGCATGTACAAGGAGAAAACATGGTATAAAATAGTGAAGATGGCTTGTAGGATGAAACCGGTGATGGTTTGCCTGAAACCATTGATGGTTTTGTCTAGGTGCAAAAGAAACAGTCGATGGATTTGTAGTATTATATTGACTGTTTGATCTCAGCTTTAAACCTTTGACAGCATGTCTAAAATAGTCGACAATTTTGCTCAATTACACAGTGCTGGTTTTTACATTTTGAATTAGGTAGTTGTATAGGTTGGGTTTCGGGGGGACAACCTCCAGAAGAGTTATATATACATGTTGTATGTTATAACTCTATGTCTTTGGACACAAGACAGTGAAAATTCACTGTCGTTTGCTCCCATGGATGTAAGCATTGCCAAACCACGTAATTCTTTGTATCATTATTTTATTGCTTTCATATAATTTGCATGATTATGTTTTCTGTATATTTCACTGTTGGATTGCTGTATTATGTGATTTGGGTATTCTGCCATGCATTAATTTGCATAATAAATTGGTATCAGAACAATTGGTTATAATGACTTCTAGAATTTCTTCTACAAAGTTTGATATTGTTAAGTTCAATGGAACGGGTAATTTCGGACTATGGTAGAGAAGGGTTAAGGATCTGTTAGGGCAACAAGGTATGCAAAAGGCATTATACGGAGGTCAACCAAAAGGCATAGATGAAACAAGTTGGAAGGAGTTGGAAGCGAAGACTCTGGTTACTATCAAGCATTATCTGGCTGATAATGTATTGTATCACGTCATGGATAAGGAATCTTCTACGGCTATTTGGCAAGAACTGGAAAGCTAATATTTGTAAATGTATTAAACGAACAAGTTGTATCTTAAACAGAAGTTGTATTTGCTTAAGATGGCAGAGGGTTTGGATTTGAACCAATACATCAATGTGTTCAATCAGATTATAAGGGATTTGATGTGGGTTGATGTGAAGTTTGAGGAGGAAGATAAGGCGTTGATGCTATTGAATTCCCTATCCGCATCTCATACGTATGAAAATATGGTTGTGGCTCTAACAAAGGGCATAGAAACCCTGAATTGGAAGAGGGAACAAGCGCTCTACTAGGTTTCGTCAAAGAAAGAAGGCTAACGATAAGATTTCACAAGGTGAAGGGCTTGTGGTAAAGGGTAACCTTGAATATGAGAGAAGCAAGTTCCGCAATGGATCGAGTAGTAATAAGCCTTGGTCACAGTCCAAGAATAATAAGGAGATAAGGTGCTTTAAGTGTGGGAAAAAGCGGCACATAAAACTAGAGTGTCCAGAAAAGAAGAAGGGGAATGTAGAAAATTAAGAGGGTCCTTCAAAATCAGCGAATGTAGTTGAAGAAGGTGACTCAAAGAATGGTGATGGTGATATGTTTTCTATTTCATCAAGTTCAGATCATCTCACGGATTCTTGGATCCTAGATTCAGCGTGCTCTTATCACATGACACCAAATAAATATTGGTTTAACACCTACAGGTCAGTTAATTATGGTTTTGTTCTTATGGGAAATGATGCTTTATGTAAAATTTTTGGAATAGGAAACATAAAAATTAAAATGTTTGATGGTGTTGGGAGAACATTATGTGATGTAAGGTACATATTGGATCTATGAAAGAATTTAATTTCATTAAGCACTTTGGATTGTTACGGGTTTATTTACTATTTTGAAAGTGGGGTAATGAAGGTATGTAAAGGCATTCTAATGGTGATGAAGGGGCAGAAGTTAGCACGAAATATCTATGCACTACTGACTATTACTGTCTTAGGTGGCACTGCATCTATAGATTCTAAGTTAGATAATACTATTTGTGGCATATGCAGTTAGGGTATATGGGTGAGCATGGGATGAAGGAACTTCATAAGAGGAATCTTTTTAAAGGTATCAAAACATACAAGATGAATCTATGCAAGTATTGTGTTATTGGGAAATAGAATAGAGTGTAGTTCAAAATAGCCTCTCACAAGACGAAGGGTATTCTTGACTACATTCATTCAGATGTTTAAGGGCTGGTAAGAGTAACATCACGAGGTGTACATGTGTACTTCATGAATTTTATTGATGATTACTCATTAAAGGTTTGGGTGTACTTCATCTCGCACAAATCAGAGACTTTTGTCAGGTTTAAATTATGGAAACCAAAGGTGGAAAACCAGACCAGGAGGAGAATTAAATGCCTTAGGTCAGAAAATGGAACCGAGTAAGCTAATTCGAGGTTCATGGAGTTTTGTGAGCAACATAGCATAAGGAGACATTTTACAGTGTGCCAGACACCACAACAAAATGGTGTAGAAGAAAGGATGAACCAAACTCTAGCTGAAAGGGCTCAGTGTCTTAGGTTGAATATAGGGCATGCAAAGAATTTTTAGGCCGAGGCAATGAATATGACATATTTCTTGGTTAACAGATCACCAAGGGCATCATTATAGGGGAAATTTGCAAGGGAGATGTGGACAAGTAATGCAGTAGACTACTTTGGTTTAAGATTATTTGGTTGTCTTGCCTATATGCATGTTTCTAGTGAGGAGATATCAAAGCTTGATGTAAAGTTTAGACATTGCATTTTTCTAGGGTATCAGAAAGGTGTGAAAGGGTTCAAGCTATGGAATCCAATGACAAGCAAGGTAGTGATCAATAGAGACGTGGTTTTTGATGAGAAAGCCATGGTGAAGCGTACTCAGAAGGAATGAGAAGAGAAACAGATACAAAAAAATTGGAACAGAGATGAACATATGGTGCCGGTAGAGCTAGAGTCAGGACTGTGATGAAAATGTTTAGAATGCAAGGAGTTATAGCTCGGGAAACCAGCACCATCACAGTATCGCTATACACAGAACCATACGCACTATCAGGCCACCGCCTAGATATGGATATGATGATCTAGTGTCTTATGCTCTCATTACTAGTTACAATGATCCTACTACTTTTCAAGAAGCAGTGCACAACCAAGAAAAAAGTATATGGATGGGTGCTATGGGGGATGAAATGAAGTCATTGCATAAGACCTGATGTGGGAATTGTTGGAGCTTCCAGAAGGGAAGAGGACGATGTGATGCAAGTGGGTGTATAGGAAGAAAGAAGTGGTATTAGAAAATGAAGGAGAGAAGTTTAAGGCGTAGCAAAGGCTTACTCACAGAAGAAAGGAGTTGATTATGATAAAATCTTCTCCTCTGTTATCAAACACACTTCCATCAGGATAGTATTGGAATCGATGGCGCATTATGGTATGCATTTGGAACAAATGGACGTAAAGACATTGTTTCTCTATGGTGATTTGGAGGATTTGATTAACATGGTACAACCAGAAGGTTTTAGTCAACCTAGATATGAGCATTTGGTTGTAAACTGAGGAAGTCACTTTATGGGCTAAAATAGTCTCCTAGGAAATGGTACAAACGTTTTGACTCCTACATGATCCGGATTTGCTACAAGAGGTGTGAGTATGATTGTTGCACGTATGTGAAAAGTCTTAAGGATGGTTCCCTCATTTTTTTTGTTGCTTTATGTTGACGATATGTTGATTGATGCGAAGGATATATGACTGAAGTAAATCATTAATTTGAAGTCTCTGTTGAGTAAATAGTCTAACATAAAAGATTTTGGTGTAACCAAGAAGATTATTGGGATGAAGATTCATAGGGCCTGAGTTGTAGGGAGATTGTGGTTATCTCAGGGTAGCTATGTAGAGAAGGTGTTAGATAGGTTTAGCATGATTAATGCAAAACTGGTAAGTACACCATTGGAAAATCATTTTAAATGCCCAAGGACCGATGATGATATTCGTGATATGTCAAAGGTCCCCTATGCTAATTTAGTGGGGTGTTTAATGTATGTTATGGTATGTACATGATTGGACCTGGCGCAAGTTGTTAGTGTGGTGACTAAGTTTCTTTCAAACTCGAGTAGACAACATTGGGATGCTGCCAAGTGGATTTTCAGATACTTGTGGGGTACATCTCACTATGGCATCATGTTTGGCAAGCAATAGAGTGATCTGTCAGTTATTGTATATGTGGATGCAGATTATGAAGGGGACTTGGATGATAGGAGGTCTACAACAAGATATGTGGTCACCCTTATGGGAGGGCCTATCTGTTGGAGGTCCATGGTACAATCTCTGGTTGTACTATCAACAACTGAGTCGGAATATATAGCAGTCACCGAAACTACCAAAAAAGCATTGTGACTTACAAATTTAGTCAAGGAGCTGGGTATTCAGTAAGGTGGAGTACAGCTTACCATAATTTGGGGAAAAAAATTAATGAATGATTGATTGTGTCTTCTCTTGGCCCAAAAAGTCTCAATTTATACAAGTTAAATCAAATATGAATCGCATGGATTAATTCATTGAAAGTAGGTAGATATTTACACACGCATCACATGGGTTATGCTATACATAGCTACATTTTCAGGCACATATAAGTCATATGGGTTAGTTCATTCAAGTTATGTAAAAAAATATTTGGCTAACACCGTTTAATTTTGAGATTTTGACCTACAATCTTCTCTGCATCTCCTTATAGAAGTGAAGTTTTGTTCTGTCAAAAATCATTCTATTTTCTTTCAATCATTTACTCTAGTTCATTGCCACTCAAAAAAATAAGGGCAAAAAGAAAAGTCAACTGTTGACAAAGATCTTAATTTTTCAAGTTGTATATTTAAAGAGATTCTTTATCACCATATATGATTGCTGATCAGCCCAGCAATCTATAAATCAACAAATCTACAAATGAAGCAACTTATTACCAAAAAAAAAAAATCAATCAAAAACGAAAACTTTGTGCCAAGGAGCATTACATTTGGATTTTAAATTTAAATTGGTGCAAATTTGAACAAGAATGTAGTACAAGATTGTGTTGAGTTTCCTCCAAATTCAAACAAATTCAAATCCATTACTTGAAATTTATGCTTCCAAGTACTCTCTGTGTCCCAACTTAAAAATAAATAAAATAAAATAAAAAAGTTGAAGGCATGAAGTTTTCTTCACAATTCAGAACTATGGACGTCTATGGAAGCCTTTTGTTTCACCACAGCCCATAATAGATAAAGGCAACTTCCCCACCTTCTCTATACCTTCTTCAAACACCACTCCCATCCCCATGTAGAAATGAGACTCTATGTGACAATGGAAAGCCCACACACCTGGATTATCCGCCCGAAACCTTAGTGCCGTCCATCCATAAGGATGCACAGCCACCGTGTTCTTCATGATCGGATCGACAAGGTTGTACTTCTCCGGATCCCGGGCTTTGTCAAACTTCCCAAGCCCATACCCCAGTACCCAAAAGTCATGCCCGTGGAGATGCCACGGATGAGTTTCGCTGTTGTTCGGTGTCATAGTGTTTGCATTTTGCAGTATAATATCCACTGTTGTATTGAATCCCAACCTATAAATGGAGTCACTGGAGGTGGCATTAACATTACTGGCATTTCGAAAGATGTCGTAGTTCGCAGCGTCATAGTTTTCGGGAGGTGCAGTTTGATTGAAGGCGTGGGTGAGATTCTCCTTGAGGGCAATGAGATAGGGAGTGTGGGGGAGGGAGAAGGAGACATTGTTCACTGACCAGTGGAAGTAACCATTTATCTTGTTTTGAGTGTTGAGGAGGATTATTTGTCTGTCTGAGGTGAGGGGAGGTGGGTGGATGAAACCGTGGCGGGCCTTGATGGCGAGACTTTGGGCCAAGCGCGGTGCAGTATCGTTCCAAATAGGCCCAGTGGGAGGGACAGTGGGAGGGGATCGACGAGGATGGTTCGGGTAGTAGTTGAAGATGGCTAAACCGGGCGAGGTTGCAGGTTTCCGGCTAACAACGTTTATGGTGGCCCAGTAATTTCTTGCAGGGTTTTGATCAGCTTTTACAAGGACTGAGTATGTCTCCCCAGAGTAGATGAACAGGTTTTTCACAACAAATGGTTCCACATAGTGACCATCAGCTTCAACAACAGTCATGTTATGGCCCTGCACACATGCATATATGTAAGAAAATTATATGGTAATATGTGTTACATGAAATTGTTGAAAGAATATTTAATGGTAATTGTATAAGAGTCAGTTTACAACTAATTACCTCAATTGCGAAACTGAGAGCAGATAGAGCTGTCAAGCTGCCAATCCTGAGGCGGTACGTTTTTCCGGGGACTACCGTGAGCGAATAGGGTGAGCACTCGGGATTTGTCGCATTACAGGTGCCGGGTTCTAAGCTTGGAGAGGTTAGAAGGGAACAATTGAACCTCCCCTTTCCTTGTATTAAAAGTGACTGCAAAATACAATAATAACAATAATTAATAAGGAAACAAAGCACGCGCAAAGATTTTATAATTCAAGTTATAGCGGTAAGAATACAAGTCGTGCTATTCATTGCCTGTGTTCACCGAAATGCTATGGCAAGTGACTTGGTAATATAACATTCTGTGATTGGTAATTTTGAATAGACTTTTGGGGAGTGACTTTCATTTATTAAATTTGTGAATTAAGTAAGTCTCATTGATTAAATTTAAGTTACCTGAGGCTCCCCAACCCAACCAAAGGGTATGGAAGACAGGCCGGTGGCTTGCTCGTAGGTGCTTTTATGGTACCAGTCGTTGAGGATGATGCTTCGGTCATAATCATAGGAGAAGGGTTCGGAAACTCCATTGGGCAGCGACACCCGAATCGACCCGTATAGCCCGGCTTCTCTTTGCATCCCATAATGTGCATGATACAGGTATGTACCAGGCTGCACAGATAATGTTCCAAAGATCAATTGCTTGAATGTAACCTCAAACTAACGGTTGACTAATTTTCTCCAAGCTAGTACTCACCCTGTCAACGACGAACCGATACTCGAATGTGTCTCCAGGCAGGATCGGGCATTGAGTTACGCCCTCTGTTCCATCAAACCAAGGGGTTCCGATCTGTGATTATGCAAACTCATGATCAAATTAACAATCCCATTACATATACATGCACAGACATGAAATTAACTTATGTGTCCGAGTGTCAAGACACCATCCGGGATGCATTTTTTTTTTTAGTATGGTTAATAATTTTTCATAGCGGATGGATGTATCAGAAGGACTAGTTGAAACTGTGAAGGGATCAGTAGTACCTGTCGGATTCCATGCCAGTGGATGGCAACATTTTCAGTCAAGAGGCTGTTCTTGAGCTCGACAATTACAGTGTCACCTTGCTGAGCCAAGATGGAGGGACCTGGGCTTCTTCCGTTAATGGCAATGACCAGTTTCTTGAAGCAATCAGGAGATTTGTATTCATACTTCACCTCCCATTTGAATCTACGAACTCTGGCTGCTTCCACACTTGGAGGAACCCTCGCCAGAATTAACATTAAGCTAAAGAGGCACAACCACCGAAGCTGATGATCAACCATTTTCTTGATCTTCAAGAATCTTCCAGCTGGATCGATATCGATCAATCCGGGGAGAGCTGGGTGACTGAAAAGAGCTGAGAATTGAAATGGGTTTTGGTTAATGAAGGGATTTGATTTGCTTGTCCCAGTAGTTACGAAGAAATTAATGAATGGATGAATGGTCTGCAATACTTGTATTTCCTACGATCTATTTATAATGGAGTGCCAGTTTGACTTGGATACGGTCAACTATAGCCGCCCAGAACAATGCATACTGGCTGGTTGTTAGGAAATTACAATTCAACAGCTGGCTGACTTTCTCTATCCATGGACCGAGGGAATTGAAATTCCAGGCAATGAAGCCGATTTTTTACTTTTCTAATTCACAATTGGTACAAATAGAACCAGGGAAGAAATAACTATGCAACCACCCCTGCACGACGATAGCAGTATTGGTTGACACCATGCATATACACATTCAATATATATATATGTGTGTGTGTGTGTTTTGGTCAGTTATTAAAATTCAAAGCTCCTAATTTGGTTAGACTCCAATTAATGTTCAAGTTTTGGGGTTTATGGGCATTTAATTAAGATTAATTAATAGTATTAAGCGGAATAGTATTGGTCGAGTGCCAAAAGGCCTTGGGCATCATCGTATCGAAGAACATATATAATTTGTGAAATGACAGCTTCTTCCATAACATAATTAACGAAAGACAAGAAGTTTTGGGTGACTTTCCAGGATATTTCAGGGATGACAAATTTGGGAAAGATAGCTTCTCCGTGTAATAAAAGGATAGGAAAATAATCATAAGTAGAAAATTAGTCAAGGTGTTCACATGATGTAGGTGCAGAGTATTTTTAAAATAAGGAAAATGAAATTGGTATTGACATAAGGTTTGCGCGCAGAAGTTGGACGATTCAATATTTGTGTTCCTTCTGGGTAGCAGCCCGGCAGGTGCAGAGCACATCGCAAGTGGCATCATCTGCTGCAACAGTGCAACGTGTATTGTGTAGACTAAACAACTAGTTGAAATGGTAAAACTGGGGGCGCGCATTCCAGTCTGAAGCCGCGCTATATACAATTATACATATACATATTTTATTTGGACGTTGCTCTCGGTTTGAACCATTCTATGTTAATCCAATTCCAATCCGGACATAGCAATGATACTCTTAAAAAACTGGGCTTTGGCAACGGGGACGACCCGAGGCATTTTAGACAAAGACAAAATATAATAATAATAATAATAATAAACAATTTATCAAGTTGCTACAAATATTTTTTGAAAAAAATTCAGGATCTTGATCATGCGGGAAAAAATGAGTTTGACGTTATCAAAAATGGTTTTTCAGCGTTGAAGAAATCCAAAATATTGGTTTTTGGCAACATGTCTTCCCCTCCCCCCCCCCCCCCTTTTTTTATTTTTAGCTAATTAAATCTTGTTGTTAGAAAATAGTGCAATAAATCTGCTTTTAAGTCTAAGAACTTTGAATATAATTTTTTTAACATAAACCCCAGCTTTATTAATAACTCTCACTTATGACGAAAGAAAACCATAATTACAAACATGTCACGAGAGATTTACAAAACAACAAGCAAAACCATCGGAGACAACAAAACCAAAATAAGCCTAACAAAACTCATACCATTAACCAACTAAAACAAACTAAACAAGATCATATGAATCAAAACAAAATGAACACAAACAATAATCAAAATATCCGCAAACTGAAGACAAATACCTGCAAAACAAATCTTAAGGAAAACATAGGAGAATCCAATAATGACATTTAAAAGCGAATGCTTGGAATACTCTTCTTATCCATCCAAATTAGACCTCTCATTTTACTCGACATTACATCACCTACAAAACATCTTCTCGAGTTGCCTCCCTCGCCTTAACGAGCTGAGTATTCCGCCAGCTGATTATCTTCTCTAAATTAGTGTTTTATATATCTCCTCGAGTTGCCTTCCTCGCCTTGATGAGCCATGTAATCCACCACCTTATTCACCTTCTCTAAATTGGTACTTCATAGAGAACTGAAGGTCTTGTAACCCCTTCTCTAACAATTCCCAAAAGTCTCATAAGTACCAGAAAGAACAAATTCCAAAAGTGATCCATCCCACCACCAATTCCGAGTCACTTTCAATACATATATTCTACTATCTCAACTCTTTACAGACTAGAACTTTTAATTCATTTTAGAATACAAAATTAAAGATAAAATATTTTACTTAAAAAATAATTATCCATACTTTTGATATCATCTTTAGGTTAAAATTCATTTTCTAATGCATAATACACCTATAACGTCTAAAAAATAAATTGCTCATAATACATTTTGATTTTGAAGAAAACACAAGGTGACTAGATTACTACTACAGTGACCCAAGAAAGAATTTTCTTCAAAAAAAATAAATAAATAATAAAGCCCTATCTTTTACTTAAAAATGTATATTTACTCTCCAAAGCTTCCAACTCTAAGAGTTGGAGAAAATCATGACTATAAATTATCGTGACAACATCATGGAGAGCCTTGTCAAAGGCGAATCTCTAAATTGCCTTGACTCAGATGGCAAGATCAAATTAATGAAAATGTATGGGGATGAAAAGTGGGACAAATACGAATCAACAATATTTCCACTCACCTATATACCTAGGTGTTATTAGATCACCTAATTAATTACTCTTCTAGTTATATCTAGGTTCGAGGAACAAGTAGTTATGTGGTTTGCACAACTAAAAGTGCAATGATGCAAGGAGAACATAGTGTCCTTGTCACATGTACACTTGTCCTACAAATAGTACCTAATTAGTTTGGGTTTGCCTTTAAATTCAACCAATCATGACTTGTATTATTCCAT